>NC_064824.1:141441959-141752107 GCF_024166365.1 Elephas maximus indicus
TCATTATACGACTGCCAAACTACATCATAACTGCCAGACCACTGAGAATCATGGCCAGCCAAGTTGACAGGCAACTTTAACAATCATGCTACCTATATCTATCTATTTATATTATTTCTTCCATTGATTCAGACAAATAGGTTAATGGAATCAAAAAGGGCACTCAGAAGAAAACAAAACCCATGAATAAAACATTTTGTATGCAAATGCAAAGGGAAGAATTGAAAGTACACTATGATAACTGTTAGGAGGGTGATGGGAACTGGGGGTAATGGTCAAGAGTGATTGTAGCTCTTTCTGTAATACTTAAAATTTTTATAAGGGAAAGTTTTAAAAAATTTGTTTTAGAAGAAATGCCTGAATACATGAATACAATCTACCATACAGTACCATCATCATGCCATTAAATAAAGGACATTTTATAATCAACAAAGTAGAAAAGATATAATTTCAGGACAAAAGAACATTCAAAAATTAAAATTTGTGACAAAAGACTATTCTTTCTGAAAATCATGAACTGTAGAGAATCGTCAAGGCGCTCACTGCGTCATGTAACATGATGACCTGGTTGAGTCCTTGAAGCACTCACTGCATCATGTCACAGTGATGCAGGGGAGTCCTTGAAGTGCTCACTGCGTCACGTCGCAATGATGTGGTGGAGTCCTTGAAGCGCTCACTGCCTCACGTCACACAATGATGTGGTGGAGTCCTTGAAGCGCTCACTGCGTCACGTCACAATGATGTGGTGGAGTCCTTGAAGCGCTCACTGCATCAAGTCACACAATGATGTGGTGGAGTCCTTGAAGCGCTCACTGCCTCACGTCACACAATGATGTGGTGGAGTCCTTGAAGCGCTCACTGCGTCATGTCACGATAATGTGGTGGGGTCCTTGAAGCGCTCACTGCGTCACGTCACAATGATGTGGTGGAGTCCTTGACGCGCTCACTGTGTCACGTCACACAACGATGTGGCACAGTGATGTAGTAAATTCCGTTAATTATATTTCAATTGAAGTGAGATGTTACATCATCACAGACTATTGTCAAATCCACATACATTTTTGAAAATTCCTTTCTTACATAATTACCAAGAGCACTTAATACCGAGCTAGCTTTAATGGCATATGATGTTTTGAGCTGAGATGGAGGAGAGTTAGTGGTTGTAGAAATGAATGAACATACACAGGAAAGCTGACTTTATAAAAGGAGCCCTAATGGTGAAACGGTTAAGCGCTCGGCTGCTATCTGAAATGTTGGGGGTTCAAACCCACTTGGTGGCTCCATGGGAGAATGATCTGGTGATCTGTTCCCCTGAAGATTACAGCCTAGAAAATTCTATGGGACCAGTTCTGCTGTGGCATACGGGGTTGCTATGAGTTGAAAATTGACTTGATGGCACCCAACAACAACTTTATAAGGCCATTTGTTATGATAAAGAGCTACATTTATCTTTTGAGCTTTTAAAAACACTCAATAGTGTCACACAATACAAATCTGATAAAGGCGCATATGAAACAAACCAGTTTCAAGGCCTTTTCCCACCTGAGACTGGCTTTGGTTGTGGACGCACGGAGGTGGCTGGTGGCCTTATGCTTTCATTTATGAAAATTTCATAAGTAAAAGGGTAACTTTCTGTAGATCTACAGGGAGAAGAGAGACTGTATCAGCTGTTCATTTCATTCTGAATAATTTCCCAAGAAAATTTCCAGTGTTTCTGTAAACGTGGCACTAGCAGGCTCAATTCAGAATTTTCTGGAGAACCGAATATTGAAAGTCGGAGCTCCTCTGATAGTTTAGTATAGTGTTCTGTGTTTCATTTCCTTAGGGATTTTCACTGATGACGGTCTTTTGAAAGAGTGGGAAAAAGCAAAGTACAAAGGAGCAAGGGAAAGAAAGGAAAACCCTCTCACTGAAGCACATGAGATTTTGGTGGCATTTTAGTCAATCAGTACACCTTCCTGAAGCTTTTCATTTGCAGCTGACAAGGTAGAATTCTGAGGCCCTGCAGCCCAAACCTCTAGAAGACAAAACTGCTCCCTTATCCCAGCATCTCACTGGGGCTCAATGTGTGGATGGTCCAGGAGGATGGGAGAGGAGCTGCCCCTTGGACTGGACCTCCCTTCCTGGGACACTGCTGGCCAGAGGATGCTCTGTTGCAGGGTGGCATAGGGGCTGGTTCCTGTGTGTTCTCCAGGTGGGTATCCCACCCCTGGAGCTACCCACCTTGGAGGCACTACCACCTCCCTTTGTTCCTTATTGGAAACCTCCATCCAGCCTGGGTGTTGTTGTTCCTTGGCCTCCAGGACTCTGGGAGGGGATGTGTCCCGATGGACCTAGAGAAGGGGCAGGGTTCCCTGAAAGAGTCTGTCAGGAGACAGAAGGACATGGGGAGGAGAGGAAGGAGGTGCCAGGAGAGGCCTTCAGAGTGAGATGAGATATCTGTGCAGGAGGAAGCAGGAGGGGACGGTGCGGGACCCAGATGGGTCTTGCAGAGTCATTGTCCCACCCCCAGGACTTTGCTGTGGGCTTCCTCAGGTGGACCCAGCCCGGTAAGTGTCTGTTCCCTTTGTGGAGATGGAGGCTCAGAGAAGCCAGAGGACCTGCCCAAGATCTCGCTGCCCTTAGCAACAGACCAGAGTTCTGCTCCTCTTTTCTCATCATGACACGTTCTTTGCCACACACCACAGAGTCTCAGCATGAACTCAACTCTCTATGCTGCACAGCACGATGCTGATGGAGCTCCAGGGCTTCTTTTACAAAGCTCTTCATTCCTGCCTTGGGAAGTGCCTGAGTGTTCCCTCCGGGGATCGCTCCTCCTCTACACCGCCGATGTTTATTTAACCTACCGTAATGGCGTGAAGGAAAGATCTGCGTCAGGGTTGTATCCTTTCACCATACCTCTTAGTCTGCATGCTGAGCAAATAATCTGAGAAGCTGGACTATATGAAGAAGAACGGGGCATCAGGATTGGAGGAAGAGTCATTAACAACCTGTGTTATGCAGATGTCACAACCTTGCTGAAAGTGAAGAGGACTTGAAGCACTTGGTGATGAAGATCAAAGACTACAGCCTTCAGTATGGATTACACTTCAACATAAAGAAAAATCCTCACAACTGAACCAGTAAGCAACGTCATGATAAACGGAGAAAATATTGAAGTTGTAAAGGATTTCATTTTACTTGGATCCACAATCAACACCCATGGAAGCTGCAGTCAAGAAATCACATAACATATTGCATTGGGCAAATCTGCTGCAAAAGACCTCTTTCAAGTGTTCAAAAGCAAAGATGTCACTTTGAGAACTAAGGTGTGCCTAATCCAAGCTATGATGTTTTCAATCACCTCACGTGCATGTGAAAGCTGAACATGAATAAGACCAAAGAAGAACTGATGCATCTAAATTATGGTGCTTGTGAAGAATATTGAATTCTTGGACTACCAAAAGAATGAACGAATGTGTCTTGGAAGAAGTATAGCTAGAATGCCTCTTAGACTTGAGGACAGCGAGATTCATCTCACTTATTTTGGAGATGTTATCAGGAGGGACCAGTCCCTGGAGAAAGACATCATGCTTCGTAAAGTAGAGGGACAGTGACAAAGAGGAAAGCCCTCCACGGGATGGACCGACACAGCGGCTGCAACAATGGGCTCCAGCACAGCAACGACTCTGAGGATGGCGCAGGTCTGGGCAGCATTTCCTTCTGTCTCACGTAGGGTCACTACGGGTCAGAACTGACTCAGTGGCACCTAATGACAACGACAACAATGGTGTGGCTGTGTTCGTGGTGCAGGACCCTGCACCAAGTTATGTAACATGATCGCGTTGTTATTGTTTGCTGCAGAGTGGGTTCCTGCTCATAGTGATTCCACGCGACAGAGTAGAACTATCCCGTAGTGTTTCCTAGGCTGTAGTCTTTATGGGAGCAAACTGCCAGGTCTTTCTCCCGCAGAGCCCCTGGGCAGGTTTGAACCACCAATCTTTTGATTAGCAGCCGAGTGCTTAACTGTTGTGCTACTAGTGCTCCTTAGAGTCACGATACCAGTTACTTGTTGCCGTTGAGTAGATTCTGACTCATAGTGACCCTATAGGACAGAGTAGAACTGCCCCATAGGGTTTCCTAGGCTGTCATCTTTATGGGAGTAATCTTTTCTCCTGAGGAGCAGCCAGGTGGGTTTGAACTGCCAACTTTTCGGTTAGTAGTGGAGTGCCTAACTGTTGTGCCACCTGGGCTCTTTAGCTTGATCGTCACCCCATTATCCACCTGCCCATACGTGAACTGGCAACGTGGGACCCACATGGTCCAGCCTGAGAGCAGTGTTGTCTCCAGAATTTCAGAATTCTCATCCTTTACTTTCATGAAGAGAACCTAAGATGCATGGAAATATTTACTAAAGCCTCCCATCTTTCTCTCTCAGCCTCCAACCTCACATTTGTACAGCTCATTTGTTTCTTTTTTCAAACCTCCTGAAAGGAGCCCTGGTAGCTCAATGGTTAAGGCTTGGCTGCTAACCAAAATGTTCGAACTCACCAGCCACTCCGCAGGAGAAAAGACCTGGCAATCTGCTCCCATAAAGACTACAGCCTCGGAAACCCTATGGGGCAGTTCTACTCTGTCCTATACGGTTGCTGCAAGTTGGAAATGATCGACGGCACACAACAACAACCCCCACTCCAACCCTGGGCTTCCTCCCTGCCCCCAGTCCCTGCTCATTTTCCTCTCCCCTTCCTCCCAACTCTGGACACAAAACCACAGGCCAGCAGGCAGCCCAGGCAGGACAATCTGGACGGCGCGGAGGAGGGTTTGGGGGGGCGTGGTAGGGGCTGGGAATGTGTGCACATCGACTGTATTTCTTTCCCCACGTATGTGCACAGGGGAGAAGGGCTAGAAGGGAGCGCTTCACAATCTGACAGGGTCTGTCTTGGGTTGGTAGGAATGTGATTGACTTTTCAAAATAACTTGTGTTATTTTCTTATCACAAAAGCAGTACGAGCTTATTGGAAAATGCATAAAATAGATCAGCTAAAGGAATAAAGTTCTATTGTCCTGAGACAACCGCTTTTAATCTATCTCTCTCCACAGATCCGTTCACCTTTCATCCATCCATCCATCCGCCCGCCCATCCGTCCGTCCGTCCATCTTCTACCTTGTTTTCTTTCTCCCTTCCTTGGTTCCTCCCTCTCTCCTCTGTCTCCTTCTTACTTCTTTCCTTTTTTCTATCATTTATGTCTATATAAAAAAAAAGAAAAACTATTTTTTAGTTTTTTATGTATCTATCTACCTGTCTATCTCTGTCAACTGCCTCCTCCCTACCTACCTACTTATCTATATGTACCTGTTGAATTATCTGTCTCCTAATATATTCTGTCAAAAAATATGGTATAAAAATATGTATAGTATACTATAAATTGCATCTCTTGTTACACAGACATAGAGAACTTCTTTTCATTTTTTAACATTTTTCTACCATATCATTTTTAATAATTGCATAGCATTCACCATAACTTATTTAATTAATTCCCTGCTATTGGGCATTGAGATTAAAAAAATTGTTTTTTGATTACTTCCTAAAAATTTGAAATGACAACATTACAACAACCTTATTTGTAGCTAAATCCATGATTTTTTAAAAAAGTTTAACTTTTTATTACGAAAAATTTCAAATATATACAATCAGCTCAGAGCAGTTCTGTTCCTTCTGTAATGAGGGTGGGCCAACGCAGCCTGTGAGCCAAATCCAGCGACCACACTGCAGCGCGTTTCAGCAGCGGCCTCTGAGAAGTGCTCTGCTTTGCTGTGGGCAGAGACAGAATTATTCAACTGCTGGTAGCGGGAGGGGCCTGGGCAGGGAGGGTGCGATGAGGTGAGGGGAGACCGTTCCACAGGTGGCACTCATAAGTTTTCTTGTTGTTTTAAAATTGTACCTTGAAAATGTTTCTATTTTTAAAAACTGTTGCAAAACAACAGGAGCATGTAATAACCCACTGCAGAAGAATGAAGAGGGGGCCTTACCTCACACCAGATACAAATACAAAAATTAACTTAAAATGGATCAAAGATCTAAATATATAAGAGCGAAAACTGTGCGAGTCTCAGGTGATAAAAGACAAATATATATAGGCAAATCTTCATGACTTTGGATTTGGCGATAGTTTCTTAGACATGACACCAAAAGTACAAACAACAAAAGAAAAAAATGAATAAATTGATCTTCATCAAAATGAAAACCGCTTATACGTTGTGATGGGAACGTAAAATGGTGCGCTACTTTGGCTCTTCCTCAAAAGGTTAAACATAGATACTATATGACCCAGCGATTGCTCTCCCAGGTATGTACCCCAAAGAATCGAAAGTAGGTGTTCAAAAAAATGCTCACTGCCCCTTTGTTCACAATAGCAAAAAGGTGAAAACAACACACGAGTCCATCAACAGATGAATGGATATACAAATGCTGTATAGCCACACGATGGAGTATCATTCAGCCAGAGAAAGAAATGAAGTACTGATACTACCTGGGTGACCCTTGAAGACATGGCACTGAGTGAAAGAAGCTAGACGCATGTTCTATGAGTCCATTGACGTGAAACGTCTGCCCAGGGCAGCCAAGTGCCTGTGCTCTCTGGGCCCCAGGACCCCCTGCAGTGCTGGCAGAGGAGGGGTCTCTAGCTGCCTTTTCATCAATGAATGGCTGCTGTACTACGGCTTCCTGGGGACCCAGACTGTGTCCCACTGCAAGATCCCCAGGCCCCTCCTGAGGAGCTGGCAATCAGCACCCTGGGCTGGCTAACTGTGTTCTCCACAAGACAGCTGAGAGAACACCTTCTCAGGAAATTGCCCAATTCTGGGGCCTCTATTGTCCTGGAACAGGACTGAACTGCATATAAAGTGCACCTGTAAGTCCCCAAATCTGCCATTTCAATGCCCACCATCGGCCTCCCATGAAAGGGCAAAAAGGGGGAGAGTGAGGGCCCACGCCCAAAGCCAGAGCTGCTGGGCCCCCTGGGTTCCCCAACACCCCCCCCCCCCACCGCCCCCAGCTCCCCTTGGAAGCTGAGCTGCAGCTTCTTTGTCTGACCATCAGAAGAATCATCTTGTTTTGCTTACTGCTGTCAGGTGTTATTTTTAAACGGTTGCCCAGTGCATGGTGGGACTAGGCGTGAGATCCATGTTGAACAACAATTAGGGCAGATCTGGCCTCGAGACGCCACGCTGGGCACGCTGGGCACAGGGAACAAAGACAGTCCACCCCCTGCCCCAGCTCTGCCCAGCTGCACTCTCTCCGAAGCTGAATATCGGCAGTTGTGATTTCTCTCCTGGCAAAAAGGGGCTGGCAGGCCCCCTGGGGCTGAGCTGTTGTGTGCTACCCAGGCGGGGTGCTTCTCCCTCCTTCTCTGGCACGGGCCACTGGAAACCCGCCAGCTTGGACTCAGAGAGACCGCCCCCCAACAGACAACATAATAGAATGTAAGTCAGACCCTCGCAGAGGCTGGCTGTGACTTAGGCTGAGTTTGGGAGGTTGGAGAGTCACAAACACACAGAAAATGTCTGTAAACTTCTTCTAGTTGGAATCAAAAGTGGGGCTTTATTTGGGTTACCCCTCCCAGGGGGAATGCAAAGCTATTTTTAAAGGCTCAAGTGGAAAAGTCTCCCTGCAGCTGCGAAAATACTCCCAGGGTCAGTGCGCCTCTCGGCCTGGGCGTGCAGGTCTGCTAACACCAGCGGAAACTAGTGTGGTCTCACTCGGCCCAGGAGCAGACGCTGTGGCTGCAGAGCTTGGGAAGGGAGGTCCGCTTTCCATCTTTCTTGAGAGGGATAAAGGTGGAAAGTGACGGAGAGGCCAAAAACATGGAATGATCTTCACACCTGCCAGTGGATTTTTAAGTGCCTGGTGGTGCAACGGTTAAGCCCTTGGCTGCTAGCTGAAAGACAGGCGGTTCGAAACCACCCGGCAGCTCCTTGGGAAAAAGTCCTAGCAATCTGCTCCAGCAAAGATTCCGGCCTAGGGAACTCTAGGGGCAGTCCTACTCTGTCACACAGGGTTGCTATGAGCCTGAATCTGCTGGACGGCACCCAACGACAGCAACAACAAAGGCCTGATCTGAAAGCATTCTCTTTCCCTTTTGCAGTTTTTCTAAACATTTTGTGCAATGATATCAGCAGCGAGCAGCTGAAGTTATTGGTCCTGACCTCCATTTTACGGGAAAATAAATTATTATTATTATTAATTGTGATTTAAGTGAAAAGTTCACAATTCAAGTCAGTTTCTCATACAAAAACTTATACACACATTGTTATGTGACCCTTGTTGCTCTCGCTATATTGTGACAGCACGCTCCTCCTCTCCACCCTGTATTCCCTATGTCCATTCAACCAGCTCCTGTCCCCCTCTGCCTTCTCATCTCCCCTCCATACAGGAGGTGCCCACATAGTCTCATGTGTCTACTTGAGCTAAGAAGCACACTCCTCATCAGTATCATTTTATGTCTTACAGTCCAGTCTAGTCTTTGTCTGAAGAGTTGGCTTCAGGAATAGTTTTAGTTTTGGGCTAACAGAGAGTCCAGAGGCCATAACCTCTGGGGTCCCTCCAGTCTCAGTCAGACCATTAAGTCTGGTCTTTTTAGTAGAATTTGAGGTCTGTATCCCACTTTTCTCCTGCTCCATCAGGGATTCTCTGTTGTGCTCTCTGTTAGGGCTGTCACTGGCAGTAGCCAGGCACCATCTAGTTCTTCCAGTCTCAGGCTGATGGAGTCTCTGGTTTATGTGACCCTTTCTTTCTCTTGGGCTCATAGAAAAATTATTTTGTATTAAACATTTGCAGTGAGGCCGTTGGGAGCATGTGACTTTGTTAGAAAATTGGACAGACATTATCTGGACCAGTGAATGAATAATCTGAAATCCAAAGGAACCCTTTGATCACTACTTCAGCTTGGAATATCTGGAAGGTTTCATTGCCTACATTTTGTAAAGTATAAACCGTCATTATGAAGTGCTTCATAATAGCTTCAATTAGTTCTTCAGAATAACATTTAAGGAGTGTCTAAAACTCTGTATTAGTTATCTAGTGCTGCTGTAACAGAAATACCACAAGTAGGTGGTTTCAACAAACAGAAATTTATTTTCTCACAGTTTGGAAGGCTAGAGGGCCAAATTCAGAGTGCCAGCTCTGGGGAAAGGTGTTCTGTCTCTGTCAGCTCTGGAGGAAGGTCCTTGTCTCTTCAGCATTTGCCTTCTGGTTCCTCGGAGATCTCCACATGTCTTAGAGTCTACCTTACCCCATCTCTGTTTCTCTCCCTTGCTTGTTTAATTTCTTTTATATCTCAAAAGAGATTAACTCAAGATACACCCTACACTAACCCTGTCCCATTAACATAACAAAGACAATTCCCAAATGGGATTATAACCATGGGCATAGAGGTTAGGATTTACAACATGCATTTTTGGGGGACTTAATTCAATCCATAACATTCTACCCTTTGGCCCCCCCAAATTCACGTCCTTGCCACGTGCAAAACACATTCACCCCATCACATCATCCTAACAGTCTTGAAACAACTCCAAGACCAAAATCTCATCTCTTGAATCATCTAAATCAAATATGGATGAGGCTTTAGGCATATTCTATCCTGGGGCAAAATTCCTGTTTATCTGTGAACCTGTAAAATCTAGAATACAAACATTCTCTTTCCAAAGTACAATAGTGGAACGGGCAAAAGGTAGACATTTCCACTACAAATGGGAGGAATTGGAGGGAAAGAAGGGATAACAGGCACCAAGCAAGTCCAAAACCCAGCATAACAAATTACCTTAGTTATCAAAGCCTGAAAATAATCCTCTCTTCACTGAGGCCATCTGGGCAATAGCCCTGCCCTCCAGACTCTGGGTGTTGGCTATGCCCTCTGGATTCTGGGTGTAGGCCCCTTGTCCCTAGGCTTCAGCTCCACCTTCCAGGCCCTCTGGGATAGCAATCCCACTCCCTTGGGTTTAGGTGGCCCCATTCTCCTAGTCCATCTGAGTGGTGACCTCACCCCTTGCCTTGGCAGTCCTTCTTCTTCTGCCCCTTGAGTGTGGCAGCCCCACACCCTCAGCTTTGGACAGCGTCCCCATTCCTCTGGCACACCTTAATGGCCGCCGCACACTCTGGAACAAAGTTGGTGAAGATCTGACTCTTTGAAACCTAGGAGGCTGTGGCCCCACCCTTTGAGATCCAGAAGACCATGGCCCCACCCTTTGAAACTGAGAAGGCCCTGCTTCCTGTGCTCCTCCCAACAGTTCTGCTGATTTCTGAGCTGCTCCAGGTATGGTCCTCTTCTTTTCTTGGAGGACAATAGATGTAGCTCCTTTGGCTTATTTCCTGCCTATAGAATTCCAAGAGGCATACGGTATTCTTTCTTTTTGTTCTTTCTCTGTTCCTTTCTGTATAAGATGATGGGTTTTCTGCTGTGGTAGTCGGTTAGATCCATTATTCACAGGCCTAATCTCTTTAAGGTTGTGTAGCCATTTCCTTGGTGAACATTCTAGGAGATGTGTACAACAGAATATTCGAAATCTTTAAGTTCAGTTTTCATTTTGCATATTTCTTTTTTAAGTTCATCTCTTTCCTCTCGTATTTTACTATAAGCAGCAAGGAGAAACTACACAGCCCCTTTAAGACCTTGCTTAGAAATCTCATCAGCCAGATATCCAAGTTCATCACTTACGAGTTCTACCTTCCGCCAAACATTGAACATAATTCAGACAAGTTCTTTACCACTGCCTAAAAAGCTTTGCCCTTCTCCATTGTCCAATCACATGCTCATCATTTATTTTATTGCTTCACTAGAAGCACATTTAACATCCACATTTCTAGAAACATTCTGTTGCTTGTGCCATATGTATTCTCTAAGATGATAGAGCCTTTCTCTAGAGCTCTCCTCACTTCCTTCTGGGCCCTCACTTGAATCACCTTTGATGTCCATAATTTGAGGAACAGTCTCTTCAAGGCAATCTAGGTTTTTTTTTATATAAGGAATAAGGAAGACCAAAGAAGAATTGATGCATTTGAATTATGGTGTTGGCAATGAGTATTGACTATACCATGGACTGCCAGAAGAATGAACAAATTTGTCTTGGGAGAAGTACAGCCAGAATGCTCCTTAGAAGTGAGGATGGTGAGGCTTTGTCTCACATACTTTGGACATGTTATCAGGAGGGACCAGTTCCAGGAGAAGGACATCATACATAGTAAAGTGGAGGGTCAGTGAAAAAGAGGAAGACCCTCAACAAGATGGATTGACACAGTGGCTGCAACAATGGGCTCAAGAATAGCAACAATTGTGAGGATGGCACAGACCGGTCAGTGTTACATTCTGTTGTACCTAGGGTTGCTATAGGGTAGCTATGAGTTGGAACTGACTCGATGGCACCTAACAACAACAATGTAATTTGCACAAGATCCCAGATAGTACAAACGGTTTGTGTTTGACTACTAACCAAAAGGTTGAAAGTTCAAATGCAACCAGGGGTGCCATGGAAGAAAAGCCTGGTGATATTCTTCCAAAAGTATTATATCCAAGAAAATCCTATGGAGCAGTTCTACTCTGTAACGCATGGGGTAGCCATAAGTCAGAATGGACTTGAAGGCTATGGGTTTTATAATTTGCACAATATTTCTGCATTTTCTCCTTCAGTCTCCAGGGTCCTGAAGGGAGGGTTGTGGCTAGCTTTATCCTGTCTTACACATGAAGGCACTGGCTCAGACCACTCGTCTCTGCAGCCAGATTACACCTTAGATATAGGGCCCCACTGCAGTAACAGGGAAAGCCTGCACAGAGAACTTCAATCTTTTCCCAGCCCTGAGTGTTAAAATGGGGGTCTGTTACCTTTTGTGTGTTTCTATGATCATTTTCATTAATACTCATGCAGAGATGATCCTTTTTGTTGATTTTCTTTAGCAAGTTGTAATCATAGGCTCTCTTCTCCCCATTGTCCAGAGGGGTTACAATCTCCCTGAAAGAGTGGATAAGTGAAAAGTTATTAGAAGACTAACCCCTACTGAACATCACACAGTACACTCCTGCCCCTAAATCACACTGCACTCCTGCCCCCTACATCACACACTGCACCCCTGCACCCTACATCACAGTGCACCCCTGCCCCCTACATCACAGAGCACTCCTGCCCCCTACATCACAGTGTACCCCTGCTCCCTACCTCACACTGTACCCCTGCCCCCTATGTCACAGTGTACCCCGACCCCTACATCACAGTGCACTCCTGCCCCCTACATCACAGTGCACCCCTTCCCCTATATCACAGAGCACTCCTGCCCCCTGACATCAATCACAGTGTATCCCTCCCCTCCCCAAAACATATCTCTTTTTCTTTTTAGAAAAAATAAGTTTTATTTTTATTAAACAAATTGATATACATAGATTTAAAGTTCAAATAGATTTTCAAGTATCATAATGAAAATTAGCAGTTCCTTGCCCCCCGGCCCTGGCTCCCCACAGATCTCCTTTTGAAAAATCAGCCATTGAAAACTGAAAATATACCTGCTTTTGATGAATCACTACTCTGGATTATCTAGGTGTCTTAGGTATCTAGTGCTGCTATGACAGACATACCACCAGTGGATGACTTTATCAAACAGAAGTTTATTCTCTCACAGTCCAGGAGGCTAGACTTCTGAATTCAGGGCGCCAGCTCTAGGGGAAGCCTTTCTTTCTGTCAGTTCTGGAGGAAAATCCCTGTCATCAATCTTCCCCTGGTCTAGGAGCTTCTCAGTGCAGGTACCCCAGGTCCAACGGACGTGTTCTGCTCCCAGTGTTCCTTTCTTGGTGGTAGGAGGTCCCTCAGCCTCCCTGCTCGCTTCTCTCTTTTATATCTCAAAAGATATTGACTCAAGGTACAATGTAATCCTGTAGATTGAGTCCTGCCTCATTAGTGTAACTGCCTCTAATTCTGCCTCATTAACATCATGTTGTTGTTGTTAGGTGCTGTAGAGCTGGCTATAGGCTATTAGGGAGCCTATGTACAACAGAATGAAGCGCTGCTCAGTCCTGCTCTATCCTCATGATCGTTGTTATGTTTAAACCCTTTGTTGCAGCCACCGTATCAATCCTTGTAGTTCAGGGTCTTCCTCTTTTTCGATGAGCCTCTATTTTACTGAGCTTGATGTCCTTCTCCAGGGAGTGATCTCTCCTGATAACATGTCCAAAGTATGTGAGATGAAGTCTCACCATACATGCTTCTAAGGAAAGTTCTGGCTGTACTTCTTCAAAGACAAACTTGTTCATTCTTCTGGCAGCCCATGGTTTATTCAATATTCTTCACCAACACCATAATTCAAAGGTATTAATTCTTCTTTGGTCTTTGTCCAGCTTTCACATGTGTATGAGGTGATTGAAAACACCATGACTTGGGTCAGGTGCACCTTTGTCCTTAAAGTGACATCTTCGCTTTTTAACACTTCATTAACATCACAGAGTAGGATTTACAACACATTGAAAAACCACAGCAGATGACAAAATGGTGGACGATCACGCAATACTAGGAATCATGACCTAGCCAAGTTGACACACATTTTGCGAGGACACAATTCAATCCATGACACTGTGTTTTGTGCCTTTTTATGGCAAGTAACTGAACGTCCTGAGCCTCAGTCTCCCCTCTGTGGTATGGGGATAGTGCCAGGACAGTGTGCTGAAAGCTCCCTGTTGGAAGCTGGGAAGCTTAAATGAGCTAACATGTATGCAGCGCTCACCTCTGTACCTGAAAGCAGTAGGTACTTAACCCCTTTCCACAGAGTCAATTCTGACTCATAAAGACCCTGTAAGACAGAGTAAAACTGCCCTATAGGGTTTTCAAGGCTGTAATCCTTAAGGAAGCAGACTGCGACATCTTTCTTCCGAGGAGCATTGGTGGGTTCAAACCAATGACCTTTTGGTTGACAGCTGAGCTCTTTAACCACTGCACCACTAGGGCTCCTTTTAGTAAGCACTCAAAAAAAAAAAAAAAAGCCATTGCCATTGAGTCAATTCCGATTCATAGCAACTCTATAGGAAAGAGTAGTAGTGCCTCATAGGGTTCCCAAGGTTGAATCTTTACACAGGCAGACTGCCACATCTTTCTCCTGCTCAACAGCTGATGAGTTCAAGCTGCCAGCCTAAGATTAGTAGCCGAGCACTTTAACCACTGTACCACCAGTTCTCCAGTAAGCAATTAATGAATGGTTGTTATTTTATGTATGTTAAAAGACAGTGTAAGTGGATGGTATTGTTAGTTGCCATTGAGTCTGCCCCCAAATCAGGGTGACCCCCAAACACGAACAAAACACTGCCCAGTCCTGCACCATCCCCATGATCGGTTGTGGATGGAACCTGATGTGATCCATAGGGTGCAAGTGGATAGAAAGAGGTAAAATATGATGTCATGGATTGAATTGCGCCCCCCCAAAATATCTGTCAACTTGGCGAGGTCATGATTTCCAGTATTGTATGATAATCTACCATTTTGTCATCTGATGTGATTTCCCTATGTGTTGTAAATCCTATCGCTATGATGTTAATGAGATGGATTATTGGCAGTTATATTGATGAGACCTACAAGATTAGGTAGTGTCGTAAGCCAATCTCTTTTGAGATACAAAAGAAAGAAGCGAGCAGAGAAGACAGGGGGACTTCATACCACCAAGAAAGCAGTGCTGGGAGCAGAGTGCATCCTTTGGACCTGAGGTTCTTGTGCAGAGAAGCTCTTACACCAAGGGAAGATTGTCGACAAGGACCTTCCTCCAGAACTGACAGAGAAAGATTTCCCCTGGATCTGATGCCCTGAATTTGAACTTGTAGCCTACTAGACTGTGAGAGAATAAATTTCTTTGTTACAGCCATCCACATGTTGTATTTCTGTTACAGCAGCACTAGATGACTAAGACAGATGATGTCTGGGGAGAGAGAAAAAAGACAGCACAGCTGTCTGAGGAAGCATAGTGTGAGCTCCAGATGCCAGATGTGGACATGGAGAAGGCACTAGACAGGATCAAGAAGAACCGAGACACTGGAGCTCTGGGTACCTTGGTAGTTTGCCCTAGACTCTGTAGTGTGCTGGGAAATGTTTAACAGCTGCACTCTGGGGTGGAGGGGGTCTTGATTTGTAGTGTCTACTGATTTCCGTGGTGTAAATACTCCCATTATGGTGATTTCAACCTACAGTTGTGATGTCAGCAGAAGCAGAGATGGGAAGATGTACAGCCTGCTCTTGGAGCCCAAGCAGGTTCTGGAACACTGCCAAAGAAGCACTTGATACCAAGAACACAGATCAGGAAGACAGTAAGGTAACAGCATGCTTTGCATCCATTAGCCCAGGGGGGTAGCCCCCCAAATGAGGGGCTCTTCAGAGCAGGTGCAAGCAAGTTCCAGCACGCCTGCACCTGGAACGCATCTTAATTTTAGGTGTTGGATATGGACAGGGATGGAGCCAGCTTCTTTTTACCTAACTCCTGATCCACAGCAGCACCAGTCACCTGTAGATGAGATCACGGGATCTTGGCATGAAAGGATGCCATTATGTTCTGTGTCTAGGTCAACGTAGGAGTCCCTTTTGAAGACACGCCTTGGGTTCTCCAGCTCCCTGCCTTGCACGAGACCCTTTGCATTGCTGGCAGCTTGGTTCATTAGAGAAATTTCTTCTTGTTGAGCTGAAGTCAATCTGTCTTTGCTTTCCTCCCTTGAATCATTGTTTTGTCTTCTGCGGCTACAGCAAATAATTCCCTCCCATCTTCCACGTGAAAAGCCTTCCGGTGCCTAGCCGCAGCTCTCATACGCTAAATTTTCTCTCCTCTTCTCAGCTTTTCTAGTTCTAGCCAAGAGCCACGGGCCCAGCTCTTCTCCACTGGAATCTCAGGAGTGTCTTCAGAGTATCATCCTAAGTAAATGTTGTCATCATTGTCAGTTTCTGCCAAATTGACTCCAACTCATGTCACCTTATGTATAACAGAGCAAAAGGTGGTCTGGTCCTGTGCCATCTTCATGGTCATTGGTGTGTTTGAGTTCATTGTTGGGGCTATTGTGTCAATCCATCTCACTGAGGGTTTCCCTTATTTGTGTTGACCCTCCACTTTACCAGACAAAATGTCTTTTTCTAATGATACTTCTTTCCTGATGATGTGTCCAAAACAAGCAAGATGAAGTCTCACCGTCCTTGCTTTTAAGGAGTGTTCTGGTTGTATTTCTTCTAAGATTGATTTGCTCACTCTTCCGGCAGTCCAAGGTATATTCAATATTCTTCACCAACACCACAGTGCAAGTGCATCAATTTTTCTTCGATCTTCCTTTTTCATTATCCAACTTTGGCATGTATATGTGGCTACTGAAGAGACTGTGACTTGGTTCAGATGTCTTAGTCATCAAAGTGACATCTTTTTTTTTTTCTTGAAACTTTAAAGAGGTCTTTTGCAGGAGATTTGCCAAACACAATACATTTTTTGTTTGATTTCTTGACTGTTGCTTCCATGGATATTGATTGTTGATCCAAGTAGAATGAAATAATTGACAATGTCAATTTCTTCTCCACCTAAGTAAATACAGTCATAAAAATTGGGAAGAAAGCATCTTTGGGGGAACTATGAGTTAATATTCCAACATTGCATTCCCAAAATAAATTTATTCCTCTACATATGAAGATCATTGAAAAAGGGGAAGACCCTCAATGAGACGGATTGACACAGTGCCTGCAGAAATGAGCTCAAGCATGACCATGATTGTGAGGATGGCACAGGACTGGATGGTGTTTTGTTGTACACGGGGTCGCTGTGAGTCAGAATTGACTTGACGGCACCTAACGAGAACAACATACTGTCTTAGTCATCTAGTGCTGCTATAACAGAAATACCACTTGTGGAAGACTTTAACAAAGAGAAGTTTATTCTCTCACAGTCTAGTAAGCTGCAAGTCCAAATTCAGGGCGTCAGCTCCATGGGAAGTCTTTCTCTCTCTGTCAGCTCTGGAGAAAGGTCCATGTCACCAATCTTCCCTTGTTTTAGGAGCTTCTCTGTGCAGGAACCTCGAGTCCAAAGGACACGCTGTGTTCCTGACCTTGCTTTCTTGGTGGTATGAGGTCCCCCTGTCTCTCTGCTCCCTTCTCTCTTTTATATCTCAAAAGATATTGGCTTAAGACTCTATCTAATCTTGTAGATCTCATCAATATAACTGCCACTAATCCATCTCAGTACATCATAGTGATAGGGTTTACAACACACAGGGAAATCACATCAGATAACAAAATGGTAGGCAATCATACAGTACTGGGAATCATGACCTCGCCACGCTGACAGATATTTTGGGGGGACACAATTCAATCTATGACACATAAAAATACAAATAGCCTAGAAAATGTAAACAGTCCCTTTAACATTTGGCCTTGAGTTTTTGCAATAAAAGAGAGGCCCAAGAATTGCTTATCAAACCTTGAGCCAGTCTGTGTCCCCTCTCTTCCATCCCTAACCCCTTGTTCACTCTCATCACTCCTCTGCTGGTGGGGTAAGGTTACTTGGTCCCCATCACTAACGTCTTTTGCCTGGTTTTCCAGGCTCTGAGATGTCTCTCACTTTTTCGCTTCCTATTTCCCTAACCGAAGGCTTCATCCCAGGTATTCTCCACCTAGAGCCCACCTTGGTGCTTTGTCCTGGCAACTCTCTTGGTCTGGAAGTTTCTTTTTTGGTCTTTGGTTGGCCCAGCCCAAGTTCTTGCTCTTCCGGAAACAGCCCTTGTTTGCTCCCTTCCTGGGCAGCCTCTGGCCTCCCATCTGCATTTATAACCTGCATTTCCTGCTGACCTCTGTCTCTGTCCCTCAAGTCATGTCACATGGGGAGCAAGTCCTCCCAACTAGGCTGTGGATGCTGGACACCTGGGGCAGCATGCTCTTCCTCTTTGGGATACTTACCTGAGTACCGGGTACATCATGGCTCCCCAGCACACCTTGGAGTTGGATGCAGGGCTGGGCTTCTGTGTTTCCCTCAAAGTGATGCTCCAAGAGCAGAAATCACTTCATCACCACCCACCTTGGGTGCTCATTACACATGTTTGTGTCTCTCCTTCCCACTACCATCTGGCCCATCTGCCATTTGAGAAAGTTCATGGTAGTGTCAATGACTAACCACAGCAGGAAATACTGGTTAGCACAGTAATCCCTAATCTTCTGCGATACACTTAGCGATAATCCCTCATCCTCTGTGATACTGATTAGTACACTAATCCCTCATTATCTGTGGTACTGGTTAGTGCACTAATCCCTCATCCTCTGTGATACTGGTTAGTACACTAATACCTCATTATCTGTGGTACTGGTTAGTGCACTAATCCCTCATCCTCTGTGATACTGGTTGCCAAACTAATCCTTCATCCTCTGTGGTACTGGTTAATACACTAATCCCTCATCATCTGTGATTCTGGTTAGTGCACTAATCCCTCATCCTCTGTGATAATGGTTAGTACGCTAATCCTTCATCCTCTGTGATACTGGTTGGCACACTAATCCCTCATCCTCTGTCATACTGGTTAGTACACTAATACCTCTTTATCTGTGATACTGGTTAGTACACTCATCCCTCATCCTCTGTGATACTGGTTAGTGCACTAATCTCTCATCCTCTGTGATACTGGTTAGTACACTAGTCCTTCATCCTCTGTGATACTGGTTAGTACACTAATCCCTCATCCTCTGTGATACTGGTTAGTGCACTAATCCCTCATCCTCCGTGATACTGGTTAGTGCACTAATCCCTCATCCTCTGTGATAATGGTTAGTATGCTAATCCCTCATCATCTGTAGTACCTGTTGGCACACTAATCCCTTATCCTCCGTGATACCGGTTGGCACACTAATCCCTCATCCTCTGTGATACTGGTTAGTGCACTAATCCCTCATTCTCTGTGATACTGGTTGGCACACTAATCCCTCATCCCCTGTGGTACTGGTTAGCACACTAATCCCTCATCCTGTGTGATACTCGTTGGCACACTAATCCCTCATCCTCTGTGATACTGGTTAGTACACTAATCCCTCATCACCTGTGGGACTTGTTGGCACACTAATCCCTCATCCTCTGTGATACTCGTTAGTGTGCTAATCCCTCATCGTCTGTGAGTGTTTGACTTGCTCTTGTTTCACTCATGGAGTAAACGACATAAGCCTTGGAGAGAGGGGAGCTGAGTTCTAGTTCTGGCTTCTCCACTGACTAGCTGTGTGTTTAAACCTTTTTTTATAGTGATAAACAACCCACTTAGAGAAAAACCAGTAAAGCATAAAAGTCCAGCATAATGGGTTATGTAGTGTGAACTACCCAGGTCAACACAAGGAACAAAGCTAAGCCCCAGGAGCCCCAGGTACTTTTTTTCAAATGTGTAAATAAGGACAAGGGAGTCTGAGAGCTTTTCCTTGCTATGATGTGGCAAGAAACTTGTTTCAGGCGATGCTAGTTTAAGGAGCAATGTCTCAGTTTTCTCGCTCGTCAGGCAAAGCCCATAGCAATTACTGCTGCTTCTTCCTTGAGTTTTTTGGGCAGATCACTTAAAGGAAGAGAATTACAGGATGCAAGTGCCAGGAGCCAGGACTCACTTGCAGACTGAAAGAGCAGAGAGACATAGTTCTAGATCCCATTCTCTGCCCAGGAGCCTCCCAATTTCTTGTTTTGGGAGTGCTGATTTCTCTGTCCTTGAAAGCTACTGGCGTCTTGTAACATGCAGTCCTCTGGCTTTGAGAAATCAAACCTGAATCGCCACGTTAACAAAGTGACTCATACCTGGGCTTAACGACTGCTTTATTCCAGGGAGAAAATAATTTCTGCTGAGTGAGACTGTATTTATACACGATCATGCCTCTTGGTATAAATGATTACATTGTTTTATCTCCCACTGATGCTGATACTTTAATGACATTTGAAGGAAGAAAAGTAAGTTGGGGTGGGAAAGAAGAAGACACGTTTCTTGGCTAATCTTGAAGGCAGCCCCAAGGATTGGTTCCTTTTCTGGAATGCCTGGTGCTTGGAATTGTGAAACGTAACTAGCCGGCACCTACCCTTTGCCTATTGTACACGGCAACTGTCTTTGGCCCTCTTACCAATCTGAGCATGTCGCAGTGAGGGCTTAACTCTACTTTGCTGCTGTGTGCCCTTCCAGCTGAAAGCATTTCAGGCGGAGAAGGTTGGTATTTGCATAGCAATTAGTTTGTATTCCTACAAAAAATTTTCACGGATTCAAGTTTTTCATAGAAAGAATGAACCAGAGGGTAAACTGAACCACATATTAAAGGACCCGTGTCAGGCAATTCTTCAAGCCATTTTGATGGCTTTGAACCATCATTATTCGTAATATCCTCTGAAAAGCCAGAAAATAATTGTTTTCCTCCTACTGATTTTGTTCTTCTCCTCTTAGCAAATATTGATTCTCTCGCCTCTGCAAACTCCGTGCTGAATGGAACTGAAATTAACAGGGCTGCTTTTGTTTAATACAGTGAACAAAAACTTGTGTTTGGAGGGTTCTTGTCCTGCTGGGACATCTGTGCGAGGCCCAGATGGCATTGGGCTCTGGAAAGGGGGCTCGTGAGTTAAACGTTTCTGCCGAATCACCAGAGAGGGTGAAGATGCAGCATTTTTATAGGTCCTATAAAAATAGCAACTTCTGAAAACTTCTTGGCAACAGAGGTTTTGTTTTGTTTTTTCTTTTCAATGCCCTAAGAGTGTGGGGCTTCCCCCGCTAGGTAACTAAGTTGAGAAAAACCCAGTTTATTATCAGAAAGTCTGCTGAGAAGTACAGCTATAACTTCCTAGATCTTTAACATACACTGATGTACATTTTCCAAGAAGATAGGAGGGGCTGATATTTTCTAGCTAGTGATGGGATGGGAAAAGCCACTTGCCATCGAGTCGATTCCGACTCCTAGTGACCCATGCGTATTGGAATAGAGCTGTGAAAAGGTTGGAAGTTTGAGTGCATCCAGAGCATCTCAAAATACCAGCTATTGAACAGCCCATGGAGCCCAGTTACTAACGGCTTGTATACAAAATGTACAAAGAACCCTTAAAACTCAGTAAGAAAGCACACAACCCAACCAAAAAGTGGAGAAAACATCTGAATAGACACCTCCCAAAGATTTGTTGCTGTTGTTAGGTGCGTTCGAGTCTATTTTTGACTCATAGTGACCCCATATGACAGACTGTACCATTGCGTTTTCTAGGCTGTAATCTTTACGGGAACAGATGGCCAGGTCTTTCTCCCACAGAGCAGCTGGGTGAGTTCGAACTGCCAACCTTTCGGTTAACAACCAAGTACTTAACCGTTGCATCACCAGGACTCCTTAAAGAAGATACACAGGTAGTCTCAGACTTACGACAAAGATCCATTCTGATCACTCCACTGCATGTTGGTTCTGACGTAAGTCGAATACCTCATTTTTTTAATGTTCGTTATTGCCTTTTATTTTAAGTATCTTTATAAATCCAAACTTTGTCTTTGCAGGCTGGCATAAGAATGATAACATCAACAAATGATGCGCTGAGACATTGTACGTGATACATGTTACTAACAACAAGGTGTACAAAAAAATAAAAGGATGGCAATAAGTGCAGTCAGTCGTAACTCGAATATGTAATGTCGTAAGTCGGGGACTACCTGTACAGGTGGCAAATAAGCACATGAAAAGATTCTTAACATCATATGTCGTTAGAGAATTACAAATTAAAACCGCAATGAGATACCTTTACATCACTATTAGAATGGCTAAAATACAAAAGCCGGACAGCACCAAATGCTGGTGAGATGTGGAGACGCAGCAACGCTCCTCTGTGGCTGGTGGGAATGCACGTGGTGCGGCCACTGTGGAAGACACTTAGGCGTTTCCTAAAGCTCACCGAGTTGTTAGTTGCTACTGAGCCAACACGGACTCACGGCGACCTTATGTTCAACAGAATGGAACGTTGCCCAGCCCTGAGCCATCTTCACCCTCTGTGATACTGGTTAGTCTTGAGCCCATTGTTGATGCCTATCGTGTCAATCCATCTCATTGAGGGTTTCCCTCTCTTTCGCTGACCCTCTACCAAACATGATGTCCTTTTCTAGTGTTTGGTTTTTCCTGATGATGTGTCCAAAGCAAGCAAGGCAAAGTCTCGCCTTCTTTGCTTCTAAGGAGCCTTCTGGTTGTGTTTCTTCTGAGACTGATTTGTTCATTCTTCTGGCAGTCCATGGTATATTCAATACTCTTCACCAACACCACAATTCAAATGCATCAATTCTTTTTCGACTTTCCTTTTTTGTTGTCCAGCTTTCACATGCACACGAAGCGATTGAAAACACCATGGCTTGGGTCAGGCGCATCTTAGTCCTCAAAGTGACATCTTTGCTTTTTAAAACTTTGAAGAGGTCTTTTGCAGCAGATTTGCCCAATGCAATGATTTGTTTGATTTCTTGACTATGGCTTCTGTGGTCATGGGCTGTTGATCCAAGTAGAATGAAATCATGAATAACGTCAATTTTCTCTCCATCTATCATGATGTTGTTTATGGTCCCGTTGTGAGAATCTTGTCAAAATGCAGGTTCTGATCCTGTAATTCTGGGGTAGGCCTGGAATCTGCATTTCTAATGAACTTGCAGGTGTTGACGATTGTTGGTGCTCGGACCATACTGTGAGCTTTAGGTTCTAAAGGACTTCCAGAACTTTCCCTCGAGGGTGGTGATGGCAGCTGGGGTGGACTGGTCTGGGTGCCGAAGGCAGGAGTGGTGGTTCCCATGGGCGATGTCCCGAGTCCAGCCACAGAGATAGCAGAGCTGAGTAGGGTGCCTATGCCTGGGTTGCCTCCGAGGGGGAAGTCAGTGACCATCTGGCTGTGTGGCCTCTGTGCCTGTGAACTTGGGGACCTGATCCTCCAGTTATACAAGAAATTTAAAGGGAACCATAGGTAAGAAAGTTGGGTGGTAAAATGCCAGAATGAAAACACGTTTTCTGTTTATTTATTTTTAAGCAATTGCTTTGAATTCTAGTTTGGGAAGGAGAATTTCTATTCTGTGGCCAACAGTTTACTTCTGTAACAGTCCTGGTCAGGGGCCACAGTGCCTCAGAGTGTCTCAGAGTAGTGCAGTGGGTGCAAGATGAAGTCAAGGCGTGTGGGCCACTCGGCTGGCTCAGCAACCTTGTTCAGCCAGGGCATGGCTGTCCATGGGGACCCCCGGTGTGGAACAGAAGAGCTGGCAAACGTGTCTTGCTCGAGGGTCACTGATGGAAGCTGGCCAGTGAATGCACACTTGCCCTGACAGCGGAGAGCCGTCCTATCTGACAAAACATGGAAACCTGATCACCCACCAGGTACACTATCTGGGGTATGATTTGATTTTTGGTGGTTTCTACCAATCCTAAGCCACTGCTGCTGATATTGTACAGAATGTGCCCAGGTTATAAAACAATTTTTAAGACAGGTGTTCCAAAAGGGCTTTATGACAAGACAGCACCATGTGCATTCACTCCTTACTGAGGCCACGGCCCCCCCAGGTGACAGTGTACGTTTGATGGGATCAGCTGGCACTCACCACTCATATCTTGCATGCTATGTGTTGGGGTGGAGTCTCTGGGTGGTACAAGCAGGTAACGTGCCTGGCTGCTAACCAAAAGTTTGGAGGTTGGAGTGTACCCAGAAAAAAAAAAAAAAATTTTTTTTTTTTTTTTTTTTTTAGAGGGACCTTGGAAAAAAGGCCTGGTGGTCGACTTCCAAAAAATCAGCCATTGGAAGCCTTATGGAGCATGGTTCTGCTCTAACGTATGTGGGGTCGCCATGAGTAGGAACTGACTTGAGAGCAACTGGTATGTGCTGGGGTCTGTGATAGCTCATCTAATCCACACAGCAAACTCGGTGCAGCAGGTACTCACATTGTCATGGTCATCTGGATGCATGACATTTGGTATATTTGTCTGCAAACAGCCTCGTTTTTGTGTATCTTTCCTATTTTTTAGATGACAAAAACTGTGGCGTTTCTCTGGAAATTTTATGATTACCCTTGGATTCTCAAAGGCGTCCACGGCCGAGATTATTTCCGTCAATGTCATTGATGTTGGCATAATAACGGAAACATCTCTGTAATTCTGGAAATTACTGCTCATCTTCAGAAATAACAGTAGGTAATTTAAGCAAGATGCAATGTACCTTCCTCCGGGCCCCTCTTGGCCTCATGTATCACTCCTGTCCCATTAACTGGAGATAATAATTGCAAGATTATTATCCCCAGAGCTTGGGGAGACACTGGGGAGTATTGACCCTTCCGTTCCTTGAATTTATGAGCTGCTTTTAATCTGAGAAAAGAGAAGACAATGAGAAGCAGGAGCCAATCTTCCTGGGTTAACAAGACCGAGGCGCACGCTTCCTCTCGGGGAGTTTTTATTGCTCAAGCAAAGGTCACGTTCAGTCCTCAGAACCAAGTGTGTTCTGCCACCAGGGACTCATGGATACAAGGAGCATCTTCCCATTTCCTGGCAAAATTGCCAAATGATACAAATCATGCCTGGCAGCAGTCTTCAAGGCTGTCTCCCCTATTTATTTTTATTCTTACAGAAGTGCCCTTTAGGATGAGTGTACAAACTCCCCACCAAGGAAACAGAGGTGCTGGCTCACAGAAATGAGGGTTTGGATGATCCATGTGGAGCCACGCTGCTGGGAAAGGCCAGCTTCAGGATTAGCAGCTCCTTGAAGACAAATGGGTTTCTCCCATGCCATTCTGGAAATTCAAGAGAGCGTCTTCTCTTACCACGGATTTGTATAGATTTCCACCTTTTCTCTCCATAGGCTGATTAGCAAAGAGGTGAGAAGCACCCCTCTGGGCCTTGTTCAAGGTGAAGGAGAGGATGGAGGCCCGCAGGTTGAGGAGGTGCACCCCAACATCGCCCACCCTGGCCAGGTAATGCCCACCTGGGTCCGTGGTGTCCTGAGGGTCTGCAGTGCCTGAGGTTGCCCAGGGCCTACCCAGCACAGTGCCTGAGGTTGCCCAGGGCCTACCCAGCACAGTGCCTGAGGTTGCCCAGGGCCTACCCAGCAGGCCTTAAGGATGTGTCCTGGACTTCACCAACTTTCCTTTGGGGTGTTCTGACTATAGCCAAACCCACTCCCGGCGGGCTTCCCGTTTCCCCTCCAGGCATTCACCTTGAGCACCCAGGGGAGGGGGACTGGAAAGCCTGAGGTTTGTGATGAGAGCCTCAGGCTATTTAGCAAGCAGAAAAGAAACTGGGTCCTGGTCCTTGTCCTAAAATACTGGGGGGAGGAGGTGGGGCTGCGAAGGAGGGCAGGACCAGGGCTGGTTCCTGAGCATCCTGCAGGGAGCGGAGCTATCAAAGCCAGGCTTCAGCTCTGTGCAGGCGGCCCTCCCTACAACCCAGCTCCTGCCAGAGGGGGTGCTCCCACCACTGGACAGCTTGGAGCCAAGGGGTGTGGCCACACCAACAGCCACCTTGGTTCAGACAAGAAGTCAAAGGAAGCTGCGGCCCAGTTGGGAAAGCCCTTGGCAACTGTGGAAGCTGGTTTCAGAGTGGACTGGGCCACTGCCTGCCTGTCTGTCTGGTCCTGGCCCGGAGAGCTCCAGAATCAGAGACCCTCGTCTGGTGTGAAAAGTGGGACATTGTCGCCTTGTTTCCAGGTATCCCTCGCCAGGGCGCAGCTGTCCACCTTCCACAATGCCCCTGGCTTCACTATCCATTGAGGGAGTTGGGGCAAAGAGGGGCCGGGGTAAATGGGCTTCACCAGGTGCTACTGAGGGGAAGCAACAATGTTCTGCCCGCAATCCACGTGACACTCTCTGGACACCATTCCTGCATGTGGTCAGTGCAGCACCCTGACGTGGGAGGCTGAGCCCAGTGAGGAAACTAAGGCACGGGGCAAGTGCTTTCTGCAGGTCGTAGGATATGGCAGTGGCGGGCTGGGCTGAGGCCTGGGTTTTCCGGGGCTGCTGCTTCCATGCTTAGTGCACGGGCGCATCTCAGAGCGGCACGGCCCCACTGGTCTGGAGTGGACCCTACACCGATGGCCCTTGGTGGCACAACCCATTTGTGCTTGACTATTTACTAATGAAAAGGTTGGCAGTTTCGTCCCACCCAGCGGTGCGATGCAAGAAAGGCCTGGAGATCTGCTTCTGTAAAGATTACAGCCAAGAGAACCCGATGAGGCAGTTCTACTCTGTGACATGTGGGGTGGCCATGAGTCTGGATGGCAATGGGTTTTTTGGTTTTGATCCTCATGTGGGGGTGAGGACCAGGCCCGTCACTGTGGCGTGAACATCAATGCCATCAACACCAGGGTCTGGGGTAAGAGGGAGAAGATCTTCCAAGGGACCCCTGAGGGCTCCCATTGTCCCCCTTGCCCCCCGGAAAGCACCTCGCCCTTCCCTGGGCAGGCTGCTTTCGGAATCCCAAAAAGTGGGACCCATAGCTTCCCCCAGGACTCCTGGCATCTCTAAGCTGAAGTTCATGAGGGCTTCATTCAGCTCCCACACCTCAAGTCTCTCCTGATGGTAGACTTACAACCTGGGTTCTCTTCATTCAGTGGCAGCCCACGGACTCGGAGAAAAGCTGCTGAAAAAGCGGTGGGGGTGGCTTGGGGCCTCTTACCCAGACGAGTCTGTCCAGCTGGGGTTGACTGGGTGCCTCCCGTGCCATCCACTGCCCAGGCTGGGAGGGTTGGCCATGGGGTCCTGCATCTGCCATCCCCGTCCCCGTGCCCCCTCCCCATGTCACTGCCAGGGTTGCCATGGGCACGGCCCCCCAGGAGCTGCGAACAAGAGCCACGACGTGGGGGGCTGCTGAGGCTCCAAGCTCCAAGCTGCTTATTACGCTGCGTGTTTTGTTTTAAATTACCTTCCACTGAGAGAGGGCGTTTTATCCCCACTCTAAGTACTGTTGACAGATGTGTTAATTCATGTATTTAAACAGATATTTAGCAACCGGCAGAAGATCCAGCTAAAAATAGGTCATCTCACTAAATGAGCTCTCGCCCAGGGCTGGCGCTCAGGCTGGTTACACGGAGCTCCGCCATCTTCCACGCGGGGTTGCTTTGGGGTGGGGGGGCGGACAAGGGAGCCCAGGTGCACGCAGCCAGAGGTGCCAGCTCACTGGCTGAGGATGGCCACTGAGTGGGCAGTAGTGGCCGACGTCCCTCCTGGCCGTCTCTGGTTCTCTGCTGCTTCACAAAGTGAGGGGTCTGATGAATCCATCCCTGGCTCTTTGCTCTTCTGCAAAGCAAAGATTCTGGATGAGTGGTCTCAAAAGTGCCCCTTGAATCAATCACGCTGCTGTCCCAGGACATGTGGAGGCTCCAGAAAAGCGGTCTAGGGTGGGATGAGGGGTGGTAACCCTGCTGGTCAGCAGGGCTGGTCTGGGCAGGCATGGGATGCAGAGGACCAGCAGGGACCCTCTCTTCCAGGTTCTGCATCCATGCTGCTGGCTAAGATGGTGCTCTCGGCTTCTTGTGGAGGTGTGTGCAGGCCTGGCTGTGTTCTGGGGAGGAGAGGGTGTGGGGGGGGGGGGCGCTGGGTGTGTCCTGGGGGAGGAGAGGGTGAGGGCCTGGCTGTGTCCTGGGGGAGGAGAGGTTGGGGGGTGCTGGCTGTGTCCTAGGGGAGGAGAGGGTGTGGAGGGCCCTGGAGGCTCACCTAGGGGCACAGCTCTCTGGGGGATCAGTGGAGTCCCAGGGGTGCAGGTGCAGGAAGAACTGGGATGGAGACAGCATTGGGCTCTGATGCCACGCTCCATTCAGGTGAACACCTACAGGTGAGGCTCCGCTTGGCAGATCTCGTCGGAGGCAGGAGAGTAGGGCTGTGGAGAGCTGGGGCTTGGTGCCAGCCTGTTCTGCCTTGCTTCTGGCAAGCTGTATGACCTGGGGGGCAGGCTCACTTCCCGCTCTGGACCTTACAGAGGGGCCATGTGAATGACCACACTGAAGATGGCAAGGCAGGCCCTGGTGCTGGGCCAGCATCACCCAGGTGCTCAATACTGCTCATATCAATGAGCCAGGTGTGAGTGTGCTCTGTGGACTCCAGAGCAACGACACACTGGAGTCCAGACCCAGGGTGGTCTCAACTCTCTCCAGACTCAGGACCATCGTGGCTCATCTAGCGAAGCCACCTCAGAATCCTTCTTAACACAGAGCTCCAGTCAGCCCCTTCTACTCAATTAGAATGGGCAACAGCTTGAAATCAATTGGCCCTCTTGGTAGAGACAGAGTGGAGGGGTGGTCCATACTATCAAAATCACCCAGGAGGCTTGCTAGAGGGTCTCCAGTCCTGGGGAAGCGTGCTGGGGTTGAGTAAGTGGGCAGTAGCACCCTGCTGGTTTCAGAGGTCAGTTGTATTGTTGTTGTTGTTTGGTGCCATCGGGTCGGTTCTGACTCATAGCGACCCTACGTACAACAGAACGAAACACTGCCCGGTCCTGCGCCATCCTCATGATCGATGTTATACTTGAGCCCATTGTTGCAGCCACTGTGTCAATCCATCTCCTTGAGGGTCTTCCTCTTTTTCACTGACTGTTTACTAAGCATGATGTCCTTTTCCAGGGACTGATCCCTCCTGATAACATGTCCAAAGTATGTGAGATGAGGTCTCACCATTTTTGCTTCCAAGGAGCATTCTGGCTGTATTTCTTCCAAGATAGACTTGTCCATTCTTTCAGCAGTCCATGGTATATTCAATAATCTTCGACAACACCATAATTCAAAGACGTCAATTCTTCTTCTGTCTTTCTTATTCATCATCCAGCTTTCACGTGTATATGAGGTGACTGAAAACACCATAGCTTGGGTCAGAAGCACTTTAGTCCATAAAGTAGTGTCTTTGTTTTTTAGCACTTTAAAGAAGTCTTTTGTAAGAGATTTGCCCAATGCAACATGTTTGATTTCTTGACTGCTGCTTCCAAGGGTGTTGATTGTGGATCCAGGTTATATGAAACCCTTGATATCCATTGTGGTGGGGCCTCCTTTCCTGGGTGGAGGACCTGGAGCGAGCCCCCAGCTGTCCGTGGTATAGGCAGGGTTGAACCCAGATCCTGGGCTGGAGCCCAGCCCCCTTAACATTCAGCCTTGGCTTCGGGGTGGGGTCTGGCAGCAGTGGAGCATGGAGCCGGGGTCTGCTGGGCTATGACCCTAGCCTGGGGACTGAAGGTGAGGGGCAGGGGTGGGGGCGGCAAAGGGGTGTCCTGACCTTAGCAGTGGGAGCAAGGGACACCCCATAAAGAAGGGAGCCTGGAGAAGAAGCAGATTTGAGGGGGGTGGAGGCTCCTGCTGGGGTTACTGTATCTCCTGTCCAGTGATCTTGGAAGGGAGGCTGGGAAGGGTTGGGTGTCTGCTCACAGGTCCCTGCTGAAGGAGGAGGAAGAGGGGTCCAGTGTTGTACAGACAGGAGAAGTCCAGCACCCCATGGCCCAGGGGCAGGAGAAGGGGCCATAATGCAATAGGGGGCTGGAGTGGCAGAGCACCTGGCTCCCTGGGCACTAAGCAGAGGGCGGCATTGGAAGCCCTTGGTGGCTCTCTCCCTCCCTGTGGGTGTCCTCTGGGTTGTGACCCCCTGGGCCCCAGGGTCCACCTTGCAGGTTGGGAAAACCAGTGTCTCATAAACGGGGGATATAGGTGGGACACCACAGCATCCACTGCAGCCCACCCGCTTGCTGCTTGGACTTGCTTGCTTCCTACAGTGAGTTTACCCCGTCTGGGAACATATCTTTCTGGATAGGTCTGATGACTTTTCCTGGAGAAACTTATAAGAGGAAGGTGAGTGAGATCAACTACAGCCCCTGCTGGTGTTGCAGTCATCCATTTTCCATTGACATCAGGCGGGGGGGAGCCAAAAGATGCCCCAGTGGACCACCTGGGTTTCCACCTCTGTGCTGTGACAGCAGTCCTACCTGCTCCTGAGAATCGGGGTTGAATACCCTGCCAGGATGGCAGTTCCTATCCATTGCCTTCGAGTTGATTCTGACTCATAGCAACCCTATAGGACAGAGTAGAACTTCCCCACAGAGTTTTCAAGGAGCACTTGGTGAATTCAAACTGCCGACACTTTTGGTTAGCAGCCGTAGCACTTAACCACTATGCCACCATATATATATATGGTGCAGGATAACTCTGAAGGGCCAACCCAAGTCCAGAGCTTCCCATGAGATTGGCTGAGGCTTCATATGCATATATGTATCTCACAACATTTCCAAATTTAACATTTTTCAACGGCAATATTATGGGGTCAACCTCTTTCATCCGTTAGGTCTTTCAGGGTGGCACTCATCTCTACCACTCCCTGTAGGATGAGATATTGGTTTGATTTAGTCTCAGGGGCTCCCACTTGGCCTCCTCCAATACTATCGCTCTCACCTACAGGCCAAAGAATCGATGTGAAGGCTGTACCAGTTGTCAAGCGTATCCATCCCAATTACACACTCAGAGACTGGGGAAAGGACCACCAGGTGGGTTTGCAATCCACTTGATCCTTGATGAACAGGCCCTGAACCAGAGCTCCATTTATTATCTAACCCCCTTCCTCTCTAAAGGGATCGGGGGGCTATGGTGATGCTTCAGGTCTTGAGGGTGTCGCGATGTCAATTTGGATCCTATCTTGGTTATCTAGTGCTGTTATAACAGAAATACCACAAGTGGATGGGTTTAACAAACAAGTTTATTCTCTCACAGTTTAGGAGGCTAAAAGTCCAAATTCAGGTCGCCGGCTCCAGGGGAAAGCCTTCTCTCCGTCAGTTCTAAGAGAAGGTCTTTGTCTTTATTCTTCCCCTTGACTAGAAGTTTCTCATTGCAGGAACCTTGGGTCCAAAGAACACGCTCTGGTCCCAGCACTGGTTTCTTGGTGGCATGAGGTTCCCCTGACTCATTACCGGATTCTCTCTTTTATATCTCAAAAGAGATTGACTTAAAATACAACCTAATCTCGTAGATTGAGTCCTGCCTCATTAACATAACTGTCTCTAATCCTGCCACGTTAACATCATAGAGGTAGGATTTACAACACATAGAAAAATCACATCAGATGACAAAATGGTGGACAGTCACACAATACTGGGAATCATGGCCTAGCCAAGTTGACACACATTTTTGGGGGAAACAATTCAATCTATAACAGATCCTATCCCCAACAGTCCTCAAAATGTCTGGGTATTGCCTCTCCCCACTGTGCCAGTTCTTGAATAAATGGTTGTAGGTTGCTTTGGGGGAAGGATTGCGGAGTTATTACCATATACCCTTGCCAAATATATGAAGCAAAGGTCAGTCTTTCGCTGTCTTTCTCCAATACCCCTCCTTCTTCATATAGTCCAACAGCCCCCAGCTGCAGTCCTCTGGCTCCACAGCCCCTGTTCCCCTGAGATACTGCACCTGCTGCTACACTATTCCCACAGACATCCCGTTGCAGCTCACCACCAGAAAAGTCTTCATGGTGGTGACGTGAGTAAATTCACTCACCACCCCAAAGGGTCCTCACTGCCAGCTGGCCAACACATGGTCCGGATCCCAAACCCTTCTGGTACCAGTAGCCCTGGATCTGGTTCCGTGGAAAGCAAACTTCATATGATCAAATCTCAGTCTTGGAGTCTCTCTTTCAGGTGAGCTGCAGGGGGCAACAAAGTAGGAGTAGGTAGAGAGAGAAGGTGCAGCGTGATGCAGTTGCATCTGGAGCCTCAGCCAATTCCCAAAGGAGATCTGAGTGGGGGTGACTCCAAGGAGGCAAGGGCTAGGCCTCTGTGCCTCAACATCAACCAATCATTGGGTGAGTGCTTCCTCCAGGGAGGGGATGTACTCTTGGGTCAGGGTGATTCCCAGAGAGGGACCCAGATGTGTGCTTCCAGGAGCCAGCATTTCTGGCAGCTGGGGTGATGGATGTCATTGTTTTGAAGGGGTACCTGGGAGGTGCAGCATGGTATCACTACAGACACGTAGAGTTTGAGGTACATGTCTGACATTTAGGTGGAGATGTCACATAGCCATTGAGAATAAGTCTGAAATTCAGGGGAGGGGTGCACAATGGAGACGGGAATTTGGAAATCATCAGTGTAAAGATGGTGTTTAAGCCATGGGTGTGAAGGAGGTTGCACAGTGGGTGATGTGGTTAGAAATGGAGTCTCACATACCATTCTGGATGAAGGAGAGGATCTGGTCCAGGAGTCCCAAAGGAGCAGCTGGGAGGTCCACTGGAGACCAGGGGAGCATGGACCCAGGGGAAGGGAAAGTGCTGCGAGGAGGGAGTGATCATGATGGCAAATGCTCCAGGAAGGTTGAGGAAGGCAAGGATAGAGCTTTGCATTTTGCCCATAGGGACATCAGCTGTTAACAAGAAATTTTGCCTCACTGACCTTCCACTGATGCGATTTTCTACCACGCCCCACAGTTCCTCCTGAATTTGGAGGACCTTAATGCCCTTTGGATTTGCTTTGATCTCTGTTGATTTGGAGCCTCCAGGAAGAGATCCCAGTTCCTGGCACACACAGGAGGTGTGAAAGACCTGAGTGATAACAAGACTCTATTTCTCTCTTGGGAGATTTCCCCGTGGCCTGTGTTGTGGGGGAAACAGGTGGGCTGTGCTCTGTGACCCATCAGCTGGGCTCCTACCTTCTCCCGCCCTCTCTGTGCTTTACCTGGAGTTCTCCAGGGCCAGCACCTACTCTAGCCTCATCCCCACCATGCCCCAGTGACCCACCATATGCAGCAGGGCTGAATGGCTTCCTCTCTGGCACATACCGGGCACTAAATCCCAGGGTCAATGAATGGACTAACCACATGGGACGAGAGAGCTTCCATCACATATCCTTACTTTATGATGAGGATAGTGAGAAAGAGAGAGAGTTTTGGGACTTACTTATGATATCCGAAGTGGCAGAGGGCAGCAACTGCTCCTTGGTGCAGCATTCTTAGGGTGTCTGCCATTGAGGCACTCATGACTTTGGGACATAAGAACGAACTTCTCCTCTTCATCTGCCATTCTGAAGATCTGGGACTTTTCAGAGGTGGAACTGAAGTTTTAAACTGCAAAACCCAAGATATTTTTACCCTGGGAAAGAGAGGATCTTCCATAGGGCATTGTGTTGGGTGGTCTGGAATGCACTCTTCTTAAAACTGTAGGCCTAAAAACCAAAAAGACCCAAACCCAGTGCCGTCGAGTTGATTCCGACTCATAGCGACCCTATAGGACAGAGTAGAACTGTCCCACAGGGTTTCCAAAGAGCACCTGGTGGATTCGAACTGCTGACATTTTGGTTAGCAGTCACAGAATTTAACCACTATACCATCAGGGTTTCTAGCTAAAGGGACCACCAAACTGTAGTAGGATCCCATACACTCATCTGGCTCTTCGCAGTTTGCAAGGTGGCCTTGTAGTGGCATCTGATCTATTCCTACAGGAGGTACACTGTGTGCATTTTTGTTTGGTTTTCTTGATCTGCTTCTCCATCCATCTTCCCCACACCTGTGACACTGATATTTGAAATGTTATCCTCCTTTTTCCCCGAGGGTCCTTATATTTTTCCAACCTCGAGTTCTCTCTATTTGCCAACCAACTGTTTTCCATTCAAACCTTTGAAATTAAAATGAGTTTGTTGGGCTGTTTAAGCAACAGACACATCCAGTGTAAGCCGTGTGTTTACGTGGTAACTGGTGACCACTTAATTACATAGTAATTACCCTGCAGCGGGCAGGGTGATTACACAGTAAGCACTGTGTCATTAGCCCTGATTACTCCCGTCTTCCTAAGCACAGGGAGCCTGCACGGTAATTGCGTTTGGACCTTCCAAATGCGGTGGAAGCTAATCCGCTGCAGCCTGTAATTATCAAGGACGTATGTGACGTTTATCAAGTAAGCAAACACGGTGGGTTGCCATGTATGAAGTGAGCAAGATCAAAGCCCCCTGGGAAGTCTGCTGAGGCTGTAACTCACAAGCCCGTGGGGCAGCCATCTCTGAAGTCGCAAAATGCATAAGGTCCCTGTTCTCGGTTGAATTTTGTTAGATGCTGTCCAGTCGGTTCCAATTCATAGCCAACCTATGCACAACAGAACAAAACGCTGTCCAGTCCTGCGCCATCCTCACGATTGTTGCTATGTTTGGCCCCATTGTTGTAGCCACTGTGTCAAATCTATCTCATTGAGGGTCTTCCTCTTTTTTGCTGACCCTCTACTTTACCAAGCGTGATATCCTCCTCTAGGGACTGGTCCCTCCTGATGACATGTCCAAAGTATGTGAGACGAAGTCTCGCCATCCTCACTTCTAAGGAGCATTCTGACTGTACTTCTTCCAAGACAAATTTGTTTGTTCTTCCAGGAAAAAAAAAAGAAGTCCATATTATATTCAATATTCTTTGCCAACATGATAATTCAAATGCATTGATTCTTCTTTCATGGTCCTTATTCGCTGTCCAGCTTTCTCATGCAAATGAGGCAATTAAAAACACCATGGCCTGGGCCAGGCAGGCCTTAGTCTTCAGAGTGACATCTTTGCTTTTTAACATTTTAAAGACGTCTTTTGCCGTGGATTGGTCCAATGCAATGAGTCTTCTGATTTCTTGATTACTTCTTCCACAGGTGTTGATTCTGGACCCAAGTAAAATGAAATCTTTGACTTCAATATTTTCTCCATTTATCATCATGTTGCTTATTGGTTCCATTGTGAGGATTTTTGTTTTCTTTATGTTGAGGTGCAATCCATACTGAAGACTGTAGTCTTTGATCTTCATCAATGTTTCAAGTCCTCTTCACTTTCAGCAAGCAAGGTTGTATCATCTGCATATTGCAGGCTGTTAATGAGTCTTCCTCCAATCCCAACACCCCTTCTTCTTCATATAGTCCAGCTTCTCAGTTTATATGCTCAGCGTACAGATTGTATATGTGTGGTGAAAGGATACAACCCTGATGCACATCTTTTCTGATTTTAAACCATGCACTATGCCCTTGTTCTATTTGAATTGCCTCTTGGTCTGTGTATGGGTTCATCACGAGCACAACTGAGTGTTGTGGAATTTTCATTCTTCACAATGCTATCCATAGTTTGCTTTGATCCACACAGTTGAATGCCTTTGCATAGTCAGTAAAACACAGGTGAAAGTCTTTCTTACATTCTCTGCTTTCAACAAAGATTCATCTGACATCAGCAACGATGTCTCTCATTCCGCATCCTCTTCTGAATCCAGCTCGAATTCTGGCCCTTCCCTGTCAATGCACTGCTGCAGCCACTTTTGAATGATCTTCAGCAAAATTTTACTTGTGTGTGATATTAATGATATTGTTTGACAGTTTCTGCATTCCGTTGGATCAGCTTTCTTTGGAATGGGAACATATATGGATCTCTTCCATTTGGTTGACCAGGTAGCTTTCTTCCAAATTTCTTGGCATAGATGAGTGAGCACGTCCAGCCTTGCATCCATTTGCTGAAAGATCTCAGTCGGTGTACCGTTAATTCCCGGAGCCTTGTTTTTCACCAGTGTCTTCAGTGCAGCTTGGACTTCTTCCTCCAGAACCATGGGTTTTTGATCATTTGACCTCCTGAAATGGTTGAACGTTGACCAGCTCTTTTTTCGTACAGTGGCTCTGTGTATTCCTTCCATCTTCTCTCGATGCTTCTCGCGTCGTTCAATCTTTTGTCCATAGAATCCTTCACTATTGCAACTTGAGGCTTGGATTTCTTCTTCTGTTCTTTCAGCTTGAGAAATGCCAAGCAAGTTCTTACTTTTGATTTTCTAACTCCAGGTTTTTGAACATTTCATTATAATACTTTGCTTTATCTTCTCGAGCTGCCCTTTGAAACCTTCTGTTCAGTTCTTTTACTTCATTATTTCTTTTGCTTTGGCTACTAGACTAGAGAGCAAGTTTAGTTCAAGAGCAAGTTTCGGAGTCTCTTCTGACACCATCTTGGTCTTTTCTGTCTTTTTAATGACCTCTTGCTTTCATGTGTGATGTTCCTGAGATCATTCCAGAACTCGTCTGGTCTTCAGCCATTAGTGTTTAATGTGCCAAATCTATTCATGAGATTACTCTCGAAATTCAGGTGGCATATATTCAAGGTAGTACTTTGGCTCTTGTGTACTTGTTTAAATTTTCTTCAGCTTCAACTTGAACTTGCACATGAGAAATTAATGATCTGTTCTGCAGTTGGCCCTGGCCTTTTTCTGACTGATGATGTTGAGCTTGTCTGTTGTCTCTTTCCACAGATGTAGTCAATTTGATTCCTGTGTATTCCATCTGGGGAGGTCTACGTGTATAGTTGCCGGTTATGTTCTTGAAATAGTGGGTTGAATAGAGTTCCCCCCAAAACATACATTGAAGTCCTAACCTGTGAAAGTGACCAGTTTGGGGAAATAGGGTTTTTCTTCACAGATGTTATCATTTGGTTAATGATGTCACACCAGAGTAGGGTGGGTCCTCATGCTAAGTGACTGGTGTCTTACAAAGAGAGGAAGACAGGCGGAGATGCTGTGTGAAGGCGTTGTGCAATTGTGGGGTCTGGCAAGTCTGAAATCTGTAGTGCAGGTCAGTGCTGAAAACTCAGGTAAGAGTTGATGCTGCCTGCAATTCTGGGTCCAAACTCTGCAGGTCAGGATGCCTGGAAACTCAGGGAATTTTTGCTACATTCTTGAGGCAGAATTCCTTCTCCTTCGGGAAACCTCGGTTTTTGTGCTTAAGGCCTTCAACTGATTGGATCAGGCTCACCCACGCTATGGACGGCTATCTGCTTTACTTAAGGGCAGCTGGTGTAAATGTTAATCACATGTACATACCTTCACAGCAACAACCAGGCCAATGTTTGACCAAACAACTGGGTCAACAGGAAACACAAATGAAGTGGGAAAAGGCTGGGAGCAAAGGGAGGCAGATGGAGCAGAAGGACCTGTGCTGGACCAACATTCCAGGCTCCTGGTGGGTGGATGGTGAGGGACCCTTCAGGGAGGTGGCATTAAAGCTGAGACTGGAGGGGTGGAATCTGGGTGGGCTGAGGTGGTGCTGGGCACCTCAGGTGGAGAGACTAGTAGAACACAAGGAAGCTGGGGTGCAGGGTACATGGCAGGGTGCTTGGTGGAAAGGCTGCTGAGAAAGTTGGTACCATCAGCGGCAGGACTTGCTGTAGACCCTGGACTTCGTTTGGAAGGCAACAGGGAGCCAGTGAAGGTTTTAGAGCAGAGGCATGGCGTGGCCGACTACCTCAGGAAGATGAACAGGGAGTGCACATTGGAGATGCAGAAACAGCTGTTCCCAGCCCCTTGCCTAAGTGTGCAAGCCTGTGTCCCGGGTATTCGTGTGAACCTACTTGGTGGAGGCCACTGCTCCTCCCAGCTTCAAAGGGGTCTGTTGAAATAGGTCACTCTCAAAAGCAAGCTAAATTTAATTGTTACAGGCTAAAAATATAAGCACTCTGAATCTCTGCAGAATAGGTCCTTCATTAATATTTCCTAGGTTTTCAAATTGAAAAGTATTTAGATTACCCTTCTCTCAGATGAATTCAAAATAATGAGAACGTTGTGTTTTGGCATTTGACTGGAGAGGAGTTGATCCATCCCTGTAGGACCAGTCAGTGTCTCCTCTCCAGCATGGCCCTGCCCTGTGCCCCTCAGGCCTCCACGGCCTTGCCTGTGGCCTGGCAGGTGGGAGGCTGGGCTCCGGTCTGGGTGGGGGTCCTGGAGAGCCCCTTGTGGAGCAGGTGGGCATCAAGGAGACCGGGGTGGTGGTGTATGGATTCATACTCAGAGCAAAGCATCACCTGGGCCATGCTTGAGTACCTTGCTTGGGAGAGAGATGGTAGAGAGAGCCATGGGGGCCTGGGTACTGAGTGGGGGCTGAGTAGGGGTCTGTGCTGGGGAGCCTGCAGGACGGGGCGCCAGTAGCCCTATCTGGATTTACCTTACCTGCCTGCCCTCCCCCAAGCTGGGATCATCATCTCAACCTTCAGTTCCAGGGTCTGACTTGGGGTGCCTGGTGAAGCTAGGGGCACAAGTGAGCTGGGGATGTCCCTGCCCCCAGGGGCTCTGTGGCCAGGCCTCTCTCCTTCTAACACAAGGACGGATGCAGAGGTGCCCCAGGATGTCCCCACTGTCCCCTCTGCTGTGGCCCCAGTGTCGGCTGTGGACAAAGCCTCACATTTTGGTCTCTGGTTACATCTTTAAGTTGCTATTTTGAAAAGCAGTTCTGCAGTTGGAATAGTGACGCTGTGACGCTGGTTACCCCTAAGGCCATCTCGGTTAGACAGCGAGGGCTTTTGTCAGACAAAGAACTCTTCCCAGGAAGCCCCACATTGAAATCTCACTGGGGCCCAGTGTTGAGTGCCTCCAGGATGGGAACTTCCTGTAGAAAGTTTTTTCTTCGGGACTGTCCAAGCGTGATGTGTTTTGATGCTTTCCATGTGAATATTTAGTAGGAATTTTTTTCTTGGACTTCTTAATTTAACGGCATCTTTCACTCCTGGACATGAAGCTGGAGGCCTGTGAATGGTGAGCTCTTTAAAACTAATTATAAATGTATTTTAAATCAATCAGGTCACTATGCCCCTGGGAAAATGGCTTTTCACAACCCGCCTTACCAATCTTGTATCTCCGGTGGATTTGTTTCAATAAAATGCACATTTGTGTGATCACATGAACTTTGTCCTGTCGATAAAAAATTCTTAACGTTTGTGCAGCCACGGGTGAGTGTACATAATCGTGTAAGCAAGTCAGTCCATTTCCCGGCTCTCTCTCTCTGTAGACATATTGTTCAGACCGCATTAAAAAGTAGCTTGTGAGTGCTTTTGAGGCCCATCCTTTTCATGGGCATGAGTCGTCTTCTTAGCAACCCTGACGCCACTAGATCTGGCCACCCGGATACACGAGGTAATGAAGGCTGAGGCAGTGGCAAGTAGGCACACGTGTCACATCTGCCTACTGTACTTCCACGTGCTCCGTGGGGGACAGGGTCTCTTGCTGCGCTTGCTAAGGGGTCCTTAACAGTGAAATGAGCCTGCAAGGAAACCAAACCACGGCGACACCATGTGTGTCAGAGAAAAACTGTGCTCCACAGGGTCTTCAGGGGCTGGTGTTTTGAAAATAGATCACCAGGCCTTTCTCCCCAGGTTCCTCTGGGTGGGCTGAACCTCCAGCCTTTCAGTCAGCAGCCGAGTGTGTTAACCACCCGCACCACCCAGAGACTCATAAGGAAGACACCAGGGCACCAGAAGACAAGACAAAAGGAGAGAGGGAGGGAAAAATGCAGGCATAAAGACCCCTTCAACATTTTTAGACCTGCTGTTTGTTCACTCAAGGACATTCTTAAACAGAAATCTGTACTTTAAACATCACCTCATGACGTCCTTCGACTGGTTTCATGACAGGATGTGGCCCTCCCGTGTCAGGCTCAGAAGGAGCCTGCATGTCCAGTGGACATGTCAGAGGACTAGATTCCCAGGGCATATGCATCTTCTCTGAGCAGTTGAGGGGTTGCCCCTTTGCTCCTTTGAGCTTGGCCCTATAGGCACGCTGATCAGGTAGTTGCCACTGTGGGGTGGGGGCTTCTCATCAGGGCTCTGGGGGATGCTGAGACCAGGCCCATCTCAGCTCCTTTCTCTCACCAGCATGCCTCATGCAATCCTTCCCACTTTGGCCACTCTGTCCAGAGAGGCTCACATCAGACCGAGTCTCCCGGTGGAGGATGGACAGGTGTGACAGCCTCTCAGAAATGGATTTTAGCTGGCCACTCACATGCTTTGGACGTGTTATCAGGAGAGATCAGTCCCTGGAGAAGGACATCATACTTGGTAAAGTAGAGAGAGGGTCAGCAAAAAAGAGGGAGACCTTCAGTGAGATGGACTGACACAGTGGCTGCAACAATGGGCTCAAACATAGCTATTGTGAGGATGGCGCAGGACCGGGCAGTGTTTCATTCTGTTGTACCTAGGGTCACTGTGAGTCAGAACCGACTCGACAGCACCTAACAACAACAGCCCTGGGCTTCAGGGATGTGAGGTGAGCAATGAAGCCACTGATTTGTCTTCAGTGACATCTGAATATCAACTAGATTGGAACGGCCTTGCCCGTCATGGGTACCGCTAGCATGTGCTATGTATTCACTGTGTGTTTGGCAGGATGCTGATCGCTTCGCTTGTACATTTCCCAGTTGGGTCACACGAGAATCAACAAATCAAACTCAAAGAAATCTTCATCAGCAAAAAAAAAAAAAGTTTTGGATAAAAAAAATGTTTTACTTAAAATGGGGCGAAAAGAGCAGCATGTTGGAAGCTGGAGGCAACCCTAACCCAAAAGTTTATCTGACGAGAAGATTCTGGGGCATGGGAAGAATTTATTTTAAAGGAAATGTAAGAGCGTCTTGTATTGGCTAAACAGTAGTGAGCCTGGACGAAAAGGGCGTGTCCAGTGAGTAACCTCAGTCATGGTGATCTTTGTTAGAAGCTGAAGAAGCCAGAACGTTGTTGTAAGCTGCTGTCGAGCTGACTCCAATTCGTAGTGACCTTGTGTGTGACAGAATGAAACACTGCCCTTTCCAGCACTGTCTTCGTGGTCTCTGATACGTCTCAGCCCATCGTTGTGGCTATTGCGCCAGCCCATCTCACTGACGGGTTCCCTCGCCTTTGCTGACCTTCTGCTTTACTAAACATGATGTCCTTTTCTAGAAAACAAAAGACAAAAAAACTGAAAAACAGAATAGACAGTGCCAAAAATGCAGAGGGTGCAGAAAAGACAAGTGTAGGCAGTGGATGCAGAACAAAAAAGGACAGAGATAAACTTAAATGAAGGAGCACGCTTTTGAAGAGCAGAGAGACCCAGCCTGCAAATACTACCTATTCTTCCAAAGAAGGTGGAACAGACAGCCCACAACCACAGAACCTTGCTAGGGACTTTCAGAATTGGAAAAATGACCAATGCTGGACAGAAAGGCTCCTGGAATACATGTTGAATGGGTCAGCAGTGACTGGCGCACCAAGAGCAGACTTGTAAGATGTTTTAAGTATGGAGGAGCGTCCTACCAGCAATGGAGTGCAATGAAGGATCCCTGCCGGTCCCCCACCCAGCCCACCACCCAGCACATGGTGCTTAATGAGCATTTGTGGAGTGAAAGACTGAACGCATCGGAAACGTCTGGAGGCGTCTGGTAAAACAAAAAAGCAAAGGCAGTGAATGACGTCAGTGGAGAAGGATGGGCTCTGTGCTCACTGACGTTGTCATCAGATGTGGACACACTAGAAGGACATTTCAACCAGGTTGTCCATCAGATACCCTTTCTTCTGGGGTAGCTCCATCATTCCAGAGTAGGGCTGCTACCATCCATGAGATGGTTGGCAGTGAGGCCAGGTCACCCTGGGTGAATAAGCAGAATTCCAAGCTAAGCCACAATCAGCCCAGGGATGGACAATCTGAGCGCCAGAACCTGGTCGGCTCTCAATACCCTCCACACATTCTCCTCTCTCGGTCATGGGCCCCAACACGTCCAGGCCACTCCCTAAGGTGCTACCAACATTGAGAAGGAGAGGGGAAGAACCTCAGAGGCCTAGACTTGTTCTGTGTAAAAAAGCAGGCCAAAAGTTGGTGTTTTTTTTTTTTTTTTTTTAAATATATGAAGATATAGTTGTAGAGAGAGAAAGAAGAAGGTTTACAGAATGCCACCATCCTTCTGGCCATTCATTATATTTGGTGGCTTGCATGTTGCTGTGATGCTGGAAACTCTGCCACCAGTATTTCAAATACCAGCAGGATCACCCATGGCGGACAGGTTTCAGCGGAGCTCCCAGATGAAGATAGACTAGGAAGAAAAATCTGGATGTGTACTTGGGAAAATGAGTCAAAGAAAACTGTATGGGTCACGCAGAATATTGTCCAACATCGTGCTGGAAGATGGGCCCCCGGGTTGGAAGGCACTCAACATACACAGTGGCCACAGCAATGGGCTGCAGCAGGACCAGGCAACGTTTTGTTCTGTTGTAAATGGGGCTGCCGAGGGTTGGAGCCAACTGGATGGCAACCCACAGCAACAACAGAACGCTTTGGTGCCACCAGTAGCAGAGTTACGAACAGCGCTTACTTTTAAATTCACGTAAGAAAAAAGGCCACCAGGTTGCTGGATAAATAAATGGGAAGGCAGAAGCAGAGGCCTGTCTAACAATGACCCAAGAAAGCAAGTGTTGGGGCCTTGTGCTCCCAGAAGGGAGACGAATAGAAGGAGGAGGGTGGGGGTGCGGAGGAGGGAGTCACAGTGAGTTGAGGACATTGCCGGGGCCACATCTTGCTGACTCACCATTGTGCCCCACATGACCCAACAGCGCTGCCTCCTCACCCCTTTCTTCAAAGGCCCCTCCGTAGGCTGCACCGTTTGGGTTGGTGGTTGTTGAAGCTGGGAGCTGATTCATGGGGGTTGTTACTCCTTTCTTACTGTTTGTACCTTCTGGAAAATCTCCATATTAAAATGTCATCAACAAAACAGCAGGGGTCCCTGTGGAGAGGGCAGAACAGCTGGTCAACCCGAGCAAGCTGTGCTCAGAGCCCAGTCATGGTGAGGCTCCCAGCTGAGACCCACCCCCAGCCGAGGCAGTCTTGCGGCTGGTCCGCTTGGGAGCGCTGGCCTCTGCTGGGTGGCTTGGGGTTCCACCTCCCGGGACTGGACTTCAAAGGATCCCTGGACGGGTCACTCCCCCTCCACATCCAAGGGTGAGGCCCAGATACATCCTGTCTATTCCTTTTCTCCTCTGATGTGGAGAAGGCTGCTGCCAGCGTGCTCTCCAAAGGAGAGAATCTTGGAAGATTTATTTCCTGCAGGAAGGTGTAAAACAAATAGGAAATATTATTTCAGGGAACTTTCACAAGGTAATTATTTATGAGTGTATTATCTACCATATGGTTCCCCACTCTGGTTCAAGGGGTAATGATTTTTATAATTACCTGTGTTTAGAAATACCTTCATGCAAAACGTAAATATGCCTCCTACTGAGAATAGCGGCAGTCTTTCCTCTTCCATAATTAGTGTGTTTTTAGATTGCCTTTGATTTCTCGGGAGCCAAGCGGGACAGAGGAGGAAGGGCTGGGACCAGGCTATGGGGATCCAGGTTCATGGGGGGACCTCGAATCTCCCTCCATGCCTGGCTTCCTGCACACCACCTTCCAGGTGCTGATGGGACCACTGTGGGTGGGCGTGCACAGAGTCCCCCACTGTCTACTTGTGTATCCGAGTCACCCTACCACCCAGGAACCTGTCCTCGCCAAGGTCATTGGGAGCTCTGGTGAGAGCCAGGCTGTCTGGTCCATGCCTAGGACCTCAGCCACCCTCTCCCTGCCAGCCGGTTATGGTCAGCCCAGCCTCATACACCCCTACTCACACTTGCACGCACACGTGTACACACACACGCACACCCCCACATGCACACACATACATACACATGCACATGGACACACATACCCCCACACTTGCACACACACACACAAGCACATCCCAGACGCATGTACACGTACACACACATGCACATACATGAACGTGCACAAACACACACATGCGTGCACATGCATGCCCAGGAGGAGGGCGCTCTTGCATGAGAGAAACCCACTCCCCAGATAAGGGGGCTCATGGTGCTCAGGGGAAGAGTCTTCCCCCACGCTTTGCCCTGGAGTTAGTTCTCTCAGAGGCTGAAGGGCGATGAGGAGAGGGACACTTGCAGTCCCCAGGTGTCCCAGGGAGTGGCTGGGCCTCAGGCCAGGTCTGTTCTCTGCACCCTCATCATCCTCCCTGCTGGGTCCCCCGGAGCCTGCACATGCTCCGGAGGCTCCAAACGAATATCTCAGGTCAAGCATTGATGGTGCCTGGTATTGCATCCACCCTCCCACAGCCATGGAAAAATCGCTGGCTGTCAACAGGCAGCCTCCTGCTCTCACCTGCTGTTTTCATCTCCAAGAGCAGCTTGCGCAGAATGCGGGAACCTGTGTTTTAGGGGCAAGGCTTCGAGATGGCCCTTTGTCTGTGATGGTCAGCGATGAGCTATAAATACATGCTTTCCGTTGCTCCAGGACCGTAAGCTCCTGAGATCCATGTGGATTTCTTTGAATACGTAGTCCGCTCCACCCAGGGCTTCCCCAGTGGAATCAGGGCCTCCGTGCACAAGGCCGGTCATCTCCACAGCAAAGGCTGTGACAGGACATGGAGGATTGGGACTGGGCAGGAAGCACGCAGCACGGGGTGAGCACTGGGGAAAGGGGGCGTTGCTTTTCTCCTGCACGCCAGACAGAAAATCCTCGGGGGGCAGCAAGACCAACGACTCCAAAGACGAAGACCTGAGGGTGAGTCTCAAGCCACCCTCTTTGTTGAGTGGCCTGCACTGCAGGATAGCACATGACAACACGTACAACAGGAACATCTCCTGAGCGCTGATGGTGCGTGGAGCGTTATATGAAGAACCTTAAAGACTTTTACCAATGTCACCCTCAATGCCATGCGGTGGAGGAGATACTATTTTTACTCTAATCTAGAGATGAGGGTGGGAGAATGACGTGGCGGCCTGCTTCTGTAAAAATTTACAGCTTTGGAAACCCTATAGGGCAGTTCTACTCTGTCCAATAGGGTCGCTACAAGTCAGAATCGACTTTATGGCAATGGATTTTTAGAGACGAGGGCACTGGTGATTTAGTGCCAGAAGCCTTACCTTCCATGCAGGTGCCTGGGCTTGACTCCCCCCACCAACACACCCATGTGCAATCACCGCTCGTCTGTCAGTAGAGGCTTATATGTTGCTGCGACGCTGGACGGGTTTCAGCGGAGCTTCCAGGCTAAGATGGAATATGAAGAAAGGCCTGGAGTTCTACTTCTGAAAGGCAGCGAATGTAAACCTTTGGATCACAATGGTCCAATCATCAGGCAGCGTTTCATTCCATTGTGCGTGGAGTTGCCATGAGTTGGGGATGACTCAGTGGCAGCTGACAACAATCACAGGAATGAAGAAGCAGGTTGGGTTGCTTGCATGACGTCACCCAGGTGGTAAGTGGTAGATTTCAATGCAGGTGTCTCTGCCCCAAGACCTGGGCTCTGGCCAGGTGAGCATGTGTGGGTGTCATATCTACAAATACACGAGGACTTCTCAGCTCAGTTGCCCTGCTTCTTCTCAGCTATGCATGCTGCCACCAAGTCTGCTGTCCTTGTCATTCTCCGTGGTCATAGAGGAAAGGTCTCCACCTCAAGCCTAGGCTTCGTTGCTGCTAATCCTGATTAAAGACTAACCAACAGAGAGAAAATCCCAAGAATCATGATAAAACCCACAGTGTTTAAGTAAATTTTCCCCACACAAATCTTACAAATATATCTGTGTGTATGGCATTTGTTGTCCAGTCAGCTGTGACTCATGGTGACCTCATGTGTGCAGAGTAGAACTGTGCTCCATAGGGTTTTCAATGGCTGATTTTTCAGAAGAAGATGGCCAGGCCTTTCTTCCAAGGTGCTATTGGGTAGGTTTGAACTGCCAGCCTTTAGGTTAGTAGTTCAGTGCTTATCCACTTGTGCTGCCCAGAGACTCTGTGTGCAAAACCAAAAAGCTCATTGCAGTCAATTTGATTCTGACTCATAGTGACCCTATTGGGCAGGGTATAACTGCCCCAGAGGGTTTCCTGTAATCTTTACGGAAACAGACTGCCACAGCTTTCTCCCAAGGAGCTGCTGGTGGGTTCGAACACAGACCTTTCGGTTAGCAGCTGAGCACTTTAACCACTGTGCCACCAGGGCTCCTTCCCTAAGTGTAAGGGGAGGTGTTTCCCTTCCAGGTCGTTCTTCTTTGACCTGACTTTAGAAGTCACGGCAAAATGGTGATGAGACCACAGATAAGATGACCAGGGTGCTTGGGGCTCAACCACTCCTCTAGCTGCCCACCGTCCTGACACTCACCTGTGTCTCTGCCCACCCATTTGGTCATCCATTGATAAAGCCTTTGTTTGACAATCCCTTTCTGGGACCCTACTGTGTAACAGGGATTGGTTTGGTTCTAAAGATTTGGAAAGTCCCAGACTCAGTCCCTCCCTGAGAGAGACTCACTGTCTCCTGCAGTAATCAGACAGGCACACAAATAACCCCAATATAATGAGATAAGAACACAGATGGCTTAGAGTTAGGTTTAGGGTTAAGCATAATTAAGGAAGCAGATGGGAAAATTCAAGTTAAAATTCAGTAAAATTTTAATTAAAAGATTATGTGTTTCCACCCTAAGATCTTTTAAAAAGATGAGCTCAAGTTTCATGGCCCAAGCCCCACCCCCCATCTCCAACAAACACACGATGGATAGATGGATGGAAGGATGGATGGATGGATGGATGGATGGATGGATGGATGGATGGATGGATGGATGGATGGACGGACGGATGATGAATGAGTGGTTGGGTGATGAATGGGTTGATGATGGATGGATGGATAGATGGATGATGGATGGATGGATGATGAATGGATGGACAGGTGGTTGAATGGATGGATGGACAGATGGATGGACGGATGGATGGATGGATGGATGGATGGATGGATGGATGGATGGATGGATGGATGGATGGATATATGAAGGATGTGTGATGGATGCATGGATGGATGGATAGTGGATGATGGACGGATGATGGATGGATGGATGGATGGATGGATGGATGGATGGATGGATGGATGGATGGATGGATGGATGGATGGATGGATGGATGGATGGATGGATGGATGGATGGATGGAAGGGTGGATGGATGGATGCGTGGCTGATGGATGGATGAATTTCAGCACGTCTTTACGCTCATTTTGTCTGGAGCCACAGCATCGGAGTTTGAGGACAGATAGACTGGTAGGGCGGACCCTCTGAGTCTGTCTGGTTGCATGACAGAGGAGCCTCATGAAGGGCAAGTTCAGGGATCACAGATTGGTCTAAAAACAAGGATGGAACACAGAGCGGAGTGGATATTCCGTGGACAGCACAGAGTCATGCTCTCATGGACCCATATCCTCTGGAGAGAGGTTCACAGTGATAGCAATTTACCAATGCTCCCAGGAAGCTGGGCCTGGAAGACCACTTTCCAAAGGACAGCAGCACCAGCCCCTCCTCCCTGACTGCTGGCAGGAGACCGCCCTTTGTTCCTTATATGTGGGCCTCTCCACAGGGCTGCTCACTTCATCAAAGTGGGTAAAAGCTGAGAAGACAATGGGGAGAGTCTTCATTTGGATGGAAGTCACAATCTTATGTAAACTATCCCTGGAAATGATGTTCTGTCACCTGTGCCATATTCTATTGGTCAGAAGCAAGTCACAGATCTGCTCGCACTCAAGGGGGCTCCATGAGGGCATGAATACCAGGAGGAAGGACTCACTGGGACCAAGTTAAAAGTCTGCCCACCACATTATTCACATGTAAGACTTTTTAAAAAATATTTATGATATTAAATCTTTTTTGTTGTATTTGCTGAAGATATTTTTTCCTAAAGTGTTATTTCCCTTTTTTGTTACTTTACTTTTAAAGGAAGAAGGATTTGTTGTTGTTATTAGTAGCCAGGTTTTCCATGTTGGCTTTTTTTTTTTTTTTTGGACTCTGGGCTTAAAAAAGCTTCCTCTCACCCAGATCATATCAACATTCACCTACATGCTACATGTTTCTTTGGTTTCACATTTGAGCTTAAACTCTTCCTCTATCTGGATTTATTTTTGCTGTCTCTTGGCGTACTTCATTTTTTCCCCAAGTAGTAAGCCAGGCCCCTGCAAGCCAAGAGAAGGCGGCTCTGAAGCAGCAAGGGCAGAGTAGCTAGGGACGGAATGTTCTAGAGATGTGGGGAAGGTGGGTAGAGCCAAGGAGAAGGAGGTTGTGAGTAGACACAGGGAGGGAGACCTTGCCCAATGGCCTGATGATCTCAGTGGAGTTCTGGGTCAGCTCGGGTATGTATGGGGCTGGTGGGATTGTGTCAGAGGGGAAGGAGAGGACAGAGAGAACCGATGAGGACAATGCAGATGCCTGGCTGGGCAGTGGGGGCGCTTGTCATGGCTGGAAACCATGGTGTGTAGGAGACTAAACTCATGGAATCCAGGCTGGTCTGGTGGTGCTGCCATGGTTCAAGGACAAGGGGCAAGGTGTCCACGGGCACTGGTGACGGGTGGAGAGATAAATCCTGTGAGGGGCTGGCAGAGAGGAGGAAGGCAGTGCACTGGAGAATGGTCCTCCCCCCAAGGCCTCTAGCATCCTGAATCTTGTCCACGAATCCTGATCACATCTGGACAAGACAGGAAAGTCAGGTGGTTCTGCTGCTTTACAGGAAGTGAGACTAGGCCTCGTTTCTCAGTTTGGGGGGCTGAGCTGTGGAGATCTGAAAGCACCAGATCCAATGGTTCCTTTGCAGGTGCTTTCACCCCTGAAGTATGTGCATCACCCCAGAAAACATGTCTCTGCAGAACATCTCTTCCAAAGAGTCCTTTCAGCTCTTCTCCTTCTCCTCCTCCTCCTCCTTCTCCTCCTTCACCTCGTCCTCCTTCTCCTCCTGCTCCTCCTTCTCCTTCTTCTTCTTCCGGGTAACATTTTGTGTTTTCATAAAAGCCATATCCCCTCAGTGTTATTCTGCAGTGTTCTTTCGGAGCCAGATCTATTTTTTAAAAAGCATTTGGCACACTGAAGTGTTACATGTGGCTGAGTGAAAACAGCAATATGCAGAGATTCAAAGCTGTCACTCCATGTCAGGGACAAAACGTGACCAGCCTTCATGAAGAGCCGCTACAGCAGCAAACGCAGAGGTGGTGCTGTGGGAGACACTGGGACAGCGTCCACCTTGCCCTTTTGGGGCTGGCTCCTCAGGCTTTCTAAGCTGCTCAGCAGGAGAGGCACATGAACACCCTCCTTGGCGTGCTGTTGGGTAAGACTAGTTCTCACAGCAGGCAAAATGGGATTCATCAGGATACTCCAACCAGCAAGGACCTGCCTGCTTGAATCCCCTGTGTTGACGTCCACCCCAAGGCATGAGCCTTGCTTGGAGGAGAAAGGGCCACACCAGCCTCCCTCTGGCTTCCTAATGGACTTGTAGTCTTTGCCTCAGGCCTGGACGTGAGTGGGATTATTACCTCTGTTCTACAAATGAATGAGCTGGGCTCCTGGGGGTTAAGTGGAGGAGGCAAGAACTGAACAGAGGGCTTTCTGTCCCCAGGGACCATGTACAGTCAGCTACACTGGGCCACTGCCATAACAATAAGGAAACCATGCCAAATACGGAAACCCATGTAAAATTGTTCACTAGACATTAGTAAGTAAACAGAAGTAAGCCCGTGTGTATCTTGCTTTATGTAAGACTGTGCGTACCTTTCTTACTGGTTAATCTGCCCCTGCATGTCACTATTGTGGTTAGCACCTGGCCCAGGTAAGAGCTGGACCAGGTAAACAATTAGGATTATGGGTCACGATTGCTCACGGTTGTACAAGCTGGCTAGGTAGCCAGCTTACTTTGTTCTTGTTGGAAACCTGAGTGAGAATAACAAGTGCCTGTCTTCCCAGGAGAAGACCTGGTGATGTACTTCTGGAAAGTCAGCCATTGAAAACCCTATGGAGCACAGTTCTACTCTGACACACGTGGGGTCGCCATGAGTTGGAGTCAACTTGATGGCAGCTGGTTGGGAAAAGGCTGTTCGTTCTCTGGTCATAGTAACAAATTAACCAGGAGGACAGAATTTAAACTTATCCCAAGTGATTGACAGTTTTGCACCAGTACACGAGCTTCTGAAAGCCAGCCATCAGTAATAACGCCCTGGCTTCCTGAAAGCCCGCCTACCAAAACAGCCTTTCTTTTGTAACTAAGATGCTGCAGCAGGAGGTCAACACTTCCGCTTGTGAAAGGCCACGGATCCCAGTTCAAGAGCAGCCCTCTGCTCTGGGTGGAGGCACACCGCTCTCTGCTCCCCCTACTCAGCATACCCTCTGCTCAGGTGTGTGCTTTTGAATGGGGCTTCTTCCCCAGGTGGGCATGCTCCATGCTGACAAGTACCAGAGGAGAGCTCCTGGCTTGGGCTCAAGGAGGGGCTGCTGAAGGGGCTCAGTCAGCAGGAGGGCGGGCTGGCACCGGGTTGGGCCCCATAGTCATTGAGTCCCTCAGAGTGAAGAAGGCACGGATGAGAGACAAAAGGCAAAGAGAGGTGGCTGCCCAGGAACACAGAGACCACCAGGGTCCCCCTGATGTGCATTTCAGGAGCACAAGGGATGCCCCCCATTCTCCCGAAGACCACCCCAGCCACCAGAGCCTCTCAAGGTCACAGTGAGGGAACCTACCTCCCAGCACCTCTGGACTCTGGAGAAGGTGGGGGTGTCATCCGTTTGTGCATCCTGTGGGGCAGTCCATCATCTCGGGGACTCTCATTTTACCGAGGAATCCCTGGATGGTACAAATGGTTAACGTGCTTGGCTGCTAACTGAAACTTTAGAGGTTTGAATCCACTCAGAGGCACTTCAGAATAAAGTCCCGGTGAACTGCTTCCACAAATCAGCCCCTGAGCCCCCTGAGGAGCATGGTTGTACTCCGACCCACCCGGGGTCTCCGTGAGTCGGAGCTGACTCCGCCACCACTGGTGGGTGATGATTCTTTCAAACATGGCCAAAGGATAAACTGAAGATTGTGGGAATACTCCATAAAAGCCAAAACCAAACCCAAAGCCCTCTACCCTCTGGGCACGAAGATTCTGGCACTCCACAGTTTGCCGAGTGTCTTCCCACTCCGCTGCTCCTCACAGTTGTCCTCTGAGGCGGCTCCAGGCGATCCAAGGGCTCCAAAGACCTGAGCTCAGTAAGCCCTGAGCAAAGGGGCCTGAGGGACAGCTCAGCCGAGTCAAAGCCCACCGCTGTTCCAGCTGTGGTTGTGCTCGAGGAATGCTTTTGGCCTGAAGCTGCAGTGACCCGCCCAGTCCCGGGGGGTGTGAGCATCCTGGAGCTGCCAAGCCCCCTCCTGCAGCATCTCAGCAATGCTCTAGGGCCTGCTGCATTAAAGGAAGAATCGATTCCACCGCATCCAGTGCATTCCAATGGCCCTGCTCTTCAGAACCGAGGTGCCTCCTGGACAGGCTGTGCGGCAGAGACCTCGGCTCAGTCTGCCAGGCCCCCCATTTCTGTCATCCTGGCCACTGCTTAATGACCTCCTGGCACCCAGACCTGGAGCCTTGCCCCCATCCCCAGCTGCCTCTTCCCAGCATCCCCTTCTCTGCCATTCATCGTCCATCCGGTGGCCCCCCACCAGCTGCCCCGCCAACACCCCAAATCCATGACAAGTCCCCCGACAGGCAGTGAGTGCAGAGAGCTCTGCAGCCAGCTCTTGTCATGTGAGTGTCCAGCATGTGGCCGTGATACCGACGTCCCTGCGAGACCAGTGTGGGGCAGTGCACACCTGTGCTCTGTGTCACAGAGCAGGACAGTGAGGCCTAGAGAGGGCGGGCGGGTGGGAACGTCCTAAGACTCTGAGCAAGAAGGTGCAAGAGCCCTGGTCAGAACCAGGCCCTTTGACTTGACCACAGTCTGATCTTCCCAGATTTCAGCTCCTTGTAAGGCATAAATGCAGACTAGCAGAACCAGAAGGCTCCTCAGAAGCAATGATGGCGAGACTTCACCTTGCTTGCTTTGGGCACGTCATCGGGAAACACCAATGGCTAGAAAAGGGCGTCATGGTTGGTGAAGTCGAGGGCCAGTAAAACGAGGGAAACCCTCAATTTATGGATTGACACACAGCTGCAATGCTGGATTCAAACACACCAAACATCAGGAGGATGGTGCAGGATGGGGCAACATTTCCTTCTGTTGGCGACAAAAGGTTGCCATGAGTTGGAGCTGACTTGACTGCAGCTAACAACAACAACAGAAGCAGGACTTGCAGGAGTGAGCTGTGTGTACAGCAGCCTGCCTGGTCCAGCATGGGGGCCCCCTCCCTGAGGTGTGGCAACAGGGACACCCCAGCACATCACATATCTATTCTGTGACTATGAAGATGCACAGGGTGGCGTCAATGACCCCACTAAGTGGTGATTCCGATGCACGCAAGGCAGCGCTCCACTCAGCATCGTGTACCGAACACCCTCTGCGCAACGCCCTTGCTGGGCCTGGGGACACTCTGGGTGCCAGTGCAAAGCAATTTGGAGCAAGGTTTGCAGAAACACAAATACCTTGTGTGATTGATGCTGGGCTCACTTTAGCTTTGCCAGAGCCTTTATTCCCACGCTGAAGGACAACTTGACCTGTGTGCCTGCCTGCTCCTCTCGTTCCTCCATCAGCTTTTGCTTGGTGAGCAGTTGGAGTTTGATGGTGAGCTGTCCATGACCGGCAGCCGAGACAGCCACGCGGAAAGAATGACAAGTGTTGAATACAAGCCAGCACAACGGCCTTTCCAGCTTTGTCTTCATTTGCCAGAAAATGTGCCCTCCTTGCCCTAAGCATTTTTCTAGATGCTGAAAACCTGATGCCCTAATGGAGCGGATTGCAATTCTTCTAAATTAGGTGGAAAAGCACATTTTAGAGTGTTTTCTCCCATCTGTCCAACTTGAAGGTTCTGCTGTTTATCGTGAGATATTTCTTTAGCGCAGGATTCTGAACCAGGAAGAATTTTTGTTTCGAATCTCTGTTCTCTGTTGTCTGGATGCTTGCACTGGACCAAATAGGTTGTTCTCAGAACCTGGTCGCCCTGGTGCTCCAGTGCGAGCCGTGGGGCTAGTGCTGGACCAAAGCTTGGGTCAGGGGCAGTGGGTCGGCTGGCTGCAGCATTGGGGGACTGGACCCAGGATGCCAACTCCCTGCTGGTCCCCAGGCTGAAGCCCAGCCCACCAGGGGAGGCAGGGCTGCAAGTGCCCACAGCCATACCCAGAGCCGCCGATGAGGTGGCACAGCCAGTGGCCGGAGAGCGGGCCTTGCGCTCACAGGCCCGCATGGCTCCACAGTTGGGATTTCTTTGATTAAAAAAATTTCCCTGAGTGCAAGAGCCTAGACATTTTGAGGGTTTTCGTGTCTTAAGCTTAGCCTTCTTGCTGGGCCAGGCTGTATGAGTCCTCAGAGAATGAAGAAAACGTGATCCACCCCAGAAAACCCAACCTGGCTTCTGCCTGGCAGATTCAGTTCACTTCCTAACATTCCGCCCCTGATCTGCTTATGAAGCCTCCACGAGAGGCCACCGTGGACGTTCAGAGGGTGATTGTCCAAAAACAACACTTACCACGAGCGAAACACGTGGTGTGCAGACTCACACACAGCAGCTAATCCATATACCTTTGTATGGCCTTTGTTGGTGTATTGAATCCCAGCATGGTGAAAACACAGGCTGAACCATGTTGTGCACACACACACAGACGCTCACACGTGGCAGGAAATGAAGACTCCTCCTCGGAAGGTGACTACTGAAGTGATATTTTCAATATTTGCCCCTAAGTGTACAAGTGGAGTCCCTCAATGATACCAATAGTTAACACGCTCAGCTGCGAGCTACAAAGTTGGAGGTTGGAGTCCACCCTGAGGCACCTCGGAAAAAAGGCCTGGCAATCTACTTCTGAGAAACAAGCCATTGAAAATTCTGTGGAGTGCAGTTCTACTCTGACACACATGCGGTCACCATGAGTCGAAGTTGATGGCAACTGGTTTAAAAAAAATTTTTTTTTCCCATTGGACTTCCCTCCTTCCCGGCACCCGTTGCTGCTTCCTTGCTCCTGCTTACTGGGTAGCTTTCCTAACAAGCCAGCTGCCTTTGCCGCTGGCTTCAGGGCCTAGCTTGGAGAACCTGAGCTAAGACAAAGGACGTGGGGTGGCCCAGCACAGCTGGCGAACAGGCCTGGCCCACCTCAGACAGCGCTTGGAGTTGGTTCATCTGTGACCAGACCCAGGGTCCCTGGTGGCACAACAGTTAAGTACTTAGCTGCTGAAAGGAAGGGTGGCGGTTCTAACCCACCCAGTGATTCCGCAGGAAAAAAGGCCTGGTGATCTGCTCCCGTAAAGACTTCAGCCTAGGAAACCCTATTGGGCAATTCTACTCTGTCACTTGGGGTTGCTGTGAGGTAGAATCAACTCGATGGCACCCAACAACAACAACAACGGCACTGGGAATGGCGAAGAGGGGGAGAATGTTCCCCTGAATGTCCGCTGGTGGAGGAGATGGCCCCTCACTTGAAGGCTTTGGAGAGTTTGTTGATTCTGATCCTGCTAAGCTGTGAGAATGTAGAGTGGGAAGGGCATCTCCGTGCTTTGTGGGGAGGCTGAGGGAGGGGCCCTGCTCCTCAGGGTTTGGTGGCGAGGACCCCCAGGCGCTGGGTGGGTGACTGGGAGAGAGCGGTCAGGCCCATCCCAGGGAGCCATGGGCAGTGCCACTCCTAACTTTCAGGAGATCAGAAGCCTCCCCATCCGCCCACCACCTCACCCAGCTCCAAGGCCATGGTGAAGACAGGAGATGGGTCAGCTGGGGGTGTCTGGGCAGCCTCCCTTGTCCCTGGGTCTGTGCAGCCCTGGACATATGGCGCCCAGGCAGGACATGCAGAGGTCTGGGGTCCCATTCCGTGACACAAGGACACACTCCTCCTCATGGGTCTGGTTGAAAACGTCATGGAAAAGTTCACCCCACAGGGTGATTTGGGCAGGACATGTTCTCTTGTGTGAGTGCCGGGCAGATGTAACGCGCTGGGTAACATGTTCGCCGATGCGGGTTGCGTGTTCTCAGACACAGACCCTGCTCATGCGCTGCCTTTATAATTCCCACTTGCCACCAAGTGACATGATAACACTGATAATCTGGTCATTTCCTCAAAACTCCTAAGCCCCTGTCTTCATTAAAGTCTTCATTAGCAGGTGCTAAACTGCCACTCCAGCTGCTGAATAGTAACAATTAACTCCATTCACATCAAAACAGCTGTAATTTTTGAGGAAATGAAAAACATTAATAACTACTACTAAGAGCTGAAAAGCAAACCAAACAAAAAGCACAGCATCCACCCAAAGCTGAAATTACTAACATGAGAGAAAATCCCCCAGGGTTCAGACAGGCCTGTGTGTTCCCACACCCCTGGGGTTGGGGGGCTCACTGCCTGCAGAAGGTTTGCCTCTTCCCTGTGGGGAGCCAGGGGTCAGAGCAGACTTCTCCCCAGGTCAGGCTGTCATAGGGAGAGGACAGGGCCTGATTTCTGGCCCCGCACCCCAAGGTCTGCAGAAGTGACACTGGAGGGAGGCTTTAGGTGCCTGGACAGAGTTTATCCAAGTGTGAGTGTTCCCAGCCTTGGTACATCTGCCAGCCTTCTCGTCTGCAGACACATGCACCCCCACATGTGTGTGCACAAGCATGCTCATGCACACATACATCCACCCACACACATACAGCGCTGCCATGCACACGCAAACTCATGTCCACACTACGCACTCACATGTACTCATAGGCACCCCACGCATCCACCCAAACACATATGCATGCACCCCACACACTCGTGTGCATGCCCATGAATGCATATGTGCCCACAAGCACTCATGAACACATACATGCACCCCACAATCTATCCACACACATACACACGCACTCATGCACACATATCTGCTCACATATGCATGCATACACACATGCACGTGCATACCCCTCATATATGCACGTGCGCCCACCCGCAATGTGCACCAGGCACACACACACTTATGCACACACATGCACGCACCTACACACATACACATGTGTACACATATGCATGCACACACTCACATGTGCACACAGTGTGCACCTAGTCACACACACTTAGGGACACACACACACATGCACACATACATATGCACATAACACCCACACCCACACACACCCACGTGCATACTTGCATACATATATGCGTCCGCAAAACACACATGCATACACGTGCACACAAACATACATGCACACCCCCTCACACGTCTGTGCACCACACACCCACACACTATCACCTGTAGACACAGGCACAGGAAGTCCCTGACCTGGGCCCTGAACTTTGTAGAAGACACTGCATATCACAAAAGGAGCCCTGGTGGCACAGTGGTTAAAGCGCTCAGCTGCTAACCAAAAGGTTGGCCATTCAAACCCACCAGCAACTCCATGAGAGGAAGATGTGGCAGTCTGCTTCTGTAAAGATCACAGCCTTGGAAACTATGGGGCAGTTTTACTTTGTCCTCTAGGGTCGCCATGGTCAGGATAGGCTCAACGGCAGTGGGTGTGCAGACCGCAAACACGCGTGGATTCATGAGAACATACCCAGGCGTCTGCTGCTGCTGCCCAAACATCTGCTCTCTTACCAACGCCCGTTGGGCCCCACGGCAGTGCCCCTGCACTTCCTGCCGTGTAGCCTGGAAACGAGGAGGCAGTGGCCAGTGCTCTGCAGTTGCTGGGCTGCTGACAGTGGGGAGGGGTGCATTTCCTCAGAAGGGCAGGGAGAGTTTGGTGGCAGAGATGCTTAGGTAAGATCAAAGAGAAATGAACGAGCTGGACCGATCTTCCATCTCAGAGAGCGTGAGTGGAAGCAATTCTTCCCAGACAAGATATCATCTCCAAGTTGTGATTTCATTTTTCTAAAAAAATGAATAAAAACTTTGCTTTATTTAAATAACTTTGATTAAAAATTTTGGTATTTATTTACCATAGTTTGCATTTTGCCATTAGTTTTAATAAATAATTTTGACTACTTTAGATTGAAAGTGTTTTTGGAAACATGTATGATTTGTGCCTCTAATTCAATTTATATTTTTTATAAAAATATATTCAAAAATTTTAGCTTGAATATAATTACATTTTAGAAATAGGAAATATGAAAAAATCTCCCACAAAATTAAAAAAAAAAAGAAAACAAACCTTAAGCCACCTTCAAAGAGGTGGCCTGCTAGATTGTTTAAACAACGGGAAATAATGAGAGTGAGCACAAGTCACATGGAAGCTGCAAACAGGATGCTGCCAATTCCTTACTCCATGAAGATTTAATTCCTGATCATGGCAATGGAAATGAGCAAGAAAAGGATTCCGGTCCAATCCACACCTGGGACAGGGAGATGAGATCTCTGCCATTTTACATTCTTCACTTGGCGAAGATTTAATTATTGATAAAAACAATGGGCACGGATGGAGTCTCCACTTGTGCTCTTGTTTTGGGTCCTGCAGATGGTAGTCCATGGCCTGTGAGTGTGTGACACAGTCACAAGGCACACACGAGCATACACATGCACACATTCACATGCATGCACACACCAGATGCACGTGCAGTGCTCACACACAGGCACACATGCACACATATGCACACATAGAAGGACACTCACACCGTTCGTACACACACCAGATGTACATGCAATGCTCACACAAGGCACACTTGCACACCACATGCACACATAGATGCATACTCACACCATGTGTGCACACACCAGTTGCACGCACACACAAGCTCATCTGCACACACATGTACACATAGGTGCACACTCACATGCTCATGTGCACACACCAGGCACATGGGCACATAATCAAAGGCACGTGAATACACATGTGCACACATGGCACACACTAGAAAGTAGAGAATGCAGTACTCAGGGTGGGAGGGGGGCTGGGGGAGTGGAGGAAGGGGTCATGGGAAGGGTAGCCATGGTCAGGGTTGTGCCCCTGAGACAGACGATGGGGTGTAGAGGAAGACTTCTTCCTTTTCCACGCTGCAGTCTTGCTACAGGGCTGGGTCAGTGCCCTGAGGGGATACGCCCCACACCTCACCTCTGCCACGCTGCGCATCTCAACACCCCACCTGTTTCTTGTGCAGAGGTAAAGCCCACTCGTCCTTCTTTTGGCCTATTTCCTCAGCTTAATTTCTGAACTCAGGATTCCAGGGCACAATAGTTTACACGGAGAGCTTCTGTCATTCCGGCTGCCTCCTTTGCCTCCTTTTCTTTCAGGAGAGGCAGGCATATCCAGGAATAGGGCTCCCACGCCAGCCTCTCTGAAGCTCCCTGTGAGCACGTCATTCAGAAGGGCGACATCGAGTCAGGCTAAGTCCATCACATCGAGATTAGCATTTTACAGGAAAAAGGGGCAGTGGCATGCCAACTTGTGGATTCCATAAGTTTGTGTTTAATCTTACACTAAATTTAAAAAGGGTTTAATTAGTGATTCGTTTCTTCCTCTATTTACATTGTGCGTTGCTCTTGAAATGAAATTGGAAATGAATTCTTTTCTTGTCCCAGGGCACAATGTTAAGCATGATTTAGAGCAGCGATGACAGAGGAAATGGAGCTGTGTGACACGAAGAGGGGGTCTGAGAAGTGAATCCTCTCTTTTTAATGCAGCACTGGGCATGCTCCACGTCCAGGCCAGCAAAGGGCCCTCAGAACGCACAGGGTGAAGCGTGGCCCTCCCAGCTTGGCCTCATGTCTGGCTCTTTCCTTCCTTGTTCCCATTTCCTTATTCCCCCTAGGGGTGGCACCCCTCCCGACCCTCCCCTTGGTGAAGGGCGGGCAGAGCCCCTGATGGCTCTCAGAGACCCCTGTGAGCTGCCCAAAAGAGCAGGTGCCCAAACCCAGTTGGCATCTGCTGACTTGGCCAGTCCAGCACCACCCTTGACACTTGCCTCCATCTCTTTCTTAGCTTGGGTGAACCCATGAGCTGCAGATTGGATGTCCTGACTGTGACCCCTCCAGTGGTCAGTGGGCTGGTGCCCTGAGCTCTGTAGTGGCTCCGATAGTCAAGTGTCCAGGAACACAGCCTCCCCTGCTTGAGGGTCTGCCGTGCCCCATGCAGGAGTGTGAGGGCGCACGTGTGTGTGGGTGGCCAAACTCTTCTGCTCCAAGAGCAGCTGGGCAGTGAGAAGAGCCTGCTGCAGCTGCATTGGCCCATGCAACCCTCGGTGCTTGGGCAGGCCTGTGCCATGCTCTCTAAGCCTGCTCTTCCCTCCTCCTCTTATGCTCTCTGCTGGGAAACCACCTTCTGCTCCAGGCAGGTTCTCAGGTGGATGGCGAGGAGGAGCCCGTGTTTTCTTGGAAGTGGAGCAAAGCTCTGTTCACATATTCCCCAATCTCATTTCTCTGTGTTTCATTTTGGAAAGTTTAAATTGCTGTGGTTTCAAGTTCACCAATCTTTTGTTTTGCAGTGTCCAATGTGCTGTTCCCCCACGTGTCTGTCAGTTTGTCTTACTGTGGGGGCTTGCATGTTGCTGTGATGCTGGAAGCTATGCCACCGGTATTCAGACACCAGCAGGGTCACCCATGGAGGACAGTTTCAGCTGAGCTTCCAGACTAAGACAGACTAGGAAGAAGGACCTGGCAGTCTACTTCTGAAAAGCATTAGCCAGTGAAAACCTTATGAATAGCAGCGGAACATTGTCTGATAAAGCGCCAGAAGATGAGCCCCCCAGGTTGGAAAGCACTCAAAAGATGACTGGGGGAGAGCTGCCTCCTCAAAGTAGAGTCGACCTTAATGATGTGGATGGAGTAAAGCTTTTGGGACCTTCATTTGCTGATGTGGCACGACTCAAAATGAGAAGAAACAGCTGCAAACATCCATTAACAATCAGAACCTGGAATGTATGAAGTATGAATCTAGGAAAATTGGAAATCGTCAAAAATGAAATGGAACATGTAAACACTGATATCCTAGGCATTAGTGAGCTGAAATGGACTGGTATTGGCATTTTGAATCAGACAATCATATAGTCTACTATGCTGGGAATGACAACTTGAAGAGGAATGGTGTTGCATTCATCATCAAAAAGAACGTTTCAAAATCTATCCTGAAGTACAATGCTGTCAGTGATAGGATAATATCCATATGTCTACAAGGAAGACCAGTTAATACCACTATTATTCAAATTTATGCACCAACCACTAGGGCCAAAGATGAAGAAATAGAAGATTTTTATCAGCTGCTACAGTCTGAAATTGATCGAACATGCAATCAAGATGCATTGATAATTACTGGTGATTGGAACATGAAAGTTGGAAACAAAGAAGAAGGATCAGTAGTTGGAAAATATGGCCTTGGTGATAGAAACAATGCCGGAGATCGAATGATAGAATTTTGCAAGACCAACGACTTCTTCGTTGCAAATACCTTCTTTCACCAACATAAACAGTGAGTATACACATGGACCTCGCCAGATGGAACACACGGAAATCAAATTGACTACATCTGTGGAAAGAGACAATGGAAAAGCTCCATATCATCAGTGAGAACAAGGCCAGGGGCCGACTGTGGAACAGACCATCAATTGCTCATATGCAAGTTCAAGCTGAAACTGAAGAAAATCAGAGCAAGTCCACAAGAGCCTAAATATGTCCTTGAGTATATCCCACCTGAATTTAGAGACCATCTGAAGAATAGATTTGATGCATTGAACACTAGTGACCGAAGACCAGACGAGTTGTGGAATGACATCAACGACATCATCCATGAAGAAAGCAAGAGGTCATTGGAAAGACAGGAAAGAAAGAGAAGAACAAGATGGATGTCAGAGGAGACTCTGAAACTTGCTCTTGAGCATCGAGCCGCTAAAGCAAAAGGAAGAATTGATGAAGTAAAAGAACTGAATGGAAGATTTCAAAGGGCCTCTCAAAAAGACAATGTAAAGTATTATAATGACATGCGCAAAGAGCTGGGGATGGAAAACCAAAAGGGAAGAACACACTTGGCATATCTCAAGCTGAAAGAACTGAAGAAAAAATTCAAGCCCTGAGTTGCAATAGTGAAGGATTCTATGGGGAAAATATTAAATGACGCAGGAAGCATCAAAAGAAGATGGAAGGAATACACAGAGTCATCATACCAAAAAGAATTAGTCAATGTTCAACCATTTCAAAAGGTGGCATATGATCAGGAAAGGAACCGATGGTACTGAAGGAGGAAGTCCAAGCTGCTGTGAAGGCATTGGTGAAAAACAAGGCTCCAGGAACTGACGGAATATCAGTTGAGATGTTTCAACAAACAGATGCAGCGCTGGAGGTGCTCACTTGTCTATGCCAAGAAATACAGAAGACAGCTTCCTAGCCAACTGACTGAAAGAGATCCATATTTATACCTATTCCCAAGAAAGACGATCCAACCGAAAGTGGAAATTATAGAACAATATCATTAATATCACACGCAAGCAAAAGTTTGCTGAAGATCATTCAGAAACAGCTGCAGCAGTATATTGACAGGGAACTGCCAGAAATTCAGGCCGGTTTCATAAGAGGACGTGGAACCAGGGATATCATTGCTGATGTCAGATGGATCCTGGCTGAAAGCAGAGAATACCAGAAGGATGATTACCTGTGTTTTATTGACTATGCAAAGGCATTCGACTGTGTGGATCATAACAAATTATGGATAACATTGCAAAGAATGGGAATTCCAGAACACTTAATTGTGCTCATGAGGAACCTTTACATAGATTAAGAGGCAGTTGTTTGGACAGAACAAGGGGATACTGATTGGTTTAAAGTCAGGAAAGGTGTGCATCAGGGTTGTCTTCTTTCACCATACCTATTTAATCTGTATGCTGAGCAAATAATCCGAGAAGCTGGACTATATGAAGAAGAACAGGGCATCAGGATTGGAGGAAGACTCATTAACAACCTGCGTTATGCAGATGACACAAGCTTACTTGCTGGAAGTGAAGAGGACTTGAAGCACTTACTAATGAAGATCAAAGATCACAGCCTTCATTATGGATTGCACCTCAACATAAAGAAAACAAAAATCCTCACAGCTGGACCAATAAGCAACATCATGATAAACAGAGAAAAGATTGAAGTTGTTAAGGATTTCATTTCACTTGGGTCCACAATCAACAACCATGGAAGCAGTAGTCAAGAAATCAAAAGATGCATTGCATTGGGTAAATCTGCTGCAAAGGACCTCTTTAAAGTGTTGAAGAGCAAAGATGTCACCTTGAAAACTAAGGTGCGCCTGACCCAAGCCATGGTATTTTTAATTGCATCATATGCATGTGAAAGCTGGACAATGAATAAGGAAGACTGAGGAAGAATTGATGCCTTTGAATTGTGGTGTTGGCGAAGAATATTGAATATACCATGGACTGCCAAAAGAATGAATAAATCTGTCTTGGAAGAAGTATAACCAGAATGCTCCTTAGAAGCAAAGATGGTGAAACTGCGTCTTACATACTTTGGACAGGTTGTCAGGAGGGATCAGTCCCTGAAGAAGGACATCATGCTTGGCAGAGTACAGGGTCAGCAGAAAAGAGGAAGACCCTCAACGAGGTGGGTTGACACAGTGGCTGCAACAATGAGCCCAAGCATAACAACGATAGTAAGGATCGCTCAGGACTGGGCAGTGTTTCGTTCTGTTGTGCATAGGGTTGCTATGAGTCAGAACCAACTCGACAGCACCTAACAACAACAACAACAATGTGCTGTTATTCCCATCCGGTGTATTTTTCATCTCAAACGTTGTTGTTTTCATTTCTAGAAGTTCAGTTGGATGCTTTCTGTGCCTTCTAAGTCTTTACTCAACATGCTCAAAGTTTCCTTTAATTTCTTCAATGTACAGTTATCCTTTTACTATTCCTGTCTACTAATTCTATCATCTGTATTATTTCTGGGTTGGTTTTATTTGATTTTTCACTTCAGTATGGGTCCTATTTTTTGCTTTGCTGCCTGTCTGGTAATTTGTAATTGCATGCCAGACATCGCAAATTTCACCTTGCTGGGTGCTAGATGTTTTGTATTCCTGTGAATATTTTGGGGTGGTTTTCTGAGATGAAGTGAAATTACTTGGAGATGGTTTGATCTGTTTGGGTCTTTCTCTTAAGCTTTGTTAGGGGAGACCTGAGCAGCATTTAATCTAGGGCTAATTTTGCCCCATTACTCAGACAAAACCCATCCGGGTATTGGGTCTGGTGCCCTGTCTCCCGTGGGAGCAGGAAGTACTCCTCTGGTCCTTGCAGGTTGTTCTTTCCCTGATTTGGGGCTGCTTCCTCCCATGTGCACCTTTGTCAGCACTCAGCTGTATACTCGAGGGGGTCCCTCTGCAGAACCCTGGGGTTCCCTGTCTTTTGCATCTCCTCTCCACTACTGTGATGTGAACACTGGCCACCTTGGTCTGCCTGGACCCTCAGCCTCTCAGTTCAGACAGCCCACCAGGCTCTGCCTCTGTCCCCTCCCTGTGCTGTGCTGGGATTCTGCTAGGACTCACTTCATTTGTTTCCATCTCAAGGGTCAATGCCTTGAGTTGCCTGGTGTCTAATGTCTGAAAACTGTTGTTTCATGTAACTTGTCTGGTGTTTTAGTTATTTCAGGTAGGAGGGTAAATCTACTCCTATGGCCCAATCTTGGCCTGAAGCAAAAGTCTTATCTGCAATGGTAAGGAGTTTGGATTCTTTCACTGGCCCCCAATAGAACATTTTCTTTCTCCCTATTATGGACCTGTAACCAAAAACAAATTTTCTAAAATAATTTTTATTGAGCTTTAAGTGAACGTTTACAAATCAAGTCAATCTGTCACATATAAGCTTATATACACCTTAATACATACTCCCACTTAATCTCCCCCTAATGAGTCAGCCCTTCCAGTCTCTCCTTTCGTGACAATTTTGTCAGTTTCTAACCCTCTCTACCCTCTTATCTCCCCTCCAGACAGGAGATGCCAACACAGTCTCAAGTGTCCACCTGATACAAGTAGCTCACTCTTCATCAGCATCTCTCTCCAGCCCATTGTCCAGTCCCTTCCATGTCTGATGAGTTGTCTTCGGGAATGGTTCCTGTCCTGGGCCAACAGAAGGTTTGGGGACCATGACCGCCGGGATTCCTCTAGTCTCAGTTAGACCATTAAGTCTGGTCTTTTTTATGAGAATTTGGGGTCTACATCCCACTGATCTCCTGCTCCCTCAGGGGTTCTCTGTTGTGCTCCCTGTCAGGGCAGTCATCGGTTGTGCCAAAAACCAATTTTAACCAAAAACCAAACCCATTGCCCTGGAGTCGATTCTGACTTATAGCGACCCTACAGGACAGAATAGAACTGTCCCATAGGGTTTCTAAGGAGCGGCTGGTGGATTCAAACTCCTGATCTTTCAGTTAGCAGCTGAGTGCCTAACCACTGTGCTGCCATTACTTCATGCACCACCCAATAATAGAGACATTCACATGGCAGGCACGTTCTTATGTAGGGCCATTCATGGGTATGCGGGAACTGAGGGCGGAATGGACGCTCACGGGTCTGCAGGTAGTTTGCCGGCCTTGGGGCTGGGAAGGGCTCACCCAGAGCACACTCTTCTCAGGCAGAGAGCACCCCGACAATGGGTAAGCACATTGCCTTAGCTCACTGGACTCTTCCCAAAACACCACAAAGCTGGCATGATCACCCCCATCTGCCAGGAGAGGAGGATGAAGCTGGGGTTGTCTGAGCAATGAGTCTAATGTCCCGTCACTAGTGAGTGGAAGGCTGGCTCCCCCTGTGCACTCCAGTCACGAGGGAGGGCCTCACCTGCCACGTGAGTGCCAACCCCTTGGAAGGGGCATTCTGAGACTCCATCAGATCTTCATGGGAGGACGCTATGAGTGCCTGCTGGTGCCTGCGTGGAGGCAGGATGTCAACATGGGCAGGGGGCTCGGCTCGGCCCTCTCTGTCCTGAGCTCTGAGCTCTCTCTGTGTGGAGAGCCCTGTGGCATTTCTCACTTGAGAAGTTCTGAGGTCTTTGGTGTACGTGCTGGTGACCTCGAGTGAGGAAGGGGTACCCCACAGGCCACGCTCCCCAGGAAGCAGTCTCCGAGATAGAGTTTGGGGTGCAGGATGTGCACTAAAGGGGATCCTTGCGGCTGACACCCATGAGAGGGAAAGGAAGAAAGAAGGAGAAGTCAGGCTACGGTGAAGGTCCAGCCTCTGCCTTGGTTCTGGGCTAGCCCAGCCCCGGTTAGGTGAGACAGCTGGGCCTCACACCCCTCATCATTAGGCAGCCAGGGAAAGACCTACTCTTCAGGTACTTAGGAGAGCTGCTGTCGCAGGCGGTGGCCAGCTCACTCCCAGCAGGAGGGACAGCCAGCCCTTCCTTGATGGGAGCTCTGGGCAGCATCTCCTGGTCCCAGGGCCTGCCCAGGTGACCGGCAGGGAGTTGTGGCCACCACTGAGATGAAGATGGTAGGCCCCAGAGACTCAGTACAGAGGGTGTTTCTGGGAGCTTCTGTATGTGTGTGGGGTGGACTAGTTTGGAGGAGGAGCCTTCCCACGATGTGAGTGTCCACGCAGACTCCACAGAAGGGATCAGAAACTGTGGGGAGAGGAGTTTGGGGTTCAAGAAGACACAGAGCATGGCTGCTGCAAAGGGCAGGCCAGGCTGATCATGGACCCAAGGGTGCCCACCCAGTCTCCCAGCCCTTTGCTTCCTCTCCTACATAGGTGGGGTGGGGGTGTGTAGACCAGGGCCATTCAGTAACACTGGGAACATCAGAGACATTCACTGCCAAATCTATGAACCTATTTTTCCATATTGAAATCTCCTCCCAACAGTCCTGCATAAGGGGATAACAGGATTTGAAAGGAGCCCTGGTGGCACAATTGTTAAGTGCTCAGCTGCTAAATGAAGGGTTCGGACCCACCCTGCAGCTCTGTGGGAGAAAGAGCTGGCTATCTGCTCCCTTAAAGATTACAGCCTAGAAAACCCTATGGGGCAGTTCTACTCTCACTTGGGGTCACTCTGAGTCCAAATCGACTCCATGGCACCTAGCAACAACAGCAGGAGCTTTGATAGCAGTCCTGCCTGTGGGTGGAGCAGGTATTTCCAAGGAGGTGGGCCACCAAGAAGGGGGTCTGCACCCAGGACTCCGTTTCTGCTGCCTGTTGCTTGTGTGTTTGCTGTTGGGTAACTATCTTATACCCTCCTCATTTCATTCTCAGCTAGACCTTTGGGGCTCCCTATCAAGGGCACCTGTCAGCTGTGTAACCTGATTTCGCAGCCCCCGACAAAGGCGGGTAGGTTAGGGGTGCAGCAAGGAGCCAGGCAAACCCAGCCCTCATCAAACCATGGCCGTGGAGTAGGCTGTGACTCATGGTGACGCCATGTGTGTCAGGGAAGAACTGTGCTCTATAGGGCTTTCAATGGCTGAGTTTTTGGAAGTAGGCTTCAAGAATTTTCTCCCAAGGCACTCCTGGGCAGACTCGAACCTCCAACCTTTTGGTTAGCAGCCAAACATATTAACCATTTTCACCACCCAAGGACTCCGGGAGATGTCAACAGAAGATGAGGTCAAGAGAAGGCATACCTGCCCCAGAGCCGTGGTTTTCATACGTTGAGGTGCTTAGGAAGCCCTGACAACTCCTGGCTCTATTTTTCTGCATTTGCAACCATCTCGAAAAACCCTTACAAAACAATGTCAGAAGTTTGTGTCTTATTGTTTAGCATCTGACATCTGTTAAGGGAATAGTCAGAACCCATCTACGCGGGAGGAGCAAGCAGCTTTGCTCTGCCCCACGCCGTCTGTGTTATCATCAAGAGGAAGGATATAGGATGGTTTCTTCAAACTGTTGCTTCCCCGCCCACTCCCAGAGAGTCCCATCTTGACTGTGTGATGCTAAATCTTTAATTTCTTCTAACTGTAATATATGCTGCAAGGATTCTGATTGGGCAGGTGGCTGCAAGGACGTCGTTTCCTTTTAGAGAGAAAACTCGAGATCTGAGGCGGCGACTTAATACATGATTGCAGCTTTTACTTGTAGTTACAGTTGGCTGTGCTGGTGGTGGGGAAGGAGAGGGACTAGAAACACAATGGAGGGAGCAGCATCCTCTCTCTACGAAGATGTCTGTGCTGCCCAGTGGCAGGGCCGGATTACCCAATAAGCAAGGTACACACAGGCCCAACTGTGCCTTCCCATCAAACTGTAGTGCACTATTTCACCTGTCCCCCACAATGTCAAAGGTGCAGTGAGGCCATGTGAAACTGCTCGCCACAGATTAACAAGTAAACACAATTAAGCCCTTGTGTACCTTGCCCAGGGCAAGCCGGTGTATGCTGCGCCAACTGGTTAATCCGCCCCCGCTCGTTGGGCTCATCCAGCGGGGCTGTGAGGGGTTGGACATTAAACAAGGCCAGGGTTCTGGACACCAGCCCATTTCAATGAGGCCAACCAGACACTTAGAAATGGCCCATGGTGTGCCTAGGGCTGCAGGGAAGTTCTGGACCCATCTGCAATACCAAGGATCACGGTAGACACCAGAAACTAAGAAAGAGGCCAAAGGAAAAATCCACACGGCTGAGACCCTGATTTGGACTCCTAGATCTGAGGAAGAATAGATTCCTGCTCCTCAAAGCCCCCCGTTTTGTATTTCTGTTACGGCAGCCCCAGGGGACTAAACCTGCAACACAGAGGGCGAGCTGCCTCCTTTTCCTCTGGAAGGGTCCCCAAAGCAGGTGGCATGGTGTGGTCAGTTCCGAAGATGATGCCCTGACGTCTCCTGTGCCGCCTGCCAAATCTTTGTGAGCTGGAGGAGGTGAGAGCTGAATCCAGTGCTTCCATGTCCCGGGCCCTGGGGCGAGCCCTCCACCTCCCTTCCAGACCTCACTGCCCCCTCGCAGAGTTTGTGTTATCATCCCCCTCTTCTATAGACGAGAGTCTGAGGCCAAGGGTGTTTAAGGGATTGTCCAAGGTCACAGGGCCAGCAGGTGGGGGCAAGGTGGCGTCGGTGGTGGGGGTGGGTTGTTTCAACTCAATTCCCCCCAACTCCAAAGCCCCCTTTTTCCTTTCCAGAGCTGGGAGGACCTGTGTTAGGCCATAGGGGAAGGCCATCATAGAATAAAATGACACACTGCAGGTACTCCATGAGTGATCGCCCCGATCCGATTGCATAAATGCTCTGACTCACAGCCTGGGTTTAAGGCACATAAAGAGTCAGCTTGTGCTTCTGCCAGCCACACGCAATTAATTTATGCCTAAATTAGCAAGACTGTTTTCTAAGACCTGCAGAGTGGCCAAAAATCTTTATATAGCCCAGGAAGTTGAATTTTTTTTTTTTTTTTAATCACAGGATCACAGGGCTTCAAAGTTATTCCATAGAAACTGTGAGTCACAAACTCCAAACTTGTTAAGTTGGCAGATTCTAAGCCTGGTGAGACACATATCGTGCCATCGAAGTGTGGAATGCCAACATGTCCTGGGTACCTGGTTTCATTGAAACTGAGGGGCTCAAATAGGAAGCAGAGGTCAAGCTCTGCCATTTCTGAAGTAGTTTTCCTATCCTGAGGAGGACAAGAAGAGAGGCCCAGGCACCGCTGGTTACAGGCAACGCATGAAGCCAGAAAGAATGAGAAAAACCAGCCCTTGGGCCATCAGGAGATAACTCAGAATGGGATCCTCTGGACTCTGAGAGACGGGACTGAAGGCCCTTGGTTGGTGAGAAGAATGCTGAGCCAGCGGCCTTCCCGTGGGCCCTCTGGCGAGCCGCCATACTTGTTGGACTCTAGTTTCTTCACGTGTGGGAGGAGACCAGACACACCCATCTGCCTCAGGTTGCTGAGACAATCAGGTGCCTGTGAAACTTCACGGGGGAGAAGGACAAGCAGGTGAGGGAAGTGGCCGTAGGCTCCTCGCTGGGGCGCCAACCAGTGCAGGGCAAGTGGCTTAACCTTTATGTTCGGATCTTTCATCTGTAGAATGCAGATAATAAAGTACCCATCTCAGAGGGTAACAGGAAGGTTACCTGGAATAACCCATAGGAGTACATTCCATTGGCTGGGGACAGTCACATGGCTCCCAGCTAACTGCAAGGGAGGCTGGGAAGAGTGGTCTGTCAGCGGTCCCAGGAAGAAGAGGGTGGGTTGGATGGGCACCTGGCCAGCTTCTGCCACACGTTATCAGCTGTCTTCCTGTTGTGGAATGTGAGGACTTAGTGCTCCTACACATGGGGCCACCATGAGTTGAAATTGACTGGATGGCAAGTAACAGCAACAACCACAGCAACACAGCACCTTCATCTCCTATATGAGTCTACTAGGGCTGCTGTAACAAATTACCACCAACTGCATGGCTTCAGGAGCTGTGGTGGTGCAGTGGTTAAAAAGTTTGGCTGCTGACCAAAAGGTCGACAGTTCAAATCCACCAGCAGCTCCTTGGAAACCCTATGGGGAGTTCTACTCTGTCCTGTAGGGCCCCTATGAGTCCGAATCCACTCGACAGTAGTGGGTTTGGTTTGGTTTGCACGGCTTCAAACAACAGGAATTTATTTTCTCAGTTCTGGAGGCTTTGTTTTTAGGTACCATTGAGTCGGTTCTGAATTATAGCAACCCCATGTACAACAGAACGAAACACTGCCCTATCCTGCACCATCCTCATGATCGTTGTTATGCTTGAGCCCATTATTGTAGCCACTGTGTCATTTCAGCTAGTTGAAGGTCTTCCTCTTTTTCTCTGACCCTCTACTATACCAAGCATGATGTCCTTCTCCAGGGACTGGACCCTCCTGATAACATGTCCAAAGTATATGAGACGAAGTCCCGCCTTCCTCGCTTCTAAGGAGCGTTCTGGTTGTACTTCTTCCAAGACAGATTTTTTTTCCATTCTTCTGGCAGTCCATGGTATATTAAATATTCTTCGCTAACACCATAACTCAAATGCATCAGTTCTTCTTAGGTGTTCCTTATTCATCGTCTAGCTTGCACACGCATTTGAGGCAACTGAGAACACCACGGCTTGGGGCAGGTGCACCTTAGTCCTTAAAGGTGTATCTTTGCTTTTTAACACTTTAAAGAGGTCTTTTGCAGCAGATTTGCCCGACATAGTGCACCATTTGATTCTTGACTGCTGCTTCCATGGGCATGGATTACGGGTCCAAGTAAAAAGAAATCCTTGACAACTTCAATCTTTTCTCTGTTTATCATGATGTTGCTCATTGGTCCAGTTGTGAGGATTTTTGTTTTCTTTATGTTGAGGTGTAATCCATACTGAAGGCTGTGGTCTTTGATCTTCATCAGTAAGTGCTTCAAGTCCTCTTCACTTCTAGCAAGCAAGGTTGTGTCATCTGCATAATGCAGGTTGTTAATGAGTCTTCCTTCAATCCTGATGCCCCATTCTTCTTCATATAGTCTCGCTTCTCAGATTATTTGCTTAGCATACAGACTGAATAAGTATGGTGAAAGATACTACCCTGAGGGACACCTTTCCTGACTTTAAACCATGAAATCTCCCTTTGTTCTATTTGAACGACTGCCTCTTGATCTATGTATAGGTTTCTCATGAGCACCATTAAGTGTTCTGGAATTCCTATTTTTGGAAATGTTATCCATAATTTGTTATGATCCACACAGTTGAGTGCATTTGGATAATCAATAAAACACAGGTAAACATCTTTCTGGTATTCTCTGCTTTCAGCCGAGATCCCTCTGACATCAGCAATGATATCCCTGGTTCCACATCCTCTTCTGAATCCTCCTTGAATTTCTGACAGTTCCCTGTTAATATACTGCTGCAACCACTTTGGAATGATCTTCAGCAAAATTTTACTTGCATGTGATGTTAATGAAATTGTTCAATAATTTCAACATTCGATTTGATCACCCTTCTTTGGAATAGGTATAATTATGGATCTCTTCCAGTCAATGGGCCAGGTAGCTGTCCTCCAAATTTCTTGGTTTAGGTGGGTGAGCACTTCCAGTGCTGCATCCATTTACTGAAACACCTCAATTGATATTCCGTCAATTCCCGGAGCCTTGTTTTTCGCCAATGTCTTCAGTGGAGCTTGGACTTTTTCCTTCAGTACTATCAGCTCTCGACCCTATGCTACCTTCTGAAATGATTGAACGTTGACCATTCCGTTTTGGTGCAGTGACTGTGTGTTCCTTCAATGCTCTTTTGATGATCCCTGAGTTGTTCAGTATTTTGTCCATAGAATCCTTCAATTCGAGGCTTGAATTTTTTCTTCAGTTCTTTCAGCTTGAGAAATGGCTAGTGTGTTCTTCCCTTTTGGTTTTTTAAGACTAGGTCTTCACACGTATCATCATAATACTTTACTTTTTCTTCTTGAGCTGCCCTTTGAAATCTTCTGTTCTGCTGTTTTACTTCATCATTTCTTCTGTTTGCTTCAGCTATTCCATGTTCAAGGGCAAGTTTCAGAGTCTCTTCTGACATCCGTTTTGATCTTTTCTTTCTTTCCTATCTTTTTAATGACCTCCTGCTTTCTTCATGTATGATGTCCTTACGTAACTCATCTGGTCTTCGTTCATTAGTGTTAAATGCTTCAAATCTATTCTTGAGATGGTCTCTAAGTTCATGTGGCATATACTGAAGGTTGTACTTTGGTTCCTGTGGTCTTCGTCTAATTTTCTCCAGCTTCAACTTGAATTTGCTTATGAGCAATTGATGGTCTATTTTGCAGTCTGCCCCTGGCCTTGTTCTGACTGATGATATTGAGCTTTTCCATCATGCCTTTCTACAGATGTAGTTGATCTGATTACTGTGTAGTCCATCCTGTGAGGTCCACATGTGTAGTCACCATTTACGTTGTTGAAAAAAAGGTATTTGCAGTGAAGAAGTTATTGGTCTTGCAAAATTTTATCATGTGATCTCCAGCATCATTTTTATTACCAAGACTATATTTTCCAACTACTGATCCTTCTTTTTTTCCTAACTTTTACTACATTCCAAACACCGGTAATTATCAATGCATCTTGATTGCGTGTTCAATTGATTTCAGATGGCAGAAGTTGGTAAAAAATCTTCGATTTCTTTATCTTTGGCCTCAGTGGTTGGTGGGTAAGTTTGAATGATAGTCATATTAACTGGTCTTCCTTCTAGGTGTATGAATTTTATCCTAACACTGACAGTGTTGTACTTCAGGATAGATTTTAAAATGTTCTTTTTGACAATGAATGTGACGCCATTCCTCTTCAAGTTATCATTCCTATCATAGCAGACCATATGATTGTCTGATTCAAAATGGCCAATACCAGTCCATTTCAGCTCACTAATGCCTAGAGTATTAATCTTTATGCATTCCATTTCATTTTCGACGATTTCCAATTTTCCTAGATTCGTACTTCATACATTCCACGTTACGATTATTAACGGATGTTGGAAGCTGTTTCTTCTCATTTTGAGTCGTGCCACATCAGCAAATGAAGGTCCCGAAAGCTTGACTCCATCCACCTCATTAAAGTTGACTCTACTTTGAGGAGGCAGCTCCTCCCCAGTTGTATTTTGAGTGTCTTCCAACCTGGGGGGCTCATATTCCAGCACTATATCAGACAATGTTCTGCTGCTATTCATAACGTTTTCACTGGCTTATGCTTTTCAGAAGTAGACTGCTGGGTCTTCCTAGCCTGTATTAATCTGGAAGCTCAGCTGAAACCTGTCTGCCATGGGTGACCGTGCTGCTATTTGAATACCAGTGGTATAGCTTTCAGCATCACAGCAACATGCAAGCCCCCACAGTACAACAAACTGACAGATGTGCAGGGCTTAGAAGGCTAGAAGTCTGAAATCAAAGTGTAGGCAGGGCCTTACTCCCTCCAGAGGCTCTAGGGAAGGATCTGTCCTTGCTTCTTCCAGCTTCTTGTGGGTCCTGGTGTTCCTTGACTTGTGAGTCGTATCACTCCAATCTCTTTTTCCATCTTCCTTTGACCATCTTTGTCTTTCTATATCTTCCCCTTTTACTTTTCTTTCAAGGGCACCATCGTGTCAGTACCCACCCTGATAATCCAGGATGATGTCATCTCAAGACACTTAACTTAGTCACATCTTGTTTTTTTCCAATTCACATTCAGAGATTTCAAGTGGACATATCTTTTGGAGGTCACCATTCAACCCACTATACATTTTATCCTGTAAATGTAGATACACCAAAATTTTGAAAATAACATATTACGTGTTTACATTATGTCTATTTAACAGTTATTCATAGTCAAGCCAAGTAGTATAGAATGGTGACTTTTTATTTTCCGTGTAATTACTAAGGAAACCCTGGTGGCATAGTGGTTAATTGCTACCACTGCTAACCAAAGGGTCAGCGGTTCTAATCCACCAGGCGCTCCTTGGAAACTCTATGGGGCAGTTCTACTCTGTCCTATAGGGTCGCTATGAGTCGGAATCAACTTGATGGCACTGGGTTTGGTTTTTTTTTTTTTTTATAATTACTAACTGACTTCCTTAACCACACCCCATTTATTTGATTTTTTATGTTTGTCTCTTTATTTCTTCTAAACTGTATCTGAGGCACTGTTCACTCAATTGTAACAGACATCTGAAAGTCTCTCCATTGTGGCTTTTTCTTTCCTTCATAGGAGTTCCTCCCCAGTCCTCTGTCCTCCTTCATGTGGCTGGAACCCCATGACCTCCCATTCCAGGGTCAGAGTGGGCATCCAGGAGTGCTCTGTCATGAATTCCACTGCTTCTTCTCTCTGGGTGTATGCCTTTAGTGTGGTGGAACATATCTAATTTTTGAGAACTTTCTTGTCTGATATGTCTGTACTTTCCTCTTACATTTGATTTATACATTAGCTGTAGCAATGATTATTTTAATCAAAATGTTGAAACATTGCTCCGTGTCCCCTGCCACCCCCCAGCTCCCTGTGTTCTTGCAAAGTCAGGTGGCATCCGGACTGGAATCTTCGTCCTTTGTATGAGCTGTTTTTGTCTCTCTGGAGGTCTGTAGAGCTTGCCTTTATTCCTGTTGTTTTTGTTGTTCGGTGCTGTTGAGTCATTTCTGACTCATAGAGACCCTATGCACAACAGAATGAAACACTGTCTTGTCCTGCGCCGCCCTCAAAATCGTTGCTATGCTTGAGCCCATCATTGCAGCCACTGTGTCAATCCGTCTCACCAAGGGTCTTCCTCTTTTTTGCTGACCCTCTACTTTACCAAGCGTGATGTCCTTCTCCAGGGACTAGTCCCTCCTGATAACATGTCCAAAGTATGTGAGACGTAGTCTCACCATCTTTGCTTCTAAGGAGCACTCTGGCTGTACTTCTTCCAAGACAGATGTGTTCGTTCTTCTGGCAGTCCATGGTATACTCAATATTCTTCATCAACACCGTAATTCAAATGCATCAATTTTTCTTTGATCTTCCTTACTCATTGTCCAACTTTTGTGTGAAAATTTCAGCTTTCAATCCCCTGAAAATGTACATGTGAGCCTTTTAGCACTCTTTATGTTGGTTGCTGGGCAGCTGTTACAATCCAGAAACTCATGACCTTCAGTGTTGGGAAATTTTCCTGGAGAAAATTTTTTTCGATAACCTGTTCCCTCCATTCTCTTTTTTCTATTTTTCTGAGCTCTTATTATTTAGTTGTTAATTAATTATCTTTTTTTTTAATGATTTGTTTATAATATCCTTCACTATTTGAATGTTTCTAAATTTGGTGCAATCAAAATCCAAAAAATTTTTAATAGCCAAGAAAAGGAGCTCAGAGGGAAAGACAATGCAGAGAAAGATGGATATGTCCAACAATCTGTAAAATGAGAGATGAGGTTGCATCCCTGAAGCAAATAGAGACTGCTGTAAGAAAATAAATACAATAAAGTCGAAATACAAGTCAGATTTTGGGAATTAAAAAACATAAATGGATTGATAAAAACTCAACAGAAGTCTTAAGAGATAGAGTTGAGATGGCATTCCAGAAATGAGATAAAATGCCAGGAAGGAGTTTGTGTCCTCCGTTAGCGGGTCCCACAGTGTTGGTGACACCCACACATCCTAGGAGCAGATGACTTCCTGGGCTTGGAGGCATCGCCAAGGAGTGGGTGCTCAGGGGGCACTGCCTTGGGAGCCACCAGAGATGTCCAATGCTGGTGCTGCATCTGGGCCAGCCCAGGGGAAGACGCTCTGCAGACAGGACCAGCAGATTTGGGGAGCTGGGAGCTGTGGGTGTCCTGGCAGCTGAGAACCTTCCTGAAGCTTCCTTGACTCATGAGTGATTCTAGCAGGGAGCTTGAGCCCTTGCCTGGTTGTCTGAATTTGGCTGGAAACCAGCGTGGTCCCCATTACAACGGAGGCAGCGCATTGCACCACGCAGCTTGGGAGGGAAGCCATTAGCACAGAAAGAAGGCTTTGCTCATTCCAGGTCCCTCTGGGGGCGTTTGCCCACTTGAGTGAGGAGCAGCCACTGGGGAGTACTGTTCCTTCCTCTCCCTCACCATTTGCACCTCAGAATCTAGATTTTCCAAGAGCAGGAGAACTGGGGGGCCAGTCTTCCAGGTTCAAGTGCAGGTTGCCTGCTCTGTCCTTCCTACTGCAGGTCACTGTGTCCCTACGGTTGGGGGCTGGGCGTCCACCCTGGCCATGTTTCTGCCAGCTGGAGGGTGGTGGTGGGTGCTCTGGCCCCCAGCCTCAGAGACATCTCCCTGAAAGCAGGACCAGAGTGTCATGGAGGGAAGGCCAAGTGAGGGAAGGGCAAGGAGTTGAGCTGGGAGGTCAGGTTCCAGGCTCAGGTGGCCCTGTGGAGGGGTCTGCTCCTGACAGGTCTGATGGTCCCTAGCAGGGCTCCATGGAGCCTTGGGGAAGTAGCCTGACACCATTGGATCTGTTTCCTCATCTGTAAACCTGGGTACCATTCAGGGTGTTCGGAGCAAAGTAACCAGCACAAATCTGGCAGACGGTAAGAACAGCCTTTGTTTCCTGTACAGAAAGCCCCAGAGCCCTTCCATATCTGCAGTGAGAATGTCTCATCTGCCCCGAAGGTAACCCAGGGAACCCATCCAGCTGTTCTCCTGCTGGTGAACACAAGAGCCCATTAAAACATCCTGCTTTAGGATGCAAACACTGTGGCCTCTCCCAGATGCCCACTCATGCACTTGGGAGGATGGGACAAGTGAAGACCCACCAGGTAAAAGTGAGGAAGGAAGAGAGGTGGGTTGCGTTTCAGGCCCTGGAGGAGGTAGGTGTCACTGGGTGAAAATCTTGTCCACGCAGACCCCCTGGATTCAGAGGTGCCCCAAACAAGTCAGGGAGCCCCTCCCACTTGCCCTCCAGTGACCTATGTCTAATCTGGCCCTGCAGTGGGGTGGCCCACCCCACCACTCCACATGCAGTGGCCCCCTCCCACTCATACCACCCTATCTGCCATGTTCCTACATCTATCCAGAAACCAGTCAGCAGGAAGAATTAGGGAAGAGTGGTCTCCAGATAAAGGGTGGGGTGGGATGGGGCCAGGAAGAAGCCAGAGCAGGACAGCTAGGAATGGTGCTTTCAATGCAGGCTCTATCCTCAGAGCTCTCCCGCAGGTACAGGCCGGGAATGTGGATAGCCAGGGACTGGGAAGGTAAAATCTCAACAGAGGAGTGGAAGACAGACATGGTGCTGGCAAGGAGGATTGGAAGTGTGGCAGATCCACCAGCGATGTGGACGGCGCTCTCGGGAAGCTCACTGCCTAAGCCCAAGCCCATCGCCGTTGATGGATTCTGACTCAGGGCGACCCTGTGTGTTACAGAGTAGAACTGCTTCATAGGGTTTTCTTGGCCATCATCTTTACGGAAGCAGATTGCCAGGCCTTTCTTCCTTGGTGTTGTTGGGTGTGTTTGAACCGCCAACCTTTAGGTCAATAGCTGAGCATAAACTATTAGCGCCACCCAGGGACCTGTGATGTTTACTAGACACATTATTAAAATGAGGAAGGGAGGGTGTCAGTGATGGGAACGGAGACTGCATGGTCGTGTGGGCTCCTTACTGCTCCCCAGGACATGGCCACACAGCACTGTGGCTAAGGGGCTGGGGCTTTTTGATTCAGGTCTGGTTTCTATCGCTTGCTGTCTGTGTGACCTCAAGCAAGTTACTTAACCCCTCTATGCCTCAGGCATGTCATCTGTAAAATGGGGTAACAGCCGTCTTTTAGGCTTGCTCTGAGGGGTAAATAAAATAATGCCTGTAAGGAGCTTAGAACAGTTGCTGGCAGACAGTAAGCATCAATAAATGTCAGCTGTTAATGTTGATAAGAGGCATTGGTGTTCAGTGATAGAATTCTCACCTTCCGTGTGGGAGACCTGAGTTTGATTCTCAGCCAATGCCACCCGTGCGCAGCCACTACCCATCTGTCAATGGAGGCCTGTGTGTTGCCATGGTGCTGTACAGGTTTCAGCACAGATTACAGACTAAGACAGACCAGGAATACAGACCTGGTGATCTACTTCTGCAAACCAGCCAATGAAAACCCTGTGGAGCACAATGGTCTGATCTCTTTGTACATGGGGTCACCATGAGTTGGAAGCCATGAAACAAAAACAAAATGTTAATAAAGAGACCAGAAACAAAATTCACAGATATAATGGAAGAAAATGTCCCAAGCTGCAGAAACACCTGTAAATGTGGGTCTGAAAAGGGCACCATTGGTAAAAAGAGAAACACACCCAACCACATATTTGATTTACAAAGAAAAAGAAACAAAAGAAATAAATTTGCTGGTGTGGTGTGATTCCAAATGAGAAGAAATAGCTGCAAACATTCATTAATAACCGGAATGTGAAATGCACAAAGTATGAATCTAGGAAAATTGGAAATTGTCAAAAAGGAAATGGAACACATAAACATCAACATCCTAGGCATTAGTGAGCTGAAATGGACTGATATTGGCCATTTTGAATTGGACAATCATATGGTCTACTCTGCGGCGAGTGACATCTTGAACAGGAATGGCATTGCATTAATTGTCAAAAAGAACATTTCAAGATCTATCGTAAGTACAGCACTGTCAGTGATAGAGTATTATCCATAGGCCTACAAGGAAGACCAGTTAATACGGCTATTATTCAAATTTACACACCAACCACTAAGGCCAAAGATGAAGAAATTGAAGATTTTTACCAACTTCTGCGGTCAGAAAGAGATTAAACATGTTGTAATCAAGATGCGTCGATAATTACTGGTGATTGGGATGTGAAAGTTGGAAACAGAGAAGAAGAATCAGTAGTTGAAAAATATGGCTTTGGTAATAGAAACTGTCGTGGACTGAATTGTGTTCCTCAAAATATGTCAACTTGGCTAGGGCATGATTCCCAGTATTGTGTGAATTGTCCACCATTTTGTCATCTGATGTGATTTTCCTATGTGTTGTAAATCCTACCTCTATGATGTTAATAAAATGAGATTAGTGGCAGTTATGTTAATGAGGCAGGACTCAGTCTACAAAATTAGGTTGTATCTTAAGCCAATCTCTTTTGAGATATAAAAGACAGAAGGGAGGAGAGAGACAGGGAGACTTCATACCACCAAGACAGTAACACTGGGAGCAGAGCATTTCCTTTGGTCCTCAGGTTCCTGTGCAGAGAAGCTCCTAGTCCAGAAGACTGATGACATGGACCTTCCTCCAGAGCCAACAGAGAAAGAAAGCCTTCCCCTAGAGCTGATGCCCTGCGTTTGGACTTCCAGCCTACTGGACTGTGAGAGAATAAACTTCTGCTTGTTGAAGTCATCCACTTCTGGTATTTCTGTTATACAGCTCTTAGACAACTAAGACAGAAACTATGCCAGAGATCCCATCATAGAATTTTGCAAGACCAAAGAGTTCTTCATTGCAAATACCTTTTTCACTAACATAAATGGTGACTATACACATGGACCTTGCCAGATGGGATACACAGGAATCAAATCAACCATATCTATGGAAAGAGACAATGGAGAAGCTCAATATCATCAGTTAAAACAAGGCAAGAGGCCCACTGCAGAACAGATCATCAATTGCTCATATACAAATTCAAGTTGAAGCTGAAGAAAATTATAGCAAGTCCACGAAAGCCAAGATACAAGCTTGAGTGTGTCCCACCTGAATTTAGAGACCATCTCAGGAATAGATTTGGTGCATTGAACACTAATGGCTGAAGATCAGATGAGTTGTAGAATGACATCAAAGTCATCATACATTAAGAAAGCAAGAAGTCATTAAAAAGACCGGAAAGAAAGGAAAGACCAAAATGGATGTCAGAAGAGACTCTAAAACTTGTTGTTTTAGGTCAAGCAGCTAAAGTGAATGGAGGAAATGATGAAGTAAGACTTGAACAGAAGATTTCAAAGGGTGGCTCGAGAAGACAGAATAAAATACTGTAATGACAAGTGCAAAGACCTGGAGTTAGAAAACCAAAAGGGAAGAACATGCTCGGCATTTTTCAAGCTGAAAGAACCGAAGAAAAAACTCAAGCCTCCACCTGCAATGCCGAAGGATTCTATGGGGAAAAATATTGAATGACACAGGAAACATCAACAGAAGATGGAAGGAATATACAGAGTCACTATACCAAAAAGAATTGATCGATATTCAACCATTTCAGAAGGTAGCATATGATCAAGATCTAGTGGTAATGAAGGAAGAAGTCCAAGCTGCACTGAAGGCATTGGCAAAAAACAAGGCTCCAAGAATTGACAAAATACCAATGGAGATGTTTCAACAAACGGATGCAGCCTGGAGGTGCTCACTTGTCTATGTGAAGAAATTTGGAGGACAGCCACCTGGCCAACTGACTGGAAGGGATCCATATTTGTGCCCATTCCAAAGAAATGTGATCCAACAGAATGAGGAAATTATTGAACTATATCATTAATATCACACACAATTAAAATTATGCTGAAAAACATTCAAAAGTCTTTGCAACAGTGTGTTGACAGGGTACTGACAGAAGTTGAAGCTGGATACAGAAGAGGACATGGAACTAGGGATATCATTGCTGATGTCAGATGGATCCTGGCTGAAAGCAGAGGATACCGGGCAAATGTTCACCTGTGTTTTATTGACTATGCGAAGCCATTCAACTGTGTGGATCATAACAAATTGTGGATAACATTGCGAAGAATAGGAATTCCAAAACACTTAATCGTGCTCATGCAGAAGCTGTACATTGACCAAGAGGCAGTCTCTGAACAGAACAATGGGATACTGAGTGGTTTAAAGTCAGGAAAGGTGTGCATCAGGGTTATACCCTTTCACCATACTTATGCAATCTGTACGCTGAGCAAATAATCCTAGAAGCTGGACTATATGAAGAAGAATGGGGTATCAAGATTGGAGAAAGACTCATTAACAACCTACGATATGCAGATGACACAACCTTGCTTGCTGATAGTGAAGAGGACTTGAAGTACTTACTGATGAACATCGAAGATTACAGCCTTCAGTATGGATTACACCTCAACATAAAGAAAACAAAAATCTTCATAATTGGACCAATAAACATCTTGATAAACTGAGAAAAGATTGAAGTTATCAAGGACTTAATTTTACTTGGATCCACAATCAAAGCCCATGGAAGCAGCAGTCAAGAAGTCAAATAAGGTATTACACTGGGTAAATCTGGTGCAAAAGACCTCTTCAAAGTGTTAAAAATCAAAGATGCCATTAAGAGGACTAAGGTGTGCCTGACCCAAGCCATGGTGTTTTCAATCATCTCATATGCTTGTGAAAGCTGGACAATGAATAAGGAAGACCAAAGAAGAACTGATGCCTTTTGAATGATGGTGTTGGCACAGATTATGGAATATACCATGGGCTGTCAGAAGAATGGAAATCCGGGTGGTGCAGTGGTGAAGTGCTATAGCTGCTAACCAAGAGGTCAGCAGTTCAAATCTGCCAGGAGCTCCTTGGAAACTCTATGGGGCAGTTCTACTCTGTCCTATAACGTCATTGTGAGTCGGAATCGACTCGATGGCAGTGGGTTTGGTTTGGGTCAGTAGAATGGACAAAACTGCCTTGGAAGAATTGTAACCCAAACGCTCCTTGGAAGAGAGGCTGTCTAGACTTCATCTCATGTACTTGGGACATGTTATCAGGAGGGACCAGTCTCTGGAGAAGGACACCATGCTTGGTAAGGTAGAGGGTCAGCGAAAAAGAGGAAGACCCTTAGTGAGATGGATTGACACAGTGACTGCAACAACGGGCTCAGGCATAACCACAGTTGTGAGGATGGCACAGGACTGGGCAGTGTTTCATTCTGTTGTACATGGAGTTGCTATGAGTTGGAATTGACTAGACAGCACCTAACAGTGACAACAACTCTAGGAAATACCACAGCTATTAAAAATAAAGCTATGTAAATTGTACACGTGAAGAATGTTGGATTGGCAACTGTTGTGCCATCTATGTAGTAATGAAAACATCAAACTACCTGCATATAAGGAGCCCTGGAGGTGCAGTGGTTAAAGTGCTCAGCTACTAACCAGAAAGTCGGTTATTTGAACCTACCAGCTGCCTCTTGGGAGAAAGATGTAGTCATCTTCTGTAAAGATTTACAGCCTGGGAAACTCTATGGGGCAGTTCTACTCTCTCCTATAGGGCTGCTATGGGTCAGAATCAACTTGATAGCAATGGGTTTATATGCATATACTGACACAGAGTGACATATACAATATGTGGTTAGTGGAATAAAGCAGGTTGCAGGAATGACACACAGCATCCCCATTGGTAAAATCCACCATCACCGTGATTCCTGTTGGGCAGGCATGGGGCAGCTCCCACTAGCCAATGAGGTGAAGGAGTCTGTAAGCCATAGAGCTGGGAGAAGAACAGCCTTCCTTGTTCCTGAAGCACTTGTAGTTTGGAATTGCCCCATTTGGTACTCAATGACCACTCTGGGCAGGGGTGGGGCCTGGGGGAGGGAGGCAGGTATCATCAGCCTCCTAGTTTACAGCAGAGGAGGCTGAGGCAGGGCAGTTTGGAAACCCCCCAAGCTCAGAGGCTGGAAGCTGGGTCCCTGCTCTCTCCCCTGCCCGTGGTGCCCACCTCAGTCCACATTCTCTGCAGATGCCCCTGGGGAGGCCCAGAGCTCCCTGGGCCAGCCTTAGGCTGGTGGGGGCATGCTTGGGCCAGGGTCATCCTGGTGTGACCCGCTGACATCAACGAATTTTAGGCTGGTTTGATTACCCAGAAAAAGAATAAATAACACCTCTTTCAGGTTTCAGGTCCCTTTTCTGGCATCATTGGCAGAAAGCATCTCTCATTGCCAGGCAACCCACTGTGCTGTGAGTTGGCAGGCCGGAGCTAGCCATCCTCACAAGCTTGACCTTGGTGACCGAGCTTGGATGTGTGTCTGGGCCTCTGCCAAATGTGCAGGCGCTGCAGGTGGGCTCAGCACCTCTTCCTGCACTAAGTATCCAACTCCCCTCTGTGTAGCCCCTCCATCGATGGTCCCCCAGGCCTGCTGAATTAGTCACTTCTAATTTTTATTAATATTTTTTTATCAACCTGCCCAGCCACACTTGCCGCCTTCTCATTTCACTGAGTGCAGGATATGCTGACTGGACGGTGCCCTCAAGGGAGGGCAGGTCGGAGGGTCAGAGGTCAGGGGTTGAGGTCGGGGATCTGGAGGGTCAGAGCTGCCCCAAGCGTTGGGTCCAGATCCTTTTACCAACACTATTTTTTTTTTTCCTTAGCAGTAGAACCTCCCTCTCTCTCCCAAATGAAAGCTTGTGCAGAGCCTTAGATGTAAAGCAGATCACGGTGGAGCCAGGCTGGGGGAGCTTGGGGAGGGGCCCACCTGCTGAGCTTCCAGCTCCCTTCTCTCTCCCCTAGCCCCCAAGGCACTTCAGGGGAGCAGTGTGGGAATTCTTGACCTATTGGTTCATTCTTAGTAGCTACAAGAGGGTGGGAAATTTTGGCCACCACCGAATCCCAGTGGCCAAAGCAGTTCCTGGCTCAGAGCAGGTGCTTGATACGTAATAGCTGAATGAATGAATGACTGGATGATTATACAAGGGGCAAGGGGGTTTCCTACAGAGCCTGCCCTGTCTGGAGAGCCAGGGAAGAGGATGCTGGAGTGGACTCTTTCTGAACAGACAGGTGATCCGTGGGTGGTGGAGGGAAAGGCGTCGCGGGCAGGAGGGATAGCATGTGGTCATCCAGGCAGCATGCTCTCGAGGGCGGGGACGTGGAGGGGTCCACATGTGTTTGTAGCATCGGGGAGGGCGAAGAGGGGTGGCGTAGGCAAGGAAGGGCTGGGGTAGAGGGTAGAGAGCACCTGGTGCCGGGTTAACTGGTCGATCATAGAGCTGAAAGGGTGGATGAGGAAGCGAATCAATGGGATCCTTCAGTCTTGGTCTGTGGTGGCCTGAAGGCGAGGTGGAAGACCATGACGAGGTTCTTCCAGCAGCCTCCACTCTCAAATGCAGTGAAGATGCATGTCTAGAAAACCAGCGAGTGGCTTTGGGCGGGAAAATGAGCAGTTGCATTATCCATCCAAACAAGGACAAGGATGTATACGTTCATTCATGTGGGAAATATTAACCGTCACTCGCCCACTGCCAGGCACGGTGGCAGGCTCTGGAGGGTAGACGGTGAATGAGGTTGCTCCATTCCTGCCCGAATGGCACTTCCAGCACATGGGGCTTGGCCCAAAGTTGCCAGATGCCATAGATGTGGAGAGGAGCCCTGGTGTTGCAGTGGTTAAGTGCTCGGCTGCTAACTGAAAGGTCGGCAGTTCGAACCTACCAGCAGCTCTGAGGGAGAAAGACCTGAAGATCTGCTCCCATAAAGGTGATGGCCCAGGAAACCCTATGGCGCTGTTCTACTCTGCTGCATGTAGTCGTTTTGAGTCAGAATGGACTCATCGGCACCCAACAATAACAACGACATAGACCGGGAAAGGGCTGGCGCAGCAGGATGGCCTGAGGGCTCAGAGCAGCTTCCTGGAAGACGTGCCATCTCAGCAAGGCTTGGAGGATGAGCGGACGGTGGTGGGGTTGGGTTGGAAGGAGAGGACATGTTGCAGCGAGGGGGAACTGTACGTGAGGGCTGAAGGAGAGCAACTCCTGGCTGGAGGGGAGAGGGAGGAGGGTACCCGGCGCCCAGCAAAGTGTGCTTGAGTGCCTCCCCTCTGCCAGCGCTCCCCGAAGCCCACCAGCAGAGTTCCAGCAACCCCACGCGTCTGGGCATGAGACGCAGACTTGTCTGTGCCCGGAAGCCTCTGGGGCTGTGTGCCAGCCCTCGCCTGCACCCTGTGCCTTCCCTGCCTCACCCACCTGTCCACCTGAACCAATTCCAGGACACATTTTCCAGTGTTTAAAAGAAGTGTTCTCCAATATGTGGAAAGAATCTTCAATCCTTCCACAGCCCAGGTTCTTCGAGCAATTGAATACACACAGAAAAACGGAATATAGTGATGTCAGTAAGGCCACAGACTTGAACCTAGGCAGACTGGTGCCCTACCATGCCATTGTGTGGTGTGTGCAGAAGCAAGGAGGAACTTGGTGCTGTTGAGGAAAGCATGGGTATTGTACAGCAGCGCATGTTTTAGAACAGGGAAATCAGTGTAGAGCAGATGAAGGACATGGCTGCGGAGCGGGGAAGGGGCTGGGGCACTGGGAGGCAGTGGCCGTGCAGAATCGCCCCCAGGCCTTCTGATGCCCATGCCGTCCCCCAGCAGGAGGACCCCAGCTCCCACCTGCTCCGGCTGCCCAGCCCCCTGTTTACTCACAGTGAACTACAAAGCAGGCTGCCCTCCAGGGCAACGAGCTCTCTTTGGAGTGATTATGACACTGAACCTCCCAAATGCCTGTGAGTTCCTCACCTGAGGTTTAAGTTTAGTGCACCGTGCACCTCCACAGGCTTAGTCCAAGTGCTGGAAATCCCTCAGAGAAGCTGTGGGTTCAGAGAGCCTTTATCTGCAACTGCCTGCACAGAGCAGGTGAGTCTACTCACTCAGAGCAAATGCATGTCTTCCTCTGCTTTAGGTCGTCAGAACAGCCAGCCAAGGCCAGCATGCCCTCCCTTCCTGCAGCCTTGGCAATGAGACCCCAGGGCATGTCAGGAGAGGAGGTCTTTCTGCAGGGCCGGAGGGGCAACTTCTCCTCCAGTGAGAGGTGAGCCGGGCCCACAGCCCACTGACCAGCTAGCCTCCCCTTGAGAACTTGACTGTGTCCACACAGGGTTGGGGTGGGGGCACTGGAACTTTTCCCAAGGCCGCAGAGCTTTCTTTCCATAATTAGGTGGCAATGGAGAGGGAGTCCCAGCCTATCTGGGGTCTTCAAAGTCAAGGGCTTTATCCATGCAGTGGATTGAATGGTATCCCCCAAAGATATGTCCACATCCCAAACTCCGGAACTGGTGAGTGTGGCCTTATATGGAAGACTTTTTGCAGATGTTATTAAGGGACTTGGGATGAGGAGCCCTGCTGCATTATGTGGGCGGCCCTAAATCCAAGGATGGGGTCCTTACAAGAGACCCAGAGGGGAAATTTGAAATCTACAGAAGAAGAGAGGCCATGTGACCACGGATGCAGATTCCCCCCCAGGGATCCCCAAAGGAGCATGGCCCTGATAGATTTCAGACTGCCAACCTCCAGGACTCTGACCGCATAAAAGACTGTTGTTTTCAGCCCCCAGTTTGTAGCACTTTGTCACAGCAGCCCCAGGAAACCAATGCAGTCTACATAATAAGATGCCTGGTAAACGTTGTTGTGTGTGCATCTCTGCCATCACAATGTACATAACTGGGCACCTCGTAAACATTGCTGTGTGTGCACAATGTATGCAACTGGGTGCCTGGTAAATGTTGCTGTGTGTGCATCTCCATCACAACGTACATAACGGGGTGCCTGGTAAACGTTGTGTGTATATCTCCTCCATCGCAACGTACGTAACTGGGTGCCTGGTAAACATTGCTGCGTCTGCATCTCTTTCACAATGTATGTGACTGGGCGCCTGGTAAACATTGTTGTGCGTACGTCTCCACCACAATGTGCGTAACTGGGCGCCTGGTAAACGTTGCTGTGTGTGCATCTCTGCCATTGAACTTACACTAGAGTTGGTTTCCTTTTTTTAAGAAAGAGATCTTTAAGATGTCTGACCCTAGGAAATGTGAAATGTGTACTGTGCCCCTGGCCCATGCAGCTGTAAAGTGAAATAATACCAAGGAAGATTTCACTAAGCACTTGCTGGTGCCAGGCTGGGGTGAATGCTTTAGTGGACTCAGTATATGTTCATAGCTTAATCTCATTTTATCTTCTCAGTCAGATAGGTATTACTTTATCCTGGTTTTACAAATAAGAAAAATGAGACACCAGGAAGATCAATAAAATAAATTATAATTTATACCTGCAAGTTGCTTTCAGCCTGTTGTTTTCAGGTGCCATCGAGTCAGTTTCGACTCATAGTGACCCCACGTAAAACAGAACAAAAAACTGCCAAGTCCTGTGCCATCCTCACAATCATTGCTATGTTTAAGCCCATTGTTGCAGCCACTATGTCAGTCTATCTGGTTGAGGGTCTTCCTCTTTTTCACTGACCCTGTACTTTACTACACATTATGTCCTTCTCCAGGGAAAATTCCCTCCTTGATAACATGTCCAAAGTATGTGAGACGAAGTCTTGTCATCCTCAATTCTAAGATGCATTCTGTCTGTACTTCTTTCCAAGACAGACTTGTTTGTTCTTCTGGTAGTCCATGGTATAGTCAATGTTCTCTGCCAACACCATAATGAGCCTGGTGAGGGAGAAAAAATGAACATGTCAAATATTAAAACATGCAAGAGGTACAGGGTTAGAGAGCATAGTTTAAGAGATAGCTAGAGCCTCCAAACAAATTTAACAGAAGCAAAGACAGTGTCCTTGTCTTATTCTTGATCCTCTACTTTTCCACCATTAAGTATGGATTCTTAGCCTATTAATTTTCAGTCCTTTTCTATTCCAAGCATTTTTAAATCCATGCGTTTGCCTAAAATTTTAGCTTCAGCTGCATCCCTAAGTTTTACTATGTAATCTTTTCATAATTTTTCAGTACTAAGAATTTTTATATTTTCAAAATTTCATTAAAATTTAATCCGTTATTTCTAAGGTAATTATCTAGATGTGTCTTTTTAAATTTCCAAAAAACAGAAGACTTTTTATTACAGATTTCTAACTTAATTTTATTTTGGTCAGAGAATATGTTCTGTTTGAAACTGTTTTGAAAAATTTGTTGAAAGCTGAGCTAGTACATAGTCAATTCTTATAAATATTGCAAATGTACTTGAGAAGAATGTCTATTTTCTAATTGCTGGATAGGATTCTACATATATCCTTTACACCCAGTTTATTGTATTATTCAAGCTTTTTATGTTTTTATTTTATTTTTTTTATCTGTCTGACTTCAATTACTGAGAGAAGTGTTTTCGAATTTCTCACTACAATGGTAGACATCATTTTTTTTGGAGGGGGAGAATTCCATTGTTCTCAGTCTTATGTATTTTGTGGTCATATTATTAAATTTATTTTTAAAGAATTTTTATACCTTCCTAGTAAATTTAACTTTTACCATTATTCAGTAGTGACATAATATTTTAGCTTTTAAATTTATTTTTCACTTACTGTTTATTTGACCAGGCAGTGTTTCCTTCCCTTGTACATAAGGTTGCTATGAGCCAGAACTGACTTGACAGCACCTAACAACAACATTTACTTGATATGTATCTTTTACAACTTTTTATTTACAACCTTTTCAGACACTTACGTTTTAAGCATTTTTAAACCCAATATAGCTGGATTGAAATTAAAAAAAAAAAAAGTTTAATCTTTTAACTGTTGAGTTTTGTTCGTTTATATTTTTTGTGATTACTGATACAGTTTTATCATCTTTTGTGATTTCTTTTTGTTCTGCATTTTACATATCTTTTCTTCTCTTTTCACACCTTCTTTTGAATAAATTACATACTTAAAATTGAAGTTCCCTCCTCTATGTTTTAGAACTATACAAAACCACGTTTTCACCCTCTGGAGGTTCCTTTCAGAATTTTAACATATAACTTAACTCAGACTCTAAACTTAATTTAAATATCTACCCTTCTTCTGAATAATCCAAAGAACTTAGAATATTTTAAATTTCGTCACATCACCTGTCTTAGTCGTCTAGTGCTGCTATAACAGAAATATCACAAGTGGATGACTTTAACGAGGGGAAGTTTATTCTCTCACAGTCCAGTAGGCTAGAAGTCCGAATTCAGGTCACTGGCTCCAGGATATGGCTTTCTCTCTGGTGACTCTGGAGGAAGGTCCTTGTCACCAGTCTTCCCTTGCTCTGGGAGAATCTCAGTGCAGGAGCCTCAGGTCCAAAGGACGTGCCCTGCTCCCAGCACTGCTTTCTTGGTGGTATGAGGTCCCCATGTCTCTCTGCTTGCTTCTCTCTTTTATATCTCAAAAGGGATTGGCTTTAAACACTATCTAATCTTGTAGACGTCATCAATATAATGGCTGCTAATCCATCTTATTACATTATGGTGATAGGATTTACAACACATAGAGAAATCACATCAGATGACAAAATGATAGACAATCATACAAGGGAATCATGACCTAGCCAACTTGACAGACATTTCTGGGGGACACAATGCAACCCATGACATCACCCAAGTAGTATGTATTGTCACTATAATTCTATGCCGTCATTTATTTAGATTCCTCTACATTTTTATTCTTTGCTCGTCATTTTTTTGTTGTAACTTAGACCTTTCTTAGAATTGTTCTGGAGTTGTTTTCCTTTTTTCTGATACGAGATGAGTTGACTAGATTTGAGCAGATACTCCTGAATGGCTATTCCCCTAAGGATGGTCTGGGTTTAACTATACTATGAGAATTTGAAAGAAAGGATGAATTCCTCCCTCTCTCAGATTCTCTGGGTGAGCTTGAGTAGCCAATAGAGAGACCACTAGGTAACAGACTCTACCACGCTTCCATAAAAGTACTGGGCTGAGGTTCCATAAAGAAAAGCTTTCATTTTGGCTCTTGCGTGTGACGTGGACCCCCCTTGGCACTCTTTCGGGCACTTAGCTGAAGGTTTCACTCCCTAATAAGTTCTCTTAATGTCTTATAGTTTCCTTCCTGGTTTGGGTTTCTTATACCCCAGAGTCCCTTGCAGACCAGCTCTAGCCCTTCATCACGTGAGAATCCCTGAGGCTCCCATGCATGTCCTGGCCCTGCCTTTAATGCCCAGTGACTATGGGTGAATCTTATAGGCTCACATTCCTCCTTGATCTGGGCGAAGAGGCCATTTCGCTGATATTTGGGCCCCCTTTCATCTCTACTACCCTGTAGGTGCAGCCTCGGGTTAATTGGCCCATTCTACGCATCGAAGCAGACTGGCCCAGGTGTACATCTGGAAGCTATTTTGGGCTTTGAGCACTGGACTATGAGGAAGCGGCTCTCCATCCTACTTGCTGTGGGCCCTGCCCAGTTATTTGCTTTCTAAGCCTTAGTCTCCTCACCTGTTCAAGAGGGTGGACTGGAAATATTGTGTGCAGGCTACTAACTTTCAGTGGTGAAACCTGATGGGGTGAACCCCGAATTTTCAACATTTCTGTCCTTGAAGGCTTCAGTGAATACAAGGCAGGTGAAAAAGGAAAGAATGGCATGGGTTGTTTGAAGTCTGTGCAGAGCAATTGTCTTCCCAGAAGCAGAACTATCATTTTCCCTTACTTAAGGAGGGCTAGGAAGGAGCCCACCAGCTGTTCCGTGGGAGAAGGATGTGACATCATGCTTGGTAAAGTTGAAGGTCAGCAAAAAAGAGGAAGACCCTCAATAAGATGGATTGACATAGTGACTGCAACAGTTGGCTCAAGCATAACAACAATTGTGAGGATGGTACAGGACCAGGCATTGTTTCCTTCTATTGTACAGAGGGTCTCTATGAGTTGCCACCTAACAAGCATGACATCCTTCTCCAGGTCCCTCCTGATAACATGTCCAAAATACTTAAGATGAAGTATTGCCATTCTCGTTTCTAGGGAGCACCCTGGTTGTACTTCTTCCAAGACAGATTTGTTTGTTCTTCTGGTAGTCCATGGTGTAATCAATATTCTTCACCAAGGCCATAATTCAAAGACATCAATCCTTCTTTGATCTTCCTTATTCATTGTCCAGCTATCATATGCATATAAGGTGATCGAAAATATCATGACTTAAGTCAGGTGCACCTAAGTCCTCAAAGTGACATCTTTGCTTTTCAACACTTTAAACAGGTTGTTTGCAGCAAATCTGCCCAATACAATATGTCATTTAATTTCCAGACTGCTATGTCCATGGGCCTTGATTGTGGATCCAAGGAGAATGAAATCCTTGACAACGTCAACCTTTTCTTCATTTATTATGATGTTGCTTATTGGCCCAGTTTTGAGGATTTTTGTTTTCTTTGTATTGAGGTATAATCCATACTGAAGGCTGTAGTCTTTGATCTGTAAAGATTACAGCCTTGGAAACCCCATGGGGCAACTCTACTCTGTCCTGTAGTGTTACTATTAGTCGGAATCCACCCGGCGGCAATAGGTTAAGGAGGGCTGAGTTAGGAACTATAAGTTAGATATGAAAGTTTATTTCTGATGAACGGGCTTTGGCTGTTGTGAATAATTGCTGCATAGAAAAGGGGTCCTAACCTCCTTCATGCCATTCAGCAAATCCCGCTGATTTGGGAGGAAGAAGGAAAATGTAGAGATAATTGGGTGTGTCGAAGATAGACTTGGTCAGCGCAATAGGTCGGCAGTCGAGGGTTGAGGTTTCTGCCTGGTTTTGCCTTCTCCTCTCTTGGGACATGTTTGTAATTTCTATTACTGCTCTGAGGCTCTCAGGAGCCACATGAATTTCCTCTCCAAAATAACTCTGCCACGGGCAGTGACAGCCCAGCCAACAACTTGTGTCCTTAATCTGCTTTTGGGAAAGGGGGGCGCCACTCTGTTGGGAAGAGGCAGAAAGGACCCCAAGTATGCCATTAGGGACCTAGGTCTGAGATCCACGTCAGTGCTACTCCGGGACCACAACACTTCTGCACATTTGTAAGAGAAACACATATTTTTGACAATACGTGAATCTTTACTGCTTTGAAATGGATAAAATAATACAATGTTCACAGGATAACTTAAAACTCTTTGCTGTTGAGCTGATTCTGATTCAAAGGGACTCTATAGGACAGAGTAGAACTGCCCCATGGGGTTTCCAAGGAGTGGCTGGTGTATTTGAACTGCCAACATTTTGGTTAGCAGCCAAGCTCTTAACCACTGCCCCACCAAGGCTCTGCAGGATAACTTAGGGGACACAAAACCAATAGCTGAGCTAGTTGCGGTCGAGTTGATTCTGACTCATGGCACCCCCAAGTGCGTCAGAGTAGGACTGCACACCGTAGGGTTTTCAATGGCCTTTCTTCTGATGCACCTCTGGGTGGATTTGAACTGCAACTTTCAGTTAGCAGCTGAGTGCTTAGGTTTGTGCCACCCAGAGACTCCTTTAGTGGACACCTGACTTGTTACCATCGATATGATTCCGACTCCTAGCGACCCTATAGTAATTTTCAGAATGGATACTTTTAATTGAAGAGTAATGGAAAAGCACTGAAATCATAAGTGTCAGGTCAACAAAGGATCACACCATGGACACTTCCATGCAGCCACTGTCTACATCAAGAAATAGACCATTGCTGGGGTCCAGAAGCAGCTTCGTGCCCCTACCATCACTGCCCCTCCAAAGGTTACGACTATTTTGCAGTTCAACACTTTTATGAACTTTGTATAAATGGTACCCTGTGCTACATATTCTCTTCAATGTGGCATTTCCCATTTACATTTTGCTATTGTGAGATGTGCTATGTTGTGTGCAGTGGTTGTTTTTCCATGACGCGTCTCTGTACCATGGGCACAATAGCACTTACAGGTGGGGTTCAGGTGAGGATGGATTAGGTAAGACTGGGGACGCACTGGTGGAGAGCTTGCACCACGAGAGGCCAGTACCAGGTTCTGATGGTCTATGGGGCTCACAAACCCTCAATCCTGAATCAGAGGTAGACTGGGATTTAAGCCTTAGTGTTTAGGTTTTTAAAACCTCCACCACGTCCTTTGTGCTCCAACTGGTTCCTCGGTAAGGATGGGGAGGACTTCGCCAGCGTCCCCAGGGGACTTGGAGAAAACTATCGGGATTCCTTGACTCTGCAGAACTCTTGGAGCCATTGGCCCCCTGCTGAGCTTCTCTTACGCTCCTTGGCTGTGAGAGCTAAAGCATCGAGGTGAGCTCCAACGTACACGTTTCCACCCCCAGCTCCCACCCGGAACCCTTGGTAAGGAGACGCAGTGTGGAAGTAGTATGAGCTTGGCCAACTCTGAGGTCCTGTGAGGATATTCATTGAATCCTTCCGATGAGATGCCTGGGCCAGCTGGGGAGCAAGTAAGGCTTGCCCCAAATCACAAATGAGAAATGAGGCCGGTCTGGCTTCCATGGCCACCGTGTGGCCCAGTTCGGTCGGTGCCACCTTCTTTGTTTAGAGGACGCAGCAGAAGGACCTCACTCATTTCCAAGTGGGCAACTCGGAGCATTCTGGCAGGTCCATACATTTTAACTCCCTCCTCCCACTGCAGTAGGCACGCTCTGATGTGTCCGGTGGGAATATTTTTCATTATCTTCTCTCTCAATTTAATTAATCCACATTCAGTAATGAACCTTGAAATTTCAATTAAACACATCATTACCAATCAGCACAGAGTTGGTAGTAGTTGGTGATTTTTTACAGCCATGCTGTTGCAGGGTGCTGGCTGTGCCAGACGGTCTTGTCTAACTCTGGGCCTGGGCACGGGCTCCTATCTACCAAAAGCAGGGACTCTGGGTCCTTCCTGGGGTATCATCCCTTCTCAAGAAAGTCAAGGGTGACTAGTTGGCTGGTTCTTGTGGGCCTGGCATGCTGGCCATGATGCTCAGCTGGCAGAGCCTCCTGAGAGGCTGGCGAGGTCAACCCCACTGTGGGCTGCTGGGCAGCCTTAAATTGACACGTCGTGGGGCTCAACAGGAGCTGACAGTCCATATTAACATCTAAGGAAAATGGTGTATCATGCAAGTAAGTGTGGGTGACCTCACAAAGCAGCACAGACTAGGAAGGAAGACCTGGTGATATACTTGTGAACATCAGCCAGTGGAAACCCTATGGGTCACGATGGTCCAATCCGCAACCAATGATGGTGATGGCAAAAGACTGGGCAGCATTGTGCTCCATTTTGCACGGGTCAACACGAGTCTGGTTGGCTGGACAGCAACTAACAACAACAACATCCTTTAAGGCTAAATTTCTCAGAGTCGCATGACATATTTGCCTGATTGACTCTCCACTTCTTCCTACAAGGAAACTCTTCTACACAGATGTAGATTTTCATGGGCAAGATTTCCCTGAGCCTGGGGTCTCATAACATGTGGACCCTGGGTTGCCAAGTTAGAACGTCTCTGAGTAGTGTGAGCTATTCTCAGAGGGCCCACGAGTCCCCTCACTACCTCCAGTCTTGACCTTCCTCCTTCTTCAGCAGCGGCTGCGTAATCCAACCATATGGTTGTGTTGTTATGTGCCATTGAGTCAATTCTGACTCATAGTGACCTTGTAGGGCAGAGTAAAACTGCCCCATAGGGTTTCCTGGGCAGTAATCTTTACGGGAGCAGATTGCCAGGTCTTTTTTCCCACGGAGCTGCCAGGTGGATTCGAACCGTGGACCTTTTGGTAAGCAGCCGAGCACTTAACTGTTTCACCACCCACGGCTCCTTAACACTATTGTTATCTTCCTGAAAATTCTTTTCTTTCTCCCAGTTCTTCCTTTGATTTCAGCTCCTGATTAAGCCATGACCCCGAGAGAAGCCAACTCATCACCTTTTCCTGGCTACAACAGCTTAACCAGCTTAAACTCATGACTATTAACCTCCAGTGGGCCAGCCACCAGTTCTTTCCCTCATCCTATTTTTGTGAAATGCCCACTTTACCTCTTCTCTTCATTCCTCCCCCATCTGTCAGTCTGTGATACTTTGGTGACCTACATGTAGCTGTGATGCTGGAAGTTATGTCACCAGTATTTCAAATACCAGCAGGGTCACCCATGGTGGACAGGTTTCAGTGGAGCTTCCACACTAAGACTAGGAAGAAAGATCTGGCAATCTACTTCTGAAAATTAGCCCATGAAACCCTACGGCTTACTTTGGACATGTCATCAGGAAAGATGATAGCTGGAGAAGGACATTATGTTTAGTGAAGTGGAACGCCAGCAAGGGTGAGGGAGTAACACAGTAGCCACAATCTAAAGACGGCTCAGGACAGGGCAACGTTTTGCTCTGTCCTACATAAGACAACCATGGGTGGGAGCGAACTCCAGGACAACTAACGACACCAGCAACTAACGACACCAACCTCACTCATTGCAACCTCCCCACCCCTCAGTTTCAGATGGACTCACCTCCTCTGTCACTGAGGAAGTGGAAGCTTCCAGAGGCTCCCTTGTGCCTCCTCTCCCAGACCCACAGCCCTACCTGCCCTTCTTCCCCCTGGTTACAAATGGTGGGGGGTCCCTGCCCCATTGTCCTGCGGAGCCCACACTCTCTCCTTTTCTTGGCAATCATTCCTCTGTCTCTCCCTCCCCTTTACAGGACCATCCACATCAACCTCCAGCTGTGACCCCATCCCCTGGCTTCATGTCCTCACTCTCATTCTGTGTTCACCCCTTCTCTGTATGGCTTTTGTCCCACCCGCCCACAGATCCGCTCTGCTAATGGCCACAACAGCCCGCACGTGGCTACAGCCCACAGCCTGGCCTCTGAGAAGCACCCCAGAGCCAGTTCCACCCCTCCTTGTCTTCCCTAACATCACACGCCCTGGCTGTCCTCTTATGTACTGGCTGAGCCTTCTGAAATGGACCCTGAGGTTTGAGCTGACTTCAGGTAGACCCTGCTCTCTGCCCTTCCAGAGGTCCAGGCTCCAGCCCTGCTAGGACTTGTCTGGGTGCCACCCTGCCAACGCCAGGGAAGGCCATGCTACATGTTCACAACCTCACACGTTAACATCATTCTTTTCTCAAAACTTGACACTGACAGTAGGGAGGCTGGTGGGGAGGTTGTTGAGAAAGTTGATTGGGAGGTTGGTGGGGAGGCTGGTGGGAGGCTGGTGGGAGGCTGGTGGGGAGGTTGGTGGGGAGGTCGGTGGGGAGGTTGGGTGGACCAGCTTCTCTGAGGTTGGAGCCAGGGGCTTAAATCTGGATTTTAGCTCCCAATCTGTTGGAGGTTGATGAAGGCAATGGGCCATCTCTCAGGAGATCCCATTTGTACATGATCTCAGAGGCTTCTTGATGTCTTCAGGCTTGCCATAGACCACAGGTGTGGTGGATGCTGATGGCGTCCTGTCAGCATCCTCTTTAGGTGGTGCAAACAGCTAATAGCTTGACTGCTAGACAAAAATTTGACGGTTCATACCTGCCCAGAGGCACCTGGGAAAACAGGCTTGGTGATCTGCTTTCAAAAGGTCACAGTCATGAAAATGCTTTGTAGCAGTTCTATTCTGCATATGTGGGGTCAATATGGGTTGGAATCCACTGGAGGGACACTAACAACAACAACATCACAGCAGGTGCTGTAAGGGCATGCGGACAGGCTTCCATCAGCCACTCCAAGGGACAGTGGCACCCAGGCCTGGGCTTGCACTCTTGAGGGATGAGGCCTGTCCTTAAGGAAGCCAGGCCCTGTGGTTGGGGTTTCTGGTGGGTCGATAGCTCCTGGGCTCTCCCTCACCCTGTGTGAAGCATGAGGGGCCAGCACGGCAGTCATGACCTCTGGGGCTTGGTCATGCTGGCCGCTCCCTACGCTGACCATCCTCCTTTGCTCCAGGCCAGGCTTCCAGCTGGCGGACTGTGTCACCAGGGTCACTAGGCCTCAGGAAGAGGGAGACTGTCCAGCCTTTGCCGAACTGGATCTGAACACTGAACCCTTCCTCCTTCCCCTGTCTGCACTCTTTCCTCTGTACTCTGGAGTCAGGAGAAGCAGCTGGGGCCATGAACCCCTTCCCCAACTGCACAGAAGCCCCCATCCTTCCATCCCCACACTCTGCTTTCCGTAGGATGGAGCCGACTGTAGTAATTCCAGGCATCTGAGCATGCCTTCACTGCCTCGGAAACCAGGGTGTTTACTCACATGCTTCTGTGGGTCTTTGCACAATGGATTAGAATGCACACGTCCTTCGAGTTGTCACCATGGTGGCTGTCTGTCTCCAGAGATGGTCTGGATACCCTGGGTCACCTGAGCTGGCACCTGCCTGTCTACCTACTGTTTTCTCGTTAAAGAGACACTTCCACGTCAGTGTCAGCTCTGTTCCATCTCCGGGTATGCACGTTGTCCTGCTGAGCTTGTCTGACCCGAACAGTTTTTGACACAACGTATCGACCGCCCTTGAGTGCCTGCCACCAGGGCTCGAGGACAGATGCCAGCTGGGCAGGATGGTGTAATGCGGTGGGAGCTGGGCTCCAAGTGGGAAGTGACTCTCCTACCCAGAGGGATGAAAGGCTCCTTCCGCTGCCACAGAGCAGAAGGCGGATTGCACCAGAGAGAGTGCCACTGCCAGAGAGGCGCAGACACAGCTTGCTGGGCTCAGAGGGCTCCTATCTGCGGGCAGCAGAGCCAGGCAGCCAGCATTCTGCAGAAGATGGTGGTGAAAAAAGTCAGTTAATGAAGGCTTTCGGCAGGTGTGCGGGCGAAGGTTTAAGAACAAACCCTCATCCAAAGGTTGACAGTTTGATACAACCTAAAAAGGAGTTAAAAAAAAAAATCTTCAGGATGTGTCAGCCTGCTCTTTGTGCTTGCTTCAAAGGGCTGGAGGAGAAGACCCCCGTGGGAAGATCAGAGACCCAGAAGAATTCTGCGCAAATAGGGCTACTTAATTCACTAAATGCTGTAGCTTGTATATTCCTCAAGTAAGTCCCTGGGTGGCACAAATGGTTTGTGCTTAGCTACTAACATAAAGTTTGGCAGTTCAAACCCACTCAGCGGTGCCACAGAAGAAAGGCTCCTATAAAGATTACAGCCAAGAAAACGCTATGGAGCAGTTCTACTCTGTGACACGTGGGTTCGCCATGAGTCAGAGTCAGTGGCAATGGGTTCACTGGTATCTATGTCAACTAAAAACATACACACCTTGAGGCTGCTTGCCAAATGCTCTGGTAGCTAGTGACACTGATTAAGCCTCAAGGTCAAGATCCAACCTTCTGAGTCAAACTGGAAGGCTCCCAAAAGTGTAGCGACCCTTATGTAGAGGACAGAGAGTGTCCATGGGACTTCTCTTGGGTGGAGGAGCCACCTCCTCACTGTGCACCCCCATGGGGCCATACCTGTCCACCTGGGGACACTATGCCATCTCCATGGTGTCTCAGGAAGTCACTGCACATTCAAAGAGAAAACAAAATTGCCCAGGATTTTTGATTGATGACATATAGACCGTCCAGGGGAGTCTCGTCATTTAATGGGCTACCTTTATTGGTCTTTTTTCGGAGAAGATGAAAAATACAAGGGCTTTCACAAAGCCCCCTGCAATGAAGTTTCTCCCCATTCATTTATTTCCATTCATACAGAGCCTCACAAGACAAGCCTTGGCCTTGGTCTTCACCAAAACGTTGTGTTTGCTTTGGGTTGGCTCAAACAGCTGAATGCCCATGTCGCCATTACCTCCCTGAACTTGTGAGCCCGTCAAGTCACAGGGCAGCACTGGTGACATGAACAGAGCAGGTATTTACTCTCTGATATAGGGAATGCTCTGGGTGCATCTTGGGGTGAAAACCTCCTAGTGTGTTTTATAGATTCAAGTTTTATGTCAGTTGAAGCCTAGATGTATGTTTATTATTGTGAGTAAAATACCACAGTAAATAATGATGATTAAGAAAACTGTTAATTGTATGAACATTATTAAGAACTTTCAAATAGTTAAATAGCAAATGAGATTGACAGTTATTATGAACATTTATTTAGAGAGTGCTTTGTCTGGATAGCTTTGGGAAGAACATCACATTCTTTCCAAATAAAGATTTTAATAACAATACAAGGCAGAATAAAGGGTTATTGTGTGGTTTAAAATCAGGAAAGGTGTGCCTCGGGGTTGTATTCTTTCACTAATTCAATCAGTATGCTGAGCAAGTAATCCAAGATGCTGGACTACATGTAGAAGAAAGTGGCATCAGAATGGGAAGAAGACTCATTAACAACCTGCATTATGCAGATGACACAACCTTGCTTGCTGAAAGTGAAGAGGACTTGAACCACTTCATTAGAAGACCAAAGACCACAGCCTTCAGTATGGATTGCACCTTGATATAAAAAAAACAAAAACCCTCACAACTGGACTAATAAGCAACATCATGATACTGAGAAAATATTCACTTTATCAAGGATTTCATTTTACTTGAATCTACAATCAATGCCCATGGAAGCAGCAGTCAAGAAATCAAATGACATGTTGCATTGGGTAATTCTGCTGCAGAAGACCTCTTTAAGTGTTCAAAAGCAAAGATGTCACCTTGAGAACTAAGGTATGCCTGACCCAAGCCATGGTATTTTCAATCGCCTCATATACATGTGAAAGCTGGACAATGAATAAGGAAGACCGAGAAGAATTGATGTCTTCGAATTATGGTGTTGGCGAAGAATATTGAACATATCATGGACTGCCAGGAAAATGAACAAATCTGTCTTGGCAGAAGTATAGCCAGAATGTGTTTTAGAAGGGAGGATGGCGAGACTTTGTCTTACTTGCTTTGGACATGGTGTTAGGAGGTACCAGTCCCTGAAGAAGGACATTGTACTTGGCAAAGCAGAGGGTCAGTGAGAAAGAGGAAGACTCTTTGGGCTCAAAGTAGCAACAACTGTGAGGATGGTGCAGGACCAGGCAGTGTTTCATTCTGTTGTACACATGGTTGCTATGAGTCAGAACCACGGCACCTAACAACAACAAGGCAGGATAATAGACATCAGATTCCATCATAATTCTAGTCTTTGCAGTTAGTAGTTTTTTTTTTAAGTGTACTAGCTTTAAAAAATTAATCAGAATGACCTTTACAAGCTATATTTAACTGTTTAGTCTTTTAAGCAAAGCCCTGTTTGGCATCCTTTGCATTTTGTGAGATGGAATTAAAAACTAAATGTCAACTTTGCCATCTCAACATTTTATGAGGAAGAAAATCCAAAATCATGTCCAACATGTATAGTAAGTTGTCTTTAGTCCAGATTTAACAAATATTATAAAGATTTTGAATAGAAGAGAATGTTTGAGAATAATGAGGTACCCAATAAGCTGTGGACCCTACATATCTCAGTCAGAGGTGAGTACTCTTTGGGCTTCCCAGTGTGTGCTGTGTGACCATGGGTATAACCCTGTCATCAACAGCACACAGGAAACACTACTTCTGCCCAAAAGTCAGCCCCATGGGCAGCGATCTTGGCTATTTTGTTTACTGATGTACACAAAACACCCAAACAGTGCCAGATACATACTGAGTTTGCAACAAATACTCGTTATGTGAATGGAACAAATCTCTGCACTGCAATGTCAAGTTTTGAAAATTAATCACTCTAATATTTAATAATATTAATAATTATAAAATCATTTTTGAGAAAGCTTCCAATTTAACCCAGAGGTTGTTTTGTTGTGTGGTGGAGCTTTAGTGATGGAGCTATGAAGGAGAGTTTTGTTTTATAATGGAGCTATGATGGAGCCTTTGGTCCAGAGCAATGATGGGGTGTTTTGTTTTGTGATGGGGCTCTGATGATGGAAATAAGACAGAGCATTTGGTCCAGAGCTATGACGGAGTGTTTTGTTCTGTGATGGGGCTTTGATGATGGAGTAATGTTGGAGTGTTTGGTCCAGAGGTATGATGGGACATTTCGTTCTATGATGGGGCTTTGGTCTTGGCTTTGGCTCAGCATCAATTTAAGATTTGGCCATTCATTTTCTGACCAAAATGGGTGCTCGGGGCACCTTTAATTTTTAGGGTCATGTTCCTTTAATTGTTAAGAGAGACATCTGTAGATACAGCTTTTAGTTTCTTTGAACCATTTTCCTTTGAGGTTTTTAGCTTCCTTATCTGACAACATGGCGATTGAGCTAGATATATTCTGAGATCCTTCAGTGATAGTAAGGGACTTTTGAGTAATAAATGGTTGCAATTTCTCACTGCAAAAGCCAAATTTTATTGAGGCTTTTGGTCTGAGCTCCTCACATTTTGCAATGAGCTTCTCTATCCACTACTGACCTCTTTTATTTCCTAGAAAAATAACATGGTTCCCTTTGCTTCCCTTTTCTCTCCTTCTTTCCCTTCATCCAATGATCTTCCATAGAACACTGCTCAGTCCCAGGCAAGGCAATCAGGACTAGGAACACAAATGTGAACAGGACACGGACTCTGCCCATCTGGAATACAGTGGAGACTCATACGCAATAACAGGCTTTCAGTGAAATACAGCACCGTGGAGGCCTGAACAATTTACCTACAAGGACAGGCAGTACACATCACCCTCAAGTAGGGTGATGGAATTTGACAATGGTGCTGGACTTGATGGACAAGCAACAGTTCTTTAGGTAGCAGAGAGCATTTGGGGTAGTGGATAGCAGCTGGAGAGGAGCAGCAGGGTGGGTGAGGTGATACCGTTGAACCAGGAAACCAGAACCAGTGGGTGAGGGGTGACGGAAGTGCAGTGTGTGGAGTGCTGGTCTATGTGGACATGCCTATCCGCTTGCAGCGCAGTAAAAGAAGGTACCAATCCGAACCTGGTTTCCTCCATCTCCTTTGTGTTTCTTGCTGACTTTCTAAGCCTAGACTGGCCAAGTCTTTGACAGTGTGTGCGAAGGCTTTTCCAGGCCATGTAATTACTATCCTTACCCCATGACCCTGTTAGGGCAGAGGCTCGAAGGCCAGGGCTGTACCTTTTATTTCTGGTCACTCCGGAAGCTGGAAGCAGTTGGACTGGCAGCATTCTGTTTTTAAGTTTTGCATGCAGACGTCAATTATGGAAAGACTTTCTGTGGTGTCTCAGAGCACTTGGAAGCAGCCCCATGTCTTTGGCAACACTGGGAGCTCTCTGCCTCTTCAGCAGATGGTTTATCGTTTCAGCGATGGACTGGGGAAAGTCAAACTTGGCCTTCAACACTTCCTTGTACCCTAATGGGCTGCGTATTGCCTTTGTCATGCTTCCTGAGTGAGGGACAGGCTCAGGACCCTTTCCAAATGACTGTGTGGTGCAATGTGTGGCTGAGCAGACAGCTGTCTGTGTGAGCACTTGGTGTCTCTGCAGACTGCAGTCACCTGAGGCTGCCTTCTGATGGCCTGGCTCCACGTATCCATTAGCTAACTCATAGAAGCCGACTTGAACATTCATTTGCATATGCCAATGGGAACGTTTGCCATACTATGTAACTGGTGGCCCCCAAGGGATGCACACATTGCTGCCTTTTTTGTCATAGAGGTAGGATGAGGTCCTTTGAAAGATACCATGAAAAAAAAAAATTCTGGAGAGCATATAAAAGAAGTCACACATGATGGCAAAGTACCGCAGCGTGGGATCCTGGAACAAAAAGGACATTTGCAGGAAAACTGATGAAATCTAAAATGAAGTCTGTAATTCAGCTAATAGTACTGTGCTACTGTTGGCTTCTCAGCTCTGAGCATTGGACCATGCTTCTGCAAGATGTTAGCATTAGGGGGAGATGGGCAAAGGGTATACCGGAACTCAATGCGCTATTTCTGCAATTATTTTTATAAGTTTGGAATCTTGGCAAAACAAAAAGATTAAAAAAGGAAGCTATGTTGGCAACACTGATAATACATAAAAACATTCTCAGGTAGCCCTCACTCTGCCCCGAGGCTGCCCTTTGCCCATTTTTATCACAGAGGAAATGAGGTCTGGTGAAGAGGCGCATTCAGGTCTGTTGTAGAGCTTCCTGAGTCAAGGCAGGCACGAGCTGGTGGCTGATGCCCAGGGGAGATCTTGAGGCATAGCTGTGATGGGCCTCAGGGCTGAGGGCCCAAGGCCACCGGTCCAGGAGCTCACTTTCATCTGTGGGCAAAATGAACCTTGGTCATCCTCTCCCTTGTTGTTAGGTGCTGAAGAGCCTGTTCCAGCTCATAGCGGCCCTATGTACAACAGAATGAGGCATTGCCTGGTCCTGCATCATCCTCACAAACCTTGCTATGTTTGAGTTCTTTGTTGCAGCCACTGTGCCTATCCATCTTGTACAGAGACCTCCTCTCTTACACAGACCCTGTACTTTACCAGGCATCATGTCCTTCTCCAGAGACTGGTCCTTCCTGATAACATGTCCAGGGTGTGTGAGACAAGTCTCACCATCTTCACCTCCAAGGAGCATTCTGGCTGTACTTCTTCTAAGACAGAATTGTTCCTTCTTCTGGCAGTGCATATTCAATATTCTTCACCAACATCAATTCTTTTTCAGTCTTCTTTATTGATTGCCCAGCTTTCATATGCATATAAGGCGATTCAAAACACCATGGCTTGGGTCAGATGCACCTTAGTCCTTAAAGGGACATCTTTGCTTTTTAACGGTTTATAAAGGTCTTGGGCAGCAGGCTTGTCTAATGCAACATGTCATTTGATTTCTTGACTGCTGCTTCTGTGGGCATTGATTGTGGATCCAAGTAAAATGAAACCCTTGACAACTTCAATCTTTTCTCTGTTTATCATGATGTTGCTTGTTGGTCCAGTTGTGAGAATTTTTGTCGAAGTGTAATCCATACTGAAGGCTGTAGTCTTTGGTCTTCATCAGTAAGTGCTTCTAGCCTTCTCCCCATTCCACAAGCTAGACTGGGTTATCTGCATATCGTAGGTTGTTTGTGAGTCTTCCTTCAATCCTGATGTGTCATTCTTCGTACAGTCCAGCTTCTGAGATTATTTTCTCAACATACAGATTGAATAAGTATGGTGAAAGGATACAACCTTGCCACAATTTGGAACCAGACAGTAGCCCCTTTTTTGGTTTGAATGACTGCCTTTTGATCCATGCAGTTTCCTCATGAGCACAATTAAGTGTTCTGGAATTCTCATTCTTCACAAAGTTATTCATAATTTGTTATGACCCACACAGCCAAATGCCTTTGCATAGTCAATAAACACAGGTAAACATCTTCCTGGTAGTCTCTGCTTTCAGCCAAGATCCATCTGACAGTAACGATGTCCCTCATTCTACATCTTCTTCTGAATCCAGCTTAAATTTCTGGCAGTACTACTGCAACTGTTTTTGAATGATCTTCAGCAAAATTTTACTCGCGTGTGATATTAATGATATTGTTCAGTAATTTACAAGTTCCACTGAATCACCTTTCTTTGGAATGGGCACAAATACGGATATCTTCCAGTTGGTTGGCCAGGTAGCTGTCTTCTAAATTTCTTGGCATAGGCAAGTGAGCACTTCCAGTGCTGAATCTGCTTGTTTAAACATCTCAATCAGTATTTTGTTAACATCTGGGGCCTTGTTTTTTGCCAGTGTCTTCAGTGCAGCTTGGACTTCTTCCTTCAATGTCATTGGTTGTTCGTCATATGCTACCTCCTGAAATGGCTGAATGTCAACCAATTCTTTTGGTACAGTGACTCTGTGTATTCCTTCCATCTTCTTTTGATGCTTCCTGTGTCGTTCGATATTTTGCCCATAGAATTCTTCAACAGGTATAGCTCAAGTTAAAAAAATATAGTTAGTTGATGAAGACACTGTACTATGTGGATTTTGAGCAACTGTGGAAAGAGAAAGAAACTGTCTCTGCAATTAATCCTGACACCCAAATCTGCCTGCTTGGAGGGAAGTGTGGGGTAGTGGGAAGAGCCTAGGAGGGAAGTACCAGTAAATTCATCCCACCTATTTAAGAAACAAGTGTAGACTGCTACTCTGTACCAGGCGTTGTGCTGGAGCCGAGATGCCCAGGTGTCATTGGGAGATTTACTCAGCTGATGACGCTCAGGGTAGATGAAAACGGAATGGGTACACTAATAAAAACAAAACAGCAGGAGTAACGTGCACATCAGTGACTGTGCATAGGAGAATGAACACTCTTATTAAAAAGGAAGAGTAATGAAGTGTCTTGACTTGTCAGAGGTTGAAATATAACATTACAATAATTAAAATAATGTAGACTGGCCCAGGGATAGACTGACAGGTAAGATTAATAGGTTCAGAAGCCCAGAAACAAATCCAAGTACCTTAATAATTTACTATATTATGAAGGCGATATTTCAAATCAGCGGCACAAGGATTGATTGTTCAATAAGTGGTGTTGCCATTTCTACCTAAGACTCTGGGAAAGAAAATAAAGCTAGATTCTCTACACCTCATACTCCATACATTTCAGGTGAGTTAATGCTCTAAGTCTAGATATTTAATAATACTCTGGGGAGTGCAGAAAACCTTGCTGAAGTTTCAACAAATGCAAAACAAATAAAGCAGAAGACCTGGTGGCTTAGTGGTTAAAAGTTCGACTGCTAATCAAAAGGTCAGCAGTTCAAATCCACCAGGCACTCCTTGGAACCCTACGGGGCAGTTCTACTCCATCTTATAGGGTCGCTATGAGTCAGAATCGACTTGACAGCAATGGGTTACCGTATTTTCATGCAACTAACAGTTGCTTTCTATGTTTGTTTATCCACTGTACCCTCCCCCCATGAAGAATTTTTGTAAGTGTGCTATACTATTTTTTTTTTACAGGAACATGTCAAAAAAATTGGCATAGTAGCACCTATGAAAATGCCTCACGGGGAGGGGGGCGGGCACGGTTGGGAAACAAACACGGAAGTCACCCATTACTTGCATAAAAACATGGTAATAGACTTGACAACATCAGCATCTTCACCCGCAAACACTATTGTAGGCTGGCCTCTCAGGAAGCGACCTTTGCGATAAAGATGAGCTGCAGGAGGATTATTTGGTAGAGCTCTTGGGATCAACACCTGAGAAAGGGAAGGAAAGAAGCAGGGCTGGGCGGAGGGAGAACATGGACCATGATGTAGCCTCCAAGAAGGCCCAGCCAAGCCCATGGAGTGCTGAAGCCAGGGGTCCTTCAGAATTGGCCTAAACTGGGGCAGAGAGAGGGGGTTCTTGTTCCTGCACCTACTCATCACCCAGGAGTCCAGAAAGGGTTGGCCTTGTGGAGGCTGCTCCCTTCAGATGTGGCAATTCCTGACAGCACAGGCCTCTTGACTGGAAAGGGTCTGGGCATCCCAGCACCCACTACCAACACTGCAATCAACATTAGAAGACAATGAAAATGCTGGAACGACATCTTCACAATGTACCAAATAAAGAAATAAACTCATATATAAAGTTATCACAAAACACATGACAAATTGTTAAGAGAAACTGTGAACATCCTGCTAGAAAGATGGGCAGCATATGTGAATAGGCAATTCCTCAAAGAAGTGATATAAATGTATAATACAGAGATGAAAAAGATGGTCTACCTCACAGGCAACGAAAAGTTGGTCATTTATCATTTGTCAAATTAACAAAGATTTTTAAAAATGACATACACTGATGATAAGGAAGGGAAGAAGCTTTTCTAGAAGGCAATTTGCTCACATGCACAAAGTACCTTTATATAGCTGCAGAGATATGGACATTTAACTGTGTGGATCAGAACAAATTATGGCTAACATTGTGAGGAATGGGAATTCCAGAGCACTTAATTGTGCTCATGTAGAAACTGTACATGGATCCAGAGGTAGTCATTCAGACAGAACAAGGGAATACTGTGTGGTTCCAAATTGGAAAAGATGCGTGGCAGGGTTGTATCCTTTCACTATACTTAATCTGTGTGCTGAGTAAATAATCCAAGAAGCTGGACTATATGAATAAGGACAGGACATCAGGATTGAAGGAAGACTCATTAATAACCTGAGATACACAGATGACACAGCCGTGCTCTCTGAAAATGACCACTTGAAACACTTACTTATGAAGATCAAAGACCATAGTCTTCAGTATGGATTACACCTGAACATAAAGAAAATGAAAATCTTCACAATGGGATGGATAAACATCATGATAAATGAGAAAATACTGAAGTTGTCACGGATTTCACTCTACTTGGATCAACAATCAATGTCCGTGGAAGCAGCAGTCAAGAAATCAAATGAAGTATTGCATTGGGCAAATCTGCTGTAAAAGAGATTAAAAAACAAATATGTCACTTTTACGACTAAAGTGTGTTTGACCCAAGCCATGGTCTTTTTAGTTGCTTCACGTGCATGAAAAAGCCAGGCAATGAACAAAGAAGACAGAAGTAGACTTGATGCATTCGAACTGTGATGTTGGTGAAGAATATTGAATATATCTTGGATTACCAGTTGTTGTTGTTAGGTGCCATCAAGTCAGCTCCGACTCATAGTGACCCTACGTACCACAGAACGAAACACCGCCCGATCCTGTGCCATGCTCACAATGATTATGCTTGAGCCCATTGTTGCTGCTACTAAGTCAATCCATATCATTGAGGGTCTTCCTCTTTTCCACCGACCCTGTGCTTTACTAAGCATGATGTACTTCTCCAGGGACTGATCCCTCCTGACAGCATGTCCAAAGTGTGTAAGGCGCAGTCTGGCCATTCTTGCTTCTGAGGAGCATTCTGGTTGTACTTCTTTGAGGACAGATTTATTTGTCCTTCTGGTAGTCCATGGTATATTCAATATTCTTCACCAACACCACGATTCTTCTTCGGTTTTCCTTATTGATTGTCCAACTTTTGCATGCATACAGGGTGATTGACTTCAGGCGACTCCTCAACCACAGGGAGCTTAATTTGAGACTTTGTCCCCAAGCTCCTTGCTTGACTGGCTTGCAATAGAGTCTACTTTCTCTTTCTCAAAGGTCTGGTGTCTCTTAATTGACTTGAGGGGTCATGCTAGGCAGGGCCCACCCTCATCGGGTTACAACATCATGTTTGGTAGAGGGTCAGTGAAAACGAGGGAAAGCCTCATGAGATGGATCGATGCAACAGCCACAATGACGGACTCAAACATGCCAGCAGTCATGAAGATGGTGCAGGACCAGGCAACATTTTATTGTGCTGTAGATGAGGTCATCACGAATTGCAGCTGTCATGATGGTAACTCACAACAGCATGGACTCAATGTCATTTATTGAAAAAAAAACCCTTTCCCCAAGGTTATTGGTTGTATATTTGTGTATCTATTTCTGGACTTTTCTCTGTACCATTGCTCTATCCTCGTACAATACCACACTTGGCAATAACTATACCATTATAATAATCTTGATATTTCGCAGCTTTGTTCTTGTTTTTCAAGATTGCCTTGGCAACATATGAGGTTTTGAATCAGCTTGTCAATTTCTGCAAAAATAATCTGCTGAAATTTTGATTGGGACGACACTGAATTTATATGATAATTTGTTTAGAACTGTTCTCAACAAGGTAAAGCTTCCCACTTATTTAGAACTTTAAAAAAAATTTTCTTTCAGTGTCTTATAGATTTTTGTGTAAAGTTTCTGTACATCTTTTGTTAGATTTATTCTCCGATATTTGATACCATTAAAAATGGTCTCTTTTGTAGATTTCTTCTTCTATTTGTGTGTTACTCACATAGAAATACAGTTGATTTTTGCATACTGACTTTATAGCCAGCAAGCTTACCAAATTCACTTGCTAGTCTATAAATTCTTTTAGATTTACAAGTAGATGAAAAAGTTTTTCGTTTTTATAAGACTGAATTAGTTAATATTTTTCTTCATAGTTTTTGGCTTTGGACTTATGCTAAGAAAGTCCATCCCTGCTCTACAATTATAGAAGTCTCTCTTTTCTAGAGCACTTTTTATGACTTTATAGTTTAACGTATAGTACATCAAATCTGCCCTCACTCTTTTTCAAACTCTTATTGGCAGTCTTAACGTGTTTCTTTTTCTCTGTCTAAATTCTAGAATTAGAATGTAAAACAAGGTAAAATAACCCCCTTTGGGATTTTTACTGGGGTTGCAGTAAATCTAATTGAAGAATTATTGCCATTTTGATAACGTTCACACTTACCCTTCATGTATGTTTGCATAATGTGTTTGCATTTATTCTGTCTTCATTTCTCTTAATGTATTTTTTTTTTAATTGGAGCAGTTACATAAAGCAGGAGTAGCAAAATGTTGATGCATATAGAAGGAGGGTAATGGGCTATGGGTATTCATCATACCATGCTCTTTACTTCTGTCTATATTTGAAAAGGAAACCCTGGTGGCATAGTGGTTAAGTGCTACGGCTGCTAACCAAAGGGCTGGCAGTTCGAATCCGCCAGGTGCTCCTTGGAGGCCCTATGGGGCAGTTCTACTCTCTCCTACAGGGTCACTATGCGTCAGACTTGATGGCACTGGGTTTATATTTGAAAATCTCCCAAGTGAAGAGTAAAATATCTGTCTATCTTATCTCTCTCTCTCTCTCTACCTACCTACTTACCTACCTACTGGTCTGATGTTTGCTTCATCTAGATTCTGCCTCTTTCTTTATAAATTTTTCGTTTTTATATATTGGAACTGTGAACAGGATTGTTCTCAGTATATATTTGACATTGTTAGTTTCCACTGTCTTTATAATCATGAAGCAACAAAGCAAAGGTTGAGTATCACCCTTTCTCCATTGATTTGTGTAAATGGAACATGAAAGTTCTTGAGTGCTTTTCAATAATTCATAGCTTTACAAACATGGAAATTCATTTCCACATGTCTTGTGGAGAATGCTGCACTCAAATGGACTGAACCCCCAGGGGACTCTGAAGGTGTGGCCCATCATCTTGGATGAGGCGTGAAGAGGGGCACCAGCCTTCTCTCGATGGTGGCTCGTGCTGTCCTCAGCACCCGTGGGCCACCGCCATCTGCCTTCTCAGAAACCTCCAGATCTGGCCCATGCTTGACTGTTTTCAGACACAGAGAGGTACCGACTAAATGTCTGTACGGTGAGGCTCATCTTGAACTCTTCCCGGTACTATTGGTCAATCTGTCTATACTTGTACCAATACCACAAGTGTTAGGGTTCTAACAGAGCCAGTAAGATATTATCTACTTATTGATTGATTAATTGGGATTGGCTCAAGAGATTGTGAGAGCTGGCAAGTCCAAAATCCGTAGGTCAAATGACAGGCTGGAGATTCCTGCAGTCTTGTGTCCCCAAATCAGGACGTTGGGTGATGGATGGAAAGAGAGGAGTGGAGGAGTTCCAGCAAGATATCTGTTTATAATCAGGAGGCAGAATTTGTTGTTGTTGTTAGGTACCCTCAAGTTGGCTTCGACTCATGGTGGCCTTATGTATGACAGGATGAAACATTACCCAGTCCTACTCCATCCACACAATCTTTGCCACGTTTGAGCGCATTGTTGCAGCCACTCTGTTAATAAATCTCATTAAGAGTATGTCTCTTTTCCGTTGACCCTCCACTTTACCCAGCATGATATCCTTCTACATTAGCTGATACCTCTCGATGACGTATCCAAAGTAAGCCAGACAAAGTCTTGCCATCCTTGCTTCTGTGGAGCCTTCTGGCTGTATTTCTTTAGGGCTGATTTGCTAGCTGTTCTGGTAGTTCATGGTGTAGTCAATGCTCTTCGCCAACACCACAGTTTGAATGCATCAATTCTTCTGTCTCCTTTTCTCATTGTTCCTCTTTCTTGTCCATATGAGGCGATTGAATAGACCATGACTTGGGTCAGGCACATCTTAGTCCTCAAAGCAATCCAGGACTGTGTACCTATTCTCCCCACACCTTCGCTCCTGCCCACTGAGCCTGCTCCGTATAGGAACGGGGACGGGAACCCCTGTCACCAAGGAGCTGTGGCCGTTCTGCCCTGGGCTTGGTGAATTCCACACTGAGCTTTGTTTATTCCATGGCTGGAGGCCCTCTTTCTTCCACTTATTTTTTATCCCGTCAAATGTTTTTGACCCTTGGTGACTGACCACAGGTGGGCAGGTGATAATGTGAGAGCAAAGCAGAGAAACAGCGGAGAGCCAGACGTTCTGTGCAGACTCCAAGAGACTCTTCAGCAGGAAAGGGCCAGAGGACCCCGAGCAGGGTACTGGGCAAGCAGGAGCCTGGGGCTGTTGGCAGAGGGCACCATGGTCGCCACTGGCCAGCCGCTCCTTCTGCACCACTCAGTCACCAAGGCGGCAGGACCCCAGGAGGGAAGACATCAGAGATCAGCTGCAATGTGGTTGGGGCCGTCAGAAGACGGCCAAGACCTTGATGGCTCTGACTCTGCTATGGCTCCTGTTTGCCAAACGTGGCCTCCCCAGCTCTCCCCAGCCTCCCCCAATGCCAATTGGTTATCATTCTCTGTCCTCCCCTCCCTCTCACCTCCTCTCTTCTCCTCTCCCTCCTTCTCTGTGTTCCTCCCTCTTCCTCACCCCCTCTTCTCCTCTTCCCTCTCCCTCTCCTTCTTCCTTCCCCCTTCCCTTCCATCTCCCTTCCCCTTCTTTCCCCTCTCTTCCTCCCCCTCCTTCCCCCTCCCTCTTCTTCCCCCTTTACTCTCTCCCCCTTCCTTTCCCTCCCTCCCCTTCTCCCTCCATCCCCTTCCCACTCTCTCTCCTCCGCCTTTCCTTCTTCTCCACCCCTATCTCTTTCTTTGCCTCCCTCCCTTCCCTCCCTCCGCCTGTCTCTCTGCTCTCTTCCCCTTCTCTGTGTTGACCAGGACTGGTCTAAAACACAAAGGCAGAAAGCAGGGGGTGAAAGGCGTCCCTGAAGGACAGAAACGCCTCTAGTGGTTAAGTGTAAAACAACTTGGCTGCTGGTCCCTGAGTTCTTAGGTAGTCATCTTGTTTTGTTTTGTTTCCCTTCCTGTTGTGGGCTCATCATCAGAAGAACAAGAGTTTTGAAGGGCTGTCTTCCTGCCCTGCCCTTCACCAGGACATGGCCAGGTGATACGGGTTCCAGACTCCCAGGGCGGAGTCCCAGGCCTCTGTTGTCAACAGTCAGGGATCTCTGTGGGCTGTGGTTCCTCTGGGGGGCAGAGGCCTGGGGGACTGTGGGTCATCCAGGGGGCAGAGGCTTGGGGAGCTCCCTTGAGGCCTCAGAGGGGTCACCGCCACAGAGGGGTGGGAGGTGCTGGTTGGCACTTTTCTGGGTCACTCCCCTTGAACAGCTGTCTCCAGAAGTAGGTGGCTGAGTGACCAGCCTCCTATCAGGGCTGAGGTTCTGCATCCCCGCTAGAACACCAGCCATCAGCCACGCAGACTCTCAGATGTCCCTCCCCTTGGGTCAGATTTCCTTGGAAACACCCCCATGTTTTCTTTCCTGCTTCTCATGGCAGAACAATTATCTGCTGACATATTTGTTTATCCCTGTATCCAATTTAAGTATCCCTGATTTAGGTTTAAACATCTCTCCTTTCTGGATGACCTCTAGATAAATCTCTGCCCTTGGCTCTCTCACCTTTGATCCCAGCCCTGGTGGCAGAGTTGTTAAAGCACTGGGCTGCTAATTGAAAGATCAGCAACTTGAACCCACCAGCAGCTCTGCAGGAGAAAGATGTGGTAGCCTGCTTCCGTAAAGATCACAGCCTTGGAAACCCTAGGGGGGCAGTTCTACTCTGTCCTATAGGGTCACTATGAGTCATAATCAACTTGATGGCAGTGGGTTTTGTTTGTGTGTATGTGTTTTTTTAGTACCCCATCCCTCACCCATTTGCCAAGAGCTTCCTGCCTACCCAGGGACCTGGCAATGGGCTAGAGCAGGGCAGAGGGGGTGTTTTGACCCCCAAGGACCCTGGGGCTTTTTTCTAGGCTGTGGGGCGGGAGAGCTGAGAGAAAGATGGAGACAGAGAGATGCAAAAAGAGACAGACAAAGAGAGGGAGAGAGACACACACAGAGAGATACGGAGACAGAGAGAGAGAGAGTTAAAAAAGACAAAGAGAAACAGAGCAACAGAGAAAGAGGGAGAGAGACAGAGAGAGAGCAGAAAGACAGAGATGGGGAGAGAGACATAGAGATAGGAGACAGAGAGGCGCAGGAGGAGACCCCGGCCCCTGGTGTCTCTCCTGTGGGGATGTAGCCCTCAAGCCCGCACTCTTTGCTTAGTCACGTGGTCTTTCACTCTGTGACCACTGCCTGAAACACCACACAATTTTCTCCCCACATGAAGAAACCAGAGATAAAACACAGGGAATACAAAGCTTGTTTCACCGGAAGTCTTCCTGTTCCTGGGGTGAGAGGCTCCCTCTAGGTTTACAGCTGTTCAGGGAGCTGGTTATAGAATGAAGCTCAATTTGCATCCTAACAAAAGCACTGTAATAAGGCAGACTCCAATTTTGGGGAAGCAGGAAGCTCATAATCGCCTGAGACCAAACATTTTGAAGGGTGATAACGAGCTCTCCAGATCACTCAGGAAGGCCCGGTGTGTGGGGGCGGGGAGGAGCGGGGGGGGGGGGGTCGATAATGGGAATGGCCCCACTAACATGAAAATGTGTTTAAAGATATGATTGAGTCCCTTCTTTACTTGGAGCAGTCATGTTTTATGCCATTCCTACGTGGACTTGAATATACACGTATTTTTTTTTAATCTTAGTGATTCATTCTTTGAATTCTTCATTCATTTGTTCTTTTGGCAAATATTCACCGAGAACCTGTTATATTCGAAGCAGTCTGCTGGATTCTGTGTAAGCAATGGTAAACAAAACCATCATGGCCTCAGAAAGTTTACCCTTTGTTATGGATTGAATTGTGTTCCCAGAAAATATGTGTTGGAATCCTAACTAACCCCTATACCTGTGGAGGTAATGGAATCACTTTCCATAATGCAATCTAATGTTATGCTAATAAGGTCATGCCAGTGTAGGGTGGGCTCTAAATCACTTCTGAGTTATAGAAAGAACAGGTGCCACGTGAGGATCCTCTACAAACCACGGGCCTCAGGAACACCCCGGCTATGGACAAGAAAGAAAACAACACAATTGAGACCCTGATTTGGACTTTTAGCCTTCAGAACTGTGAGAAAAATTTTTTTATTCTTTAAAGCCACCCACTTGTGGTATTTCTGTAACAGCAGCTCTAAAAAACTAAGACACTATAAAGAGAGAGACAGACAACACACAGGTAAACAAAAAACAAATGTGATGCCATCAGTTTTGACTGGTGCAATGAAACAATGAGCCAGGATGGCCAAGGGTGGCCTGCCAGAGGAAAAGACCCTGTGACATTGAGCCGACACACTGAGGATGAGCAGGGGCCAGCTTCTTCCTTCCCAGCCGAGGGACAGGATGAGAAGGATTTGAGGCCACCCAGAGTAGGGTGTACTCAAGGGTGGGTAGGGTGAAGGGTCCAGAGCATTAAGACAACATAGCAGAGGGAGCAGGGGTCAGATCACTGGGGCCTCGAAGGCCACACTTAGGAGTGTGGACATTGTTTCAATTGCAAGTGAGAATCCATTGAGCAATTTTAAGCTGGAAGGTAACCTGACCTGGTATACATTTTTCAATGGCTGCTGGGTGGACAATGGGTTGGAGGTGTACCAACACTAGGTACATGGTGTTATAGAAGCTTATAATAAATGGTGGGTTTGACCTGGCCAAGAAGGCCTGGAAAGGCTTCATAAGGAACAGGTGGGTGAATAGGAGTGAATCAGGTGAAGGTGGGAGGATCAAGAGTTCCTGGCAGTAGGATCAGCAGATGAAAAGGGAACAAGGTGTGTACAAGGCATGTACAAGGAGGGCTGCATGGTTGGAGTGGGGAGGGGGTGTGGAAGGAGGCTGGGACCACGCAAGGACTGCCAGACATGCCAAGTGGGGTCTTGTCCTTTACCTGGAGAGCAGTAAAGGGGCTTTCAGGGAGGAGATTCTGCGGGTGTTGAGCGGAGAACAGCTGGGAGGTGATGGGAGACGGTGGGCCAGTTGGAGGCAGCTGTAGATGTCAAGATGAGAGTCAATGGAGTCTGTATCAAGAGGCTGGCAGTGGGGATGAGAGGCAGGTAAATGTGAGGACAACTCAGGAGCTCCCATTAACAGGACTTGGTGTTGGGTTAGATATGTGGGGTGGGGGTGTGTGTGTCAAAGTGACTCCTAAGACTCTGGCTTGGAGAAATGCCTTACACTGAGATGGGGACCCTAGAAGAAAACCACATTGGAGAGACAGGGAGTGGTAGTGGGAGTGCAGGAGAGGGTCGGGAGATGGTGAGTTCAGTTTGGGACATGTCAAGTTTGAGGTGCTTTGCAACATCCACGTGCAGGTATCAAGCGGGTCACTAGGCAATTGGATCCAGAGCTCTTGGGAGAAGTTTGAACTGAAGACACAGATCTGCAAGCCACACACACACACAGGTGGTGGCTGAAGTCAGGAAGACTGATAGGCTCCCTTGGGGAGAGAGTGTAGACTGAGGAGAAGAGAAAGCAGGGCTGACCCATAAGAGACGACTACATTGGGGCCAGATGGAGGAGAATGGGCTTGCCAAGGAGAGGATGGAGCAGCCAGAGATGGGAACAGGGCATCCTGTTTGGGTGTGGCCTTGGAAAAGACGGGAGGAGAGGGTGTTGAGAATGAAGGAGTGGGTATTGTTGTTGAAGGTGAGGACTGAAAACATCTTTAGACCCAGCGACTTGATGCCGGTAGATATCTGAGGGATATGCCTCTGCAGCCACGAGGGAGAAAGAAGCTAGGTTGGGGTGGGTCCAGGAAGGAGTCAGGGGAGATTACTCTTCCCAGAAGTTCAGCTGTGAAGGAAAGTAGAGAGCTTGGGTGGTACCCAGTGGGGAGTGTGGGTGTCAAAGGAGAGTTTTCTTTTTAATGGGAAAGGCATAAGCATGTACAAAGGCCAACAAGAGTGAGTTGAGCAGAAGCTGTTGAATTTACAAAGTGAGAGGAATAATTCAGGAGAATAGACGCGGGCTCACCCCTTTCTGAGGTGACTCATTCTATTTCCAGACAGTTTGGATTCTTAGTTTTCCTTCACACTAAGTCAATATCGACCTCTCTGTAACTTCTAGCCTCTGATCCTGGCTCTCTGCCACGAAATGACGTAGACCAGTCCCTCATGGGATCACATGGCACTTTGTCCATCATCTGAAGATGGATGTCTTAGCCCTGCAGGGTATAGACCCGAGGGTCTCTCTACTGTTCTCTATATAGGACGTGATTTTTTTGTTGTTAGCATTTCAATTTTCAGGGCTTTCTTGTTGTCATTGTTCTGCTGGAGGCGTAGGTTGTCAATGTGCCTTGTACAAGCAGAATGCCCAGCTATGGGCACAACTCTCCATATGAGGTCTAAGTAGACACAATATTTGATTTCTTGGTCTCAGTTTTCCTGGTTCTGATAAATTGTTGACCTTTGGAATGCTTGGGCTTAAGGCATTTCTAGTCAGCACAAATACCAAATTTCCACAGCAATTAATTGACATTAATTACCTTTCTAAAGCACTTTCCTGATAAAATTTGCATAATGTTTGTGTGTGCAAAAGCCAAGCCCAGGAAACGCTGGATAAACTGGTCAAACTTGTTTGGCATTCCTGACTGGCCAGGAAAGAGGACGCCAAAGGGCTTAGTAAAGGCTGGAAGTCAGCGTGGTGGAATCTCAACCAACACATTTTCCACCAACAAATCACAGAACACTAGTGAGATTGGAGATGATCTAGGTTAGCACCCACTTAACGAGTGGGCAGAGGGCCATGCACAGGGTTGTGTTGTCCACACATGAGCAGGAAACGGAGCCAGAATCTTCCCTAACCAGCATAAGTGCCTGAGAACCACATTCCTCTAGATCTCACCTTCAGTTTCCTGAGGTGTCCTTGGGCTCTGAATCTGGAAAGTGAACTCTGGGAATGCAGGGGCCCTGATCATAGACCTCACTGCTGAATTCTGGATGCCTCCCATGTGTCCTATCACTCATCTGTCAGTTTGTCGTACTGGGGTAGCTTACATGCTGCTGTGATGCTGGAAGCTATGCCACTAGTATTTCAAACACAAATAGGGTGACCCATGGTGGACAGGTTTCAGTGGAGCTTCTAGACTAAGACAGACTAGGAAGAAAGACCTGGCAATCTACTTCCAAAAAAGTAGATCACAACCAGAACATTGTCCAAAACAGTGCTGGAAGAAGTTAAGCCTCATAGTTTGGAAGGTACTACATAATAGCTGCAACAAGGGATTCAGACATACCAATGATCATGAAGATGGTGCAGGACCAGCCAACGTTTCGTTCTGTTATACGTAAGTCACCATGAGTCAGAGCCAGCTCAATGGCAACCAACAACAACAAGAAGATGAGCCCCCTAGATTGGAAGACACTCATCATACACAGTGGCTGCAACAATGGACTTGAGCATACCAGCGATCATGAGGATTTTAGAGAATGGTTGAGAGAACCTTGGGTCTACATCCTGGAGGACTACGATATCCACCTTCAGCAGTGAATCCATTGAGAGTTTGGTCTATGTCATTTCATGGTGGAGAGCTAGGACCGGTGACTAGAAGTTATAGGGAGGTCAATATTTACTTGGTGTGAATGAAACCTAAGAATCTGAACAGTCTGGCAAATGACAACAACAACAACAACAACAGCATGTGCCCAGTGTATTAAAAAAAAAAAAAAACAAACCCATTGCTGTCAAGTCGATTCCAACCCATAGCCACCCTATAGGATAGAATAGAACTGCCCCAGAGAGGTTCCAAGGAGTGCCTGGTGGATTCCAACTGCTGACTTTTTGGTTAAAGGCCAAACTCTTAACCACTAAGCCACCAGGGCTTCCCTTGTCCAGTATATAACATACTAAGTACTTACTGAATATCGTTAGATGAGTGAAGAAATAAAATTGGGCTGGGATGGTTCTTGTTCATGAATATTTTCCCTACAGCTAATGGACGACATTTCTAGAACCATTCTCTTAGAACAATTGGTGCTTCTAATGACCCATAACCGATATGCCAAGAAATCCTTGGACATCCTCAGATCTGATAATTGGGACAAAAGGAAAAGAACCCCCTAAAAGACACTCCTGAATACCCTTGCTGCTTTCTAGTACCACATCAAGGTCATTGACTCATTTAAAGAACCCCAAAGGGCATTTGACCTCAATTTTTTTAATTTCCTCCCTGAAACTTAAGAGAAAGCTCCTAGCTGTTCCCTATTATTCCTTTGTTGCTCAGAAAAGTTAAAGTTTAAATGGCAATTCTCTTTAGAATTTAATATCTGTTCCCAAACATTCTCGGTTTAATTGCTAAATGATTCTTCAGAAAATTGAATCTCTATATTACATTGTTTTTATGCACCAATGGCCTGGGAAAAGTTGGCAGAGGCCCCTACAGAAGTTAACAATGTCTGTGTATCAAGCTGTGAGTGCTTTATTAGAAAAGTTTCTAGCTGAGGTTTTTCTTCTTTCTAATTTTTGTTCTGTTTTTATTTTCACACCCAAGCCCCAAATTGGATCAATATATGTTAAAACAAGGATTTTAGTATTTTAAAATTCTCTTCCATGGCCTTTCTACTTACCGTTATTGTTGTTGTTGGTTGTTGTCGACCCATGGGGACTTATGTATAACAGAATGAAACGTGGCCTGGTCCTGTGCCATCTTCACGGTCGTTGGTATGTTTGAGTCCATTGTTATGGCTATTGTGTAGTGCCTTCCAATCTAGGGGGCTCATCTTCCAGCACTATATGGGGGACATAGTCTGCTGTGACTCATGAAGTTTTCATTGGCTAACTTTAGAAAGTCGATCACGAGGCCTTTCTTCCTAGTCTTAGTCTGGAAGCACCACTGAATCCTCTCCACCATGGGTGGCCCTGCTGGTGCTTGGAGTACTGGGGGCATAGCTTCCAGTATGGCCTCCAGGGAAACCATTCAGCCATTCTCTGCACACCCAGCCTAAGGGACCCAACCCCCGTTGGTCACTCTGGTCCAATGGGAGACAGGAGCTGAAGGACAAACATTCCCTCCTTTTGTCCCCAAGGAGGCCCCCCGTGGTGACAACTCTATAGTACACCCTTGGATTCATTTTCTTCCTCCTGTTTCAACTTTTCAGGGCCCACTCCTGTTCCCTGGCACTGGTTCCCAGGATAAACCACTGGTCTCAAGCCCTTGTCCCAGACTCCACCTTTTGTGGGACCCAGACGAGGTGGCTGTACAATGAATATGTGTTGGTGATAGGTACAGATGTTCCAGGGCTGAGGGAGGCAGGTGGCAGGGCAGGAAGGGCACACACCTTGGGGCGAAACAGAAGGGGCTTCAATGACCCTGGGCTACTTCCAGCAGGCCTTTGATTTCCCTGAGCCTCCCTTTCCACATCACTGAGGAGAGTTATTGTGCTCAGCTGCTAACTGAAAGGTTGATGGTTCAAGTCCATCCAGAGAGACCTCAGAAGAAATGCCCGGTGATCAACTTCTAAAAGGTCACGGCCTTGAAAAACGCTACGGAACACAATTCTACTATGATTCACGGGGGGTCACCATGAGTCGGGATTGACTTGACAGCAACTTTTAGTTTTTGCTAAGGAGGGGACATGCCCCTGGCTGACACACAGTCTACCAGGTGCCGAGAGCAATACCCACATCCAGCTCTCCAGACTGCCATTGCCGTGCTGACTGTGGGCTCTAGGGCCCTGGGGCCGGGTCTGCTCTGTCCCCGTGCTCTCTGGCCACCAGCATGGTGTCTGGCATGGAGCTGACCCTCCCATCCTGGTCAAAGGAGTGCAGGCCTGTGCTGGGCAGATAGATCTTGCCAGCCTCTGAGCATGGCCCCTGGAGAGAAGTTCGGCTGAGCCCGTCCTAGCATCCAACCACCCGGATGGCCACCCGGTCCTGTCTTTGCTCAAAGACCCGGGGGGCCGGCTTTAATGACGAGGTCGCCGGGCATAGATGAAGGTGTTCCACCCCCACGAGCCACCCGGTAGGGAGTCTGCCACGTTCCTGCTCTCCCTCAAAGTGAGCTGTTACTCCCACGTCAGAGCCCGCAAATCTCCCTCAGGTGGCTGTGAGCAAGGGCGAAGCTGGCAGAGGCGAAAAATGTCTTCTCTCCCTCCTTCCCCCAGCCCAGACCCTCTAACCTTCTGGAAAAATGTAAGAGGGGAAATTGTTTTTTGTTTTTCAAACTTGACTCACTCCGGGACTGACGGAATTAAAGGGAGGAGGAGGGCGGTGCGGTTTCCGGGACATTCCCAAGATGAGCTGTGGCGGGGAGGGGACAAGCTCAGGTGAGCCCTGTTGATGGAAGAAGAAAAAGAGGCTGGGGTCCCCGGGGAGTCCAAAACAGTGGCCTGGAGGTGAGACTGCCTGGGCAAGTGGGTCAGACACCTGCTCCCATTTGTGATCAGCACGCAATTATCAGCCAAAAGGTTGGAGTTCTAACCCACCCAGAGGCACCTCGGAAGACAGGCCTGTTATCTGCTTCTGCAAGCCCTGTGGAACACAGTTCTACTCGGACACCTTGGGGTCGCCATGAGTAGGAATTGACTCCACAGCAGATAACAACTGACAACAGCCAGCTTCTCTCCACAAGTTGGAGAGCCACCTGCTAGGTGGTGCAGTGGCTGTCAGCCCAGCTGACGCTGCTCGTGTCCTGGACCCATCCACTCCCAAGTGCCTTTCAAGTGTCTTCTTAGTTTGAAGAAGCCTCTCTTTATCGAACATGCCTTTTTATAATTGGACAAGGAGCCCTGAGGGTGAGTAACCTGGGGGGGTTTTGATCCACATGTACACCGTGAGTGCATTCCTGCGAATTTTCAATCTGGGAAACAATTCTGTATATTTTTTCCTTTCCGCAATTGAAGAGCAAGCCTTGATTTTCAAGGTTATGCTGTCTGCCACTTGATATGATAAATGGAGTAGAGGGAGTCCTTCTTAGCTCTTCTGTTTAGATAACCCGTGAAAAGGAAGCACAGTTTACTATGGGATGATTGAAAACATGACCTTCTTTTTATAAGCCTGAACCGTTTTAAGATTAAATTCATTTTTAATGGGTAACAAATCACCTGGAACGAAATTCAAAAGCTATGAAAGGGGATACCATGGAAAGAAACCTCTTTTTCTCAGGCCTGGCTCATCTCCCCAAAACTTCCCTTTCCAGAGATATGCAAAGGTGTCTGTTTCCTGGGCCCTGTTCCAGGTATATCCATGCATATACAATCGAAACAATACACATTCTTTCCTCCTTTCTTTTTTCAGTAACAAAAACAATTCCCTAGCATCTACCTGACTCTGCCCCTTGCTTTTTCCCTCTACATCACACCTTGATGACTTGTCCACGTCAGTTCGTAAAGAGCTGCTGCGTTCTTGTCAACGGTTGTGCAGCACTCCATGATTTATGAGTCGATCGAGAGGAAAATTATTCTTTAAATAGTGTGTTTCCGATTTAAACGAGGACTGAGGCTCTGCTGCCTGGCGCCTCCGGGAAGGGGCTGAATAGCTCGAAAGCAGCTGCTCCGAAGGTCTTTCTACGGGAATTTGCCTTGACATGTAGTTTTTCAAAAAAAACATTTTATTGAAATATAATTTAATACAGGAAAGTGCACATATCCTCAGTGTGCAGCTGAATTTTTGCAGACTGAATACACTCTGAAGCGGCATCCGTATGGGAAATGGAACCAGCGCCCAGAGCTAAATATTTGAAGTGGGGGCATATTTCTCTGTCTGAAAAAAGCGAGATTTCATCCCCATGGAAGTTTATCCCTTTGAAATGCCTGTTTTGTTCTGAGAACCTCATCCACCTGCGATGATGTCTTTCCTCCAACGTGGTCAGAGATGAGCCAGTTTGAGTCTACAGGGTGGTCGCAGTGCGGGAAGTGGAGTTGGGTTTACAGTAGCGAGTTACAGCTTCAGCAAGTCATGGCAAACATTTTGGAAATACTGAACTTTCTGAATTATTTACCCAATGATTCTAAGCGTATGAGATGCTCTGTTCAATTAACAAACTCTAGTCTTTTTTGTCGAGTCTGACTTTTTCAGGGTGAGCCCGTGTCTCATTTTGGGGGAGTTGATACAATGACCCTAGCATACTCCCAGGTCAGAGAGGCCCAGTTTAATCCAGATATGAACGGGGATGTAGGCGTCCCAGTGGAAGTGGCTGGACATCTTGATTGCTCGTTGGTTAGACGGCCTTGCTCCTGTGGCTTATCCTCAGGCCCTGAAACAGAAGGTCTACAGTTACCTCCAAATTTGTTAACTGTGTTAAGCTCTGAACAAGGTTTGAATCTAGATATTTCAGAGATCCAAACAGCAGCTTCATCCAAAGAAGGGTGGTTGTTGTTTTGTTGTTAGGTGCTATGGAGTCAGTTCCGACTCATAACAATCTCATGTGCAAAAGAATGAGATGTTGCCTTGTCCTGCACCATCCTCACAATCGTTGCTATGTTTGAGCCAGGGGCAGATTACCCAATAGGCAAGGCAAGCACAGTGCTTACTTTGCTTACCAGATCATCTGTAGTGAATAATTTCACATGAGTTTCACCATATTTTGTTCATTACAGATTAGTAAGTAAGCACAAGTAAGCCTGTGCTTATCTTGCTTGCTGGATCATCTACCCCGTCAGGAACTGTAAATTTGAAAAGAGGCTCTGATTCTGTAGGAAGCTGCTGTAGGGTTGGGAGAGAGACCGATGCCAGCCATCCCTAGAAGCAGAATCTCTGATGTGGTGAAAAAACGTGATATTCTTCATTACAGAGGACCTCAATCCGTCCCCGGTTTGAGGCCATTGTTGCAGGCACTATGCCAACCCATCTCATTGAAGGTCTTCCTCTTTTTTGCTGACCCTCTGCTTTACAAAGTGTCACAGGTTGAATTGTGTCCCCAAAAATATGTATCTACTTGGTTAGGCCATGATTCCCAGTATTGTGTGGTTGTCCTCCATTTTGTGATTTTCCTATGTGTTAGAAATCATAATCTCTGCCTGTGGTTAAAGAGGATTAGGATGGGATGTAACACCCTTGCTCAGATCACATCCCTGATCCAATATAAAGGGAGTTTCCCTGGGTGTGGCCTGCACCACCTTTTATCTTACTACAGTTAAAAGAAAAGGAAGCAAGCAGAGAGATGGGGACCTCATACCATGAAGAAAGCAGTGCCAGGATCAGAGCGTCTCCTTTGGACTTGGAGCCCCTGTGTGGAGAAGCTCCTAGTCTGCAGGAAGATTATTGAGAAGGTCGACAGAGAGAGAAAGCCTTCCCCTGGAGCTAACATCCTGAATTTGGACTGTTAGCCTACTTTACTGTGAAGAAATAAATTTCCCTTTGTTAAAGACATCCACTAGTGGTATTTCTGTTATAGCAGCACTAGATGACTAAGACACCAAGCATGATGTCCTTCTCCATGGACTTGTCCCTTCTGACAACATGTCCAAAGTATGTAAGACAAAGTCTCTCCATTCTTGCTTCTAAGGAACATTCTGGATGTACTTCTTCCAAGACAGACTTCTTCATTCTTCTGGAAGTCCATGGTATATTCAATATTCTTCGTCAACACCATAATTCGAAGGCATCAATTCTTCTTTGTTCTTCCTTACTCATTGTCCATATAAGTATGGTGAAAGGATACAGCACTGATGCACACCTTTCTTGATTTTAAGCCACACAGCATCCCTTCATTCTGTTCGATTAACTATTTCTTGGTCTATGTACAGGTTCTGCATGAACACAATTAAGTTTTCAGGAGGGTGTTAGATTCTAAAAAAATACACAAATGAAAAGGAATTGGGGCCCTGGTTATAAAGGAATGTGTGGGCTTCTGGCAGTATGACACCTGAGATAATCTGCTATAACACAATCAGGTCCCAAGCAAAGAATTAAAAATATGTTTTAAACATTGCTAGGATTTAAATAAAGTAAATGAATACCTGAAGAAAAGAAAAAGCAAAAACATTAGCTGAGAAAGGAAAGGTGAACAAGAGGTGAATAGGAAAACTGAGATTGCCCTGTGGGAATGTTCACACAAGTGAGTAATGGGTAGAAGCAAACCCTTAGGCCTGAAGTTCCTGTATTAAACCAGACCCTGAAGGGGACTAAAGTGTTGGCAGTGCCCATATTCCCAGAAGAATCAAGTGCCTTTTCTTAGTCAATAAAACACGGATGAACATTGTCCTGGTATTCTCTGTTTCCTCTTTGGAAGGCAGGCCTTCAATTTAAGGCCTCAGAGTTCTTGCAGATTTAATTCAACAAAAACTTGCACTCATGATTCCAAATCAAGAAAGCACGTAAGGAAACAACCTAAAATGAGTTGGAGACAGCATAAAAGGAAAGAAAAGAAAGCAAACAAAAACCCTAATAGAGTTATACCCCCAAGGACTTCAGATATTGACATTATCAGATACAGAATATAAAATAACTATGATGAATTCTCTGAAGAAATAAAACAAGATTAAAAAAAAGTAATACGGGCTATCAAAAAACCACCAGGTGGGTAAGAAAAGGAACCAAATGAAAGATTTAGAAATGAAAATTGTAAGCATTAGAATTAAAAACTGACTGTTTGACACTGATAGCAAAAAAGAAAAAGACATTAAAAAAAGCAACGGACTGATATCCCTCACAAATAAGGACACAAAAATTCTCAACAAAATATTAGCAAAGCAAATAGTGTGCAGAAAGAATAATACATCATGACAAAGAGGGGCTTATCCAGAATACCATTAGGAAATCAATCAGTGCAATACAGCATAGCAACAGACTAAAAACAGCCACCGAATGGTCATCTCCACAGATGCAGGAAAGGCATTTGACAAAATTCAACGTTGGTTCATAACAGAAACTTTTGGCAAACTAGAAACAGAAGGAAGAGCCCTCATTTTTCTCAATTATCGATGAGTCAAGCACAGGAAAATTAGAAAAGATATGGTTAGGTGTGAAAAACACAAATCAGAGAGTACGTCCTTCTCAGCAGACACTTAACATTTAAAAAGAAATATATACTAGCCCATGTAATAAGCCCGAGTACATTCCAAGACCCCATGCGTCTGTCAGTTTGTCATAGTGTGGTAGCATTTGCATTGCTGTGATGCCGACTCAAAGTAGAGTCGACCTGAATGACTTGAAAGGAGTAAAGTTTTCGGGACCTTCATTTGCTGAGGTGGCACGATTGAAAATGAGAAGAAACAGCTGCAAATATCCATTAACAATCGCAACATGGGATGTAACAAGTATGAATCTAGGAAAACTGGAAGACATTAAAAATGAAATGGACCATATAAAGATCAATATCTTAGGCATTAGTGAGCTGAAATGAACCGGTATTGACCATTTTGAATCAGACGATCATATGATCTACTATGATGGGATGACAAATTGAAGAAGGATGGCATCACATTCATTGTCAAAAAGAACATTTCAAGATCTATCCCCAATTATCCATAAGCCTACAAGGAAGACCAGTTAATACAATTATTCAAATTTGCACACCAACCACTAATGCCAAAGATGAGGAAAGATTTTTATGAACTTATGAAGTCTGAAAATGGTATAACAAAAATCAAGATGCATTGATAATTACTGGTGATTGGAATTCGAAAGTTGGAAACAAAGAAGAAGGATTGGTAGTTGGAAAATATGGCCTTGGTGATAGAAATTATGCCGGAGATCGCATGATAGAATTTTGCAAGACCAACGACTTCTTCATTACAAATGCCTTTTTTCAACAACATGAATGGCGACCGTACATGTGAACCTCACTGGATGGAAAATGCAGGAATCAAATTGTCTATATCTGTGGAAAGAGATTATGGAGAAGCTCAATATTATCAATCAGAACATGGCCAGGTATTGACTGCAGAACAGACCATCAATTGCTCACAAGCAAGTCCAAGCTGAAGCTGAAGAAAATTAGAGCAAGTTCATGAGGGCAAAAATTCCACTTCAATTTAAAAACCTTCTCAAGAACAGATTAGAAACATTGAACACTGATGATAGGAGACCAGACAAGCTGTGTAATGACATCAAGCACTTACTGATTAAGATAAAAAAACTACAGCCTTCAGTATAGATTGCACCTTAACATAAAGAAAAACAAAAATCATCATAACTGGACCGATTAAGCAACATCATAATAAATGGAGAAAAGATTGAAGTTGTGAAGGATTTCATTTTACTTGTATCCACAATCAGCACCCATGGAAGCAGCAGTCAAGAAATCAAACAATGCATTGCACTGGGCGAATCTGGTGCAAAAGACCTCTGGAAAGTGTTAAAAAACAAAGTAGTCACCTTGAAGACTAAGGTGTGCCTGACCCCAGTCATGGTGTTTTCAGTCACTTCATACGCATGCAAAACCTGGACACACTAATTAATAAGGAACACCAAAGTTGAACTGATGCCTTTGAATCATAGTGTTGGCAAAGAATATTGAATATACCACGAACTTTCAGAAGAACAAACAAATCTGCCTTGGAAGAAGTACAGCCAGAATTCTCCTTAGAAATGAGGGTGGTGAGATTTTGTCTCACATACTTTGGACATATTATCAGGAGGGACCAGTAACTGGAGATGGACATAAAGCTAGGTAGAGTGGAGGATCAGCAAAAAAGAGGAAGAGCCTCAATGAGCTGGATTGACACAGTGGCTGCAAAAACTGGCTCAAACACAGAAACAGCTGTGAGGATGGCGCAGGACTGGGTGGTGTTTCCATCTGTGGCACGTAGGATCACTATGAGTCAGAACAGACTCAATGGTACCTAACAACAACAAAACATTGCAAGAACAAGTATCGAACAGGCTGTGCTACCTGACAATATCTAAATTAAAAATGAATAAAAAATAATAAATCACACAACCCTTGTGTTTGTACATGAAATAAAAAAGGACACCTAGATATCTCATGGGGTCAAAGAGAAATTAGAGTGTACGTTTTAAAACAGGTAAAACTCAATGAAAACACTCCAGTTAAAGAATTCGTGGAAAGTAAAACAGCAATAATTATCAAAAATATGCAGATATAAAGCTTTTATTAAAAAGGCTAAAAATGAATAAAATATTCTACTTAAGAAGTTAGAAAAAGAATAATGTAGCAAATCTAAATAAAATAAAATAAATGAGATTAAGAACATAGAATTTCAGAAAATAGGAAAAAGATACAAAACAGAGGATTACTAATAAAGTAAAATTTGGTCCTGTGAAATGAAAAATAAAACAGAAAATCATCTGGTAAATCTGTCAATAAGAAAAAAATAAGAAGACATAAGTAATAATACCAGGAATGAGAAAGGACACATAGTAAATATACAACAGAAATTAAGCCAAAATGCTAATATGACAAACATCTTTATTCAAATGAACATGAAAAGTAATAAAATGCACAAAGTCCAAGAAAAAGATAACTTACTGAAATTGATGAGAAAAATAAAAAGCTTAAACAGTTCTGTAACAATTAAATAAATATTTAATTGGAAATGAAACATTTAATGAACTACTTGATGACATGGTTGGTTCTAAACAATGCCTTTCTTAGATAAGTATGGAATCTAATGTAATGAGCACATTTAATGAACATGAATGACACAGCCAGCATTGCCAAGAAAAGTATCACTAATATCAAATGGATGTCAGAAGAAACTGTATCCAGCTCTTGAATGAATAGTAGCTAAAGTGAATGGAAGAAACGATGAGGTAAAACAGCTGAACCGAAGATTTCAAAGGGTGGCTTGAGAAGACAAAGTATTATAATGACATGTGCAAAGACTTGGAGTTAAAAACCAAAAGGAAGAACATGCTTAGCATTTCTGAAGCTGAAAGAACGGAAGAAAAAATCCAAACTCAAGTTGCAATATTGAAGGATTCATGGGCAAAAAATTGAGTGATGTAGGAAGCATCAACAGAAGATGGAAGGAATACACAGAGTCACGGTACCAAAAAGAATCGATTGCCATTTAACCATTTCAGGGGGCAGCATATGATGAAGAAATGATGATATTGAAGGAAGAACAAGTTGCACTGGTGAAAAACAAGGGTCCAGAAATTGATGGAATACTTATTGAGATGCTTGCTCGTCTATAGCAAGAAATTTAGAAGACAGCTAACTGACCAACCAACTGGAAGAGATCCATATATGTGTGTATTCCAAAGAAACGTGATCCAATGAATGTAAAAATCATCTAACAACATAATTAATATCACATGCAAGTAAAATTATGCAGAAGATAGTGCAGAAAAGGTTTACATTGACAGAGAACTGCCAGAAATTCAAGCCGGATACAGAAGAGGACATGGAACGAGGGATATCATTGCTGATGTCAAATGAATCTTAACTGAAAGTGCAGAATACCAGAAAGACGTTTACCTAAATTTTATTGACTATGCGAAGGCATTCAACTGTATGAGTCATTGACAAATTATGGATAACATTGCGAAGAATGGAAAATCCAGAACACTTAATTGTGCTATTGTGCTCATGTGGAAACTGTACATAAAGAGGCAGTCATTTGAACAGAACAAAGGGATACTATGTGGCTCAGAATCAGGAAAGGTGTGCATCAGGGTTGTATCCTTTCACCATACTTATTCAGTGTGTGGAGTGCTGGTGGTGCAGTGGTTAAGAGTTATGGCGAGCTACAGCGTGCTAACAAAAAGGTTGGCAGTTCGAATCCACCAGCCACTCCTTGGAAACTCTATGGGGGCAGCTCTGCTCTGTCCTATAGGGTTGCTATGAGTTGGAATTGGCAACAGGTTTGGGTTTTTGGTTATTCAGTTTGTATGCTGAGCAGTTAATCTAAGAAATTGGACTATATGAAGAAGAACAAGGCATCAGGATTGGAGGAAGACTCGTTAACAACCTGAGACATGCAGATGACACAACCTTGCTTGCTGAGAGTGAAGAGGGTTCAAAGCACTTACTGATGAAGAGCAAAGACTACAGCCTTCAGTATGAATTGTACCTCAACATAAAGAAAACAGTTATCCTTACAACTGATAAACAGAGAAAGATTGAAGTTGTCAAGAATTTAATTTTGCTTGGATCCAGAATCAACACCGGTGGAAGCAGAAGTCAAGAAATCGTATGACATTGCATTGATCAAATCTGCTGCAAAAGACCTCTTTAAATTTTTAAAAAGCAAAAATGTCACTTTGAAGGCTACTGTATGCCTGACCTAAGCCAAGGTGCTTTCAATTGCGTCATACGCATGCAAAACTGGATAATGATTAAGGAAGATCAAAAAAGAACTGATGCCTTTGAATTATGGTGCTGGGGAAGAATACTGAATATACCATGGATTTCCAGAAGAACAAACAAATCTGTCTTGGAGAAGGATGGCAAGAATGCTTATTAAAAGCTGTTGTACATAGGGTCACTACGAGTCAGAATAGATTCGACAGCACCTAACGACAACGTTGGCTATTTTAAATTGTATGTAATGTTATTGTATATTGTCCCTAATTTTATTTATTTATTAAAAAAATTTTTTTTTACTAATTTTTGTGCATTAAGTGAAAGTTTACAAATCAAGTCAGTCTTTCATACAAAAATTTATATTGTTGTTGTTGTTAGGTGCCACTGAGTTGGTACTGACTCATAGTGACCCTATGCGCAACAGAACGAGATACTGCCCGATCCTGTGCCATCCTTACAATCGTTGTTATGCTTGAGCTCATTGTTGCAGCCACTGTGTCAATCCATCTCGTTGAGGGACTTCCCCTTTACCACGGACCCTGTACTTTGCCGAGGATGATGTCCTTCTCCAGAGACTGATCCCTCCTGACATGTCCAAAGTATGTAAGATGCAGTCTCACCGTCCTTGCTTTTAAGGAGCATTCAGGTTGGACTTCTTCTAAGACAGATTTGTTCATTCTTTTGGCAGTCCATGGTATGCTCAATATTCTTCGCCAACACCACAATTCAAAGGCATCAATTCTTCTTCGGTCTTCCTTACACATTGTCCAGCTTTCACATGCATATGATGCGATTGAAAATACCATGGCTTGGGTCAGGTACACCTTAGCCTTCAAGGAGACATCTTTGCTCTTCAACATTTTAAAGAGGTCCTTTGCAGCAGATTTGCCCAATGCAATCAGTTTTTTGATTTCTTGACTGCTGCTTCCATGGTTGTTGATTGTGGATCCAAGTAAAATGAAATCCTTGACAAGTTCAGTCTTTTCTCCATTTATCATGATGTTGCTTATTAGTCCAGTTGTGAAGGTTTTTGTTTTCTTTATGTTGAGGTGCAATCCATACTGAAGGCTTTAGTCTTTGATCTTCATTAGTAAGTGTTTCAAGTCCTTTTCACTTTCAGCAAGCAAGATTGTGTCATCTGCATAATGCAGGTTGTTAATGAGTCTTCCTCCAATCTTGATGCCCCATTCTTCTTCATATAGTCCATCTACTCGTATTATTTGCTCAGCATACAGATTGAATAGGTATGGTGAAAGAATACAACCCTGACACACACCTTTCCTGACTTTAAACCAATCAGTATCCCCTTGTTCTGTCCAAACAACTGCCTCTTGACCTATGTAAATGTTCCTCGTGAGCACAATTAAGTGTTCTGGAATTCCCATTCTTTGCAATGTTATCCATAATTTGTTACGATCCACACAGTCGAATGCCTTTGCATAGTCTATAAAACACAGGTAATCATCCTTCTGGTATTCTCTGCTTTCAGCCAGGATCCATCTGACATCAGCAATGATATCCCTGGTTCCACGTTCTCTTCTGAAACCGGCCTGAATTTCTGGCAGTTCCCTGTTGATGTACTGCTACGGCCGTTTTTGAACGATCTTCAGCAAAATTTTGCTTGCGTATAATATTAATGATATTGTTCTTTAATTTCCACATTTGGTTGGATGATCTTTCTTGGGAATAGGTATAAATATGGATCTCTTCCAGTCAGTTGGCCAGGAAGCTGTCTTCCATATTTCTTGGCATAGACGAGTGAGCACCTCCAGTGCTGCATCTGTTTGTTGAAACATCTCGGTTGATATTCCATCAATTCCTGGAGCCTTGTTTTTCGCCAATGCCTTCAGAGCAGCTTGGACTTCTTCCTTCAGTACCATTGGTTTCTGATTATAAGCTACCTCTTGAAATGGTTGAACATCGACTAATTCTTTTTGGTTTAATGACTCTGTGTATTCCATCCATCTTCTTTTGATACTTCCTGTGTTGTTTAATATTATCCCCATAGAATCCTTCACTATTGCAACTTGAGGCTTGGATTTTTTCTTCAGTTCTTTCAGCTTGAGAAACGCTGAGTGTATTCTTCCCTTTTGGTTTTCCATTTCTAGCTCTTTGCACATGTCATTATAATACTTTACTTTGTCTTCTCGAGCTGCCCTTTGAAATCTTCTGTTCAGTTCTTTTACTTCATCAATTCTTCCTTTTGCTTTAGCTGCTGGACATTCAAGAGCAAGTTTCAGAGACTCCTCTGACATCTATCTTGGTCTTTTCTTTCCTTCCTGTCTTTTCAATGGCCTCTTGCTTTCTTCATGTATGATGTCCTTGATGTCGTTGCACAACTCATTTGGTCTTTCGTCACTAGTGTTCAATCCGTTATATACCCCTTGCTATATACTCCTAATCGCTCCCCCACCCCCGCCATGAGACAGCACACTCCTTCCCTCCACTCTCCATTTGCAAGTCCATTTGTTCAGCTTCTGGCCCCCCTGCCCTCTCATCTCCCCTCCAGACAGGAGAAGCCAACATAATCTTATGTGTCTACTTGATCCATGAAGCTCATTCTTCACCAGTATCATCTTCTATCCCATAGTCCAGTCCAATCCCTGTCTGAAGAGTTGGCTTTGGGAATGGTTCCTGTATTGGGCCAACAGAAGGTCTGGGGACCATGACCTCCGGGGTCCTTCTAGTCTCAGTCACATCATTAAGCCTGGTCTTTTTACAAGAATTTGGGGTCTGTATCCCACTGCTCTCCTGCTCCCTCAGCGGTTCTCTGTCATGTTGACTGTCAGGGCAGTCATAGGTTGTAGCTGAGCACCATCTAGTTCTTCTGGTCTCAGGCTGGTGTAGTCTCTGGGTTATGTGGCCCTTTCTGTCTCTTGGGCTCATAATTACCTTGTGTCTTTGGTGTTTTTCATTCTCCTTTGATCCAGGTGGGTTGAGACCAGTTGGTGCATCTTAGATGGCCACTAGTTAGCACTTAAGACCCCAGACACCACTCTCCAAAGTGGGATGCAGAATGTTTTCTTAATATATTTTATTATGCCAATTGACTTAAATGTCCCCTGAGACCATTTTCCCCAAACTCCTGCCCCTGTTACGCTGACCTTCGAAGCGTTCGGTTTATTCAGGAAACTTCTTTGCTTTTGGTTTAGTCTAGTTGTGCTGACCTCTCCTGTATTGTGTGTTGTCTTTCCCTTCACCTAAAATAAAACTTATCTACTAATTAGTGAAAACTCCTTTCCCTCCTTCCCTGCCCCCCCCCCCTTTTGTAACCATCAAGGAATATTTTCTTCTCTGTCTAAACTATTTTTCCAATTCTTATAATGGTGGTCTTATGCAATATTTGTTCTTTTGCAACTGACTAATTTCACTCAGCACAATGCCTTCCAGATTCCTCTGTGTTATGAAATGTTTCATGGGTTCATCATTGTTGTTTATTGATGCATAGTATTCCATTGTGTGAATGTACCATAATTTCTTTATCCATTAATCTGTTGATGGACACCTTGGTTGCTTCCATCTTTTTGCTATTGTAAACAGTGCTGAAATGAACATGGGTGTGCATGTATCTGTTTGTGTAAAGGCTCTTATTTCTTTAGGATATATTCCAAGGAGTGGGATTGCTGGATCGTTATGGTAGTTCTATTTCTAGCTTTTTAAGGAAGCACCAAATCGATTTCCAAAATGGTTGTACCATTTTACATTTCCACCAGCAGTGTATAAGTGTTCCAGTCTCTCCACAACCTCTCCAACATTTATTATTTTGTGTTTTTTGGACTAATGCCATCCTTGTTGGAGTGAGATGGAATCTCACTGTAGTTTTCATTTGTATTTCTCTTTTTTTTTTTTTAGTGGCTAATGATCGTGGGCATTTCCTCATGTATCTGTTAGCTACCTGAATGTCTTCTTTAGTGAAGTGCCTGTTCATATCTTTTGCCCATTTTTTAATTGGGTTATTTGTCTTTTTGTAGTTGAGTTTTTGCAGTATCATGTAGGTTTTAGAGATCAGACACTGATCAGAAATGTTGTAGCTAAAAACTTTTTCCCAGTCTGTAGGTAATCTTTTTACTCTTTTGGTTAAGTCTTTGGATGAGCATAGGTGTTTGATTTTTAGGAGCTCCCAGTTATCTGGTTTCTCTTCTGCAATGTTAGTAATATGTTGTATACATTTATGCCATGTATTAGGGCTTCTAACATTGTCCCAATTTTTTCTTCCATGATCTTTATTGTTTTAGATTTTATATTTAGGTCTTTGATCCATTTCGAGTTGGTCTTTGTGCATGGTGTGAGGTATGGGCCTTGTCTGATTTATTTGCAGCTAGGTATCCAGTTATGCCAGGACCATTTGTTAAAAAGACTGTCTTTTCCCCATTTAACAGACTTTGGGCCTTTGTCAAATATCAGCTGCTCATATGTGGATGGATTTATCTCTGGATTCTCAATTCTGTTCCATTGGTCTATGTATTTGTTGTTGTACAAGTACCAGGCTGTTTTGACTACTGTGGCAGTATAATAGGTTCTAAAGTCAAGTAGAGTGAAGCCTCCCATTTTGTTCTTCTTTTTCAGTAATGTTTTACTTATCCAGGGCCTCTTTCCTTTCCATATGAAGTTGGTGATTTGTTTCTCCATCTCATTAAAAAATGTCATTGGAATTTGGATCGGAATTCCATTGTATCTATAGATGGCTTTTGATGGAATGGACATTTTTACAATGTTAAGTCTTCCTATCCACGAGTAAGGTATGTTTTTCCACGTATATAGGTCTCTTTTGGTTTCTTGCAGCATTGTCTTGTAGTTTTCTTTGTATAGGTCTTTTAAATCACTGCTAAGATTTATTCCTAAGTATTTTATCTTCTTGGGGACTACTGTAAATGGTATTGATTTGGTGATTTCCTTCTCAATGTTCTTTTTTGTTGGTGCAGATGAATCCAACTGATTTTTGTATCCCGATACTCTGCCGAACTCTTCTATTAGTTTCAGTAGCTTCCTTAAGGATTCTTTAGGGTTTTCTATATATAAGATCATGTAATCTGCAAATAGAGATACTTTTAGTTCTTTGTTACCAATCTGGATGCCCTTTATTTCTTTATCTAGCCTAATTGCTCTGGCTAGGACCTCCAGCACAATGTTGAATAAGAGTGGTGATAAAGGGCATCCTTGTCTTGTGTCTGTTCTCAAGGGGAATACTTTCAGGGTCTCTCCATTTAGAATGATGTTGTCTGTTGGCTTTGTATATATGTCCTTTATTATGTTGAGGAATTTTCCTTCTATTCCTATTTTGCTGAGAGTTTTTATCATGAATTGGGGTTGATTTTTGTCAAATGCCTTTTCTGCATCAATTGATAAAATCATGTGGTTCTTGTCTTTTGTTTTATTTGTATGATGGATTACATTAATTGTTTTTCTAATGTTAAACCATCCCTGCATACCTGGTATGAATTCCACTTGGTCATGGTGAATTATTTTTTTGTTATGTTGTTGAATTCTACTGGCTAGAATTTTGTTGAGGATTTTTGCTTCTAAGTTCCTGAGGGATATAGGTCTGTAATTTTCTTTTTTTGTTGTGTCTTTACCTGGTTCTGGTACCAGGGATACGCTGGCTTCATAGAATGAGTGTGGGAGTATTCCATACTTTTCTATGCTCTGAAATACCTTTAGTAGTAGTGGTGTTAACTCTTCTCAGAAAGTTTGGTAGAGCTCTGCAGTGAAGCAGTCAGGGCCAAGGCTGTTTTGTTGTTGGGAATTTATTGATTACCTTTTCAATCTCTTCTTTTGTTATGGGTCTATTTAGTTTTTCTACCTTTCTTTGTGTTAGTTTAGGTAGGTAGTGTGTTTCTAGGAATTCACCCTTTTCTTCTAGGTTTTCAAATTTGTTAGAGTAGAATTTTTTGTAGTAATCTGATATTATTCTTTTAATATCAGTTGGGTCTGTAGTGATATCGCTCATCTCATTTCTCATTTGGGTAATTTGCTTCCTCTTCTGTTTTTCTTTTGTCATTCTGGCTAATGGTTTATCAATTTTATTAATTTTTTCAAAGAACCAGCTTTTGGTCTTGTTAACTCTTTCAATTGTTTTTCTGTTCTCTATTTCATTTACTTCTGCTCTAATTTTTATTATTTGCTTTCTTCTCTTGCCTGAGGGTTTCTTTTGTTACTCTCTTTCTATTTGTTCAAGTTGTAGGGATAGTTCTTTGGTTTTGGCCCTTTCTTCTTTTTGTATGTGTGCATTTATTGATATAAATTGACTTCTGAGCATTGCCTTTGCTGTGTCCCAAAAGTTCTGATAGGAAGTGTTTTCATGCTCATTGGATTCTATGAATTTCTTTATTCCTTCCTTAATGTCTTCTATAACCCAGTCTTTTTTGAGCAGGGTATTGTTCAGTTTCCAAGTATTTGATTTCTTTTGCCTGGTTTTTCTGTTATTGATTTCTACTTTTATGGCTTATGGTCAGAGAAGATGCTTTGTAATATTTCAATGCTTTGGATTCTGCTAAGGCTTGCTTTATGACCTAAGATGTGGTCTATTCTAGAGAATGTTCCATGTGCACTAGAAAGGAAAGTACACTTGGCTGCTTTTGGGTGGAGTGTTCTGTATATGTCTATGAGGTCAAGCTGGTTGATTGTGGCTTTTAGATCTTCTGTGTTTTTATTGAGCTTCTTTCTGGATGTCCTGTCCTTCACTGAAAGTGTTGTGTTGAAGTTGCCTACGAAAATTGTGGAGCTGTGTATCTAACTTTTCAATGCTGTTAGAGTTTGTTTTATGTATCTTGCAGCTCTGTCATTGGGTGCATAAATATTTAATATGGCTATATACTCCTGGTATATTGTCCCTTTAACCATTATATAGTGTCCTTCCTTATCCTTTTTGGTGGGTTTACCTTTAAAGTCTAAAAAAAAAATGAGTCTATCTTGTCAGAAATTAATATTGCCACTCCTGCTCTTTTTTGATTATTGTTTGCTTGATATATTTTTTTCCATTCTTTGAGTTTTAGTTTGTTTGTGTCTCTAAGTCTAAGGTTTGTCTCTTGTGGGCAGCATATATATAGACAGATCATGTTTTTTTAATGCATTCTGCAACTCTCCATCTCTTTATTGGTGCATTTAGTCCATTTACATTCAGCATGATTATAGATAGGTATGAGTTTAGTGCTGTTATTTTGATGCCTTTTTTGTGTGTTGTTGACAGTTTTATTTTTCCACTTACTTTTTTGCGCTGAGAAGTTTTTCTTTGTAAATTGTGTGCTCTTCTTTTTCACTGTAGCTGAATTTGTTTTTGCTGAGTCTTTATGTTTTTCATTTTGAAGTGTGGGATTGTTAGTCTTCTTTACAGTTACCTTAATATTCGCCCCTATTTTTATAAGTTTAAACCCAACTCGTATCTCCCTATATGGCCTTGATTTCCTCTCTGTATGGAAGATCTATGCCTCCTGTATTTAGTCCCTCTTTATTGATTATTGTCATCTTTTACATAATGATATCACTGCTTCCCTGTTTTGAGCATTTTATTTATTTATTTATTTTGATTTCCCTATCTGAGTTGTTATCTGGTTTCTTTGTTCTGTGTTCTAGTATTGTGTTGATATATGGTATTATTGGTTTTATAACCAGGGAATTCCCTGTAGTATTTCTTGTAGTTTTGGTTTGGTTTTTGCAAATTCCCTAAGATTGTGTTTATCTGTAAAATCTTAATTTTGCTTTCATATTTGAGAGACAGTTTTGCTGGATATATGATTCTTGGTTGGCAATTTTTCTCCTTCAGTGCTCTATATATGTCATTCCGTTGCCTTCTTGCCTGCATGGTTTCTGCCAAGTACTCCGAACTTATTGATTCTCCTTTGTAGGTGACTTTTTGCTTATGCCTGGCTGCTCCTAAAATTTTCTCTGTATATTTGGGTTTGGCAACTTTGATGATAATATGTCTTGGTGACTCTCTTTTGTGATCTACCTTGTATGGGGTTCATTGAGCATCTTGGATAGATATCCTTTCATCTTTCATGATGTCAGGGAAATTTTCTGCCAACAAATCTTCAACAATTCTCTCTGTATTTTCTGTTATCCCTCCTTGTTCTGGGAGTCCAATCACTCACAAGTTCTTCTTCTTGATAGAGTCCCACATGATTCTTAGGGTTTCTTCATTTATTTTAATTCTTTTATCTGATTTTTCTTTAAGTGTATTGGTGCCAAGTGCTTTATTCTCCATCTCCCAAATTCTGCATTCCAGTTCCTCAATTCTGCTCCTCTGACTTCCTATTGAGTTGTCCAATTCTGTAATTTTCTTGTTAATCTTCTGAATTTCTGAATGCTCTGTCTTTATGCATTCTTGCAGCTTATTAAATTTTTCATTATGTTCTTGAATAATCTTTTTAATTTCTTCAACTGCTTTAACTGTGTGTTCCTTGGCTTTTTCTGTATATTGCCTGATCTCGTTCCCAATGTCTTTTCTGATGTCTTGAAGCGTTCTGTATATTAATCTTTTGTATTCTACATCTGGCAATTCCAGGAATACATCTTCATCTGGGAGAGTCCTTGACTCTCTGTTTTGGGAGTTTGTAGAAGCAATCATGGTCTGCTTCTTTATGTGGTTTGACATTGACTGCTGTCTCTGAGCCTTCTATAAGTTATTGTAATAATTTATTTTTTATTTGCTCACTGAGTCTTATCTTCTCAATTTGTTTTGTTTCAGTATACCCAGATGGGCTACTACAGTGTGCTAACTTGATTCTTGGAGTCTTTGAAGCACTTATGTCCTGTTATCAGATGGTTAGAGCTGTTACCAGATATATAAGCCTATGAGTCCATTCAGTATTCTTGAATAGAATCAGCTCAGGTGTTCTGATGGTTGGTCACCTAGTGTGTGGTGTAGGCTCTCACCTACTACCTTAGAGGAGTAGTGGTGATGGTTGTATGCACTGGTTTCTGGTAGCAGCAGGGGATCACACTCTGAGGAGGGCAGGGTGCTGACAGCCTTCCCCTAGGTGTCAGTGAGGAAGGAGTGCCTCAGTTCTCTAGAGCGCTCTGATGGATGGGCTCCGCAGCTGTACCTCGGGCAGCCAATGCTTATATGTGTAAAGACTGGTAGGCACAACTATCCTCAGACCTCTTTAGCTGGTGGCTAGGTGGCATGGATGGAGCCTCAGCCCTCAGTGCCCTACTGTTGGTAGGTGAAGGCCCTGTTTAATAGGCAAAGTGGTATCAGACCTCCAAAACCAATCTCTCCACTGCACAGCTGAAACAATTACAGTCAGACCCTCTAACAGATTTGCTCTTGCAAAATAATAGTCACCAGTATCCATGTAGGGGTGAAAGCCAAAGTCTGTGGATCGTTTATGCCTGCACTGGAGTCACTTCTGCTCTGAGCTTCCAGATTAGGGGAGTTGGGAATGTATTTTTCCCTTTTGTTAATTTGTTCCTCCCCCCAGGCCAGGAGAATGGCTCAGAGATAGTGCAGCAGGTTCTATCTCAGGCCAAGGGAAATGAACTGTTAATGAAGCTGCCTGGGGCAGAGGGGAGAGGGATCAGATAGATAGAGAGTACTTTCAGAAGAAGGAACTATTTGATCCTTGCAGCAGTAAATTAGACAAAATCATTTATTTTGTGTCGAGAACGCTGTTTTACCTCAAATTCCAGAGGCATGTGTAGCCTGTGTAAGCTGGTTGGGTCCCCGCTGAGATTGCCCCGGGGGTTAGGGCTGTGTCCCATGCTTGCCTTCTTTCACTGAAGCAGCTTTGTCCTAAACCCCACAGCACATCCTGCAGCTGTCACACCAGTGGATCAGGGTGCTGACACCTTGTTTGCCTTCTTTCACTGAAGCAGCCACTTCCTAAATGCCACAGCCAGCCCTGCTGTAGACATGCCACAGGGTCAGGGGTGTGCCATTTTGCTTGACTTCTTTCACTGACGCTGCCATATCTCAGGAAACTACAATCTGCCCCGCCACCGTTGCGCCAAAGAATGGTACCAAGGAATTGGAGCTGAGGTGCTGTGCGGGCTCAGCAACTCATCGCTGCTTCTGCACTGTCTCGCCCTCCCCCGTCAGTTAGACTGATTCATTAATTCTGCGTTTGATGCTCAGGGTTCGTAGATAGTCACATATGTAATCAATTCACTTGTTTTTTTGGGTCTTTGTTGCAAGAAGGTTCAGCTGAAGTTTGCCATCTTGGCCCTACCCCCCTAATTTTATTTTATTTATTTATTTTTTCAAAAACAAGCACATTTTTATCTTATTTCTTTTTTAAACATGAAAATCAGAAAATTTAGCATAAAACACTCTGAGGTTTTAGAAGTTTGCTCTCCCCTGCTATTTCCTCAAATGAAAATAAATTTGTTAGCTCTTTCCCACAGTTTAGCTGCATTTTTTTTAACTTTTATTGAGCTTCAAGTGAACATTTACAAATCAAGTCAGACTGTCACATGTAAGTTTATATACACCTTACTCCATACTCCCACTTGCTCTCCCCCTAATGAGTCAGCCCTTCCAGTCTCTCCTTTCGTGACAATTTTGCCAGCTTCCAACTCTCTCTATCCTCCCATCCCCTCTCCAAACAGGAGATGCCAACACAGTCTCAAGTGTCCACCTGATATAATTAGCTCACTCTTCATCAGCGTCTCTCTCCTACCCACTGTCCAGTCCCTTCCATGTCTGATGAATTGTCTTCGGGAATGGTTCCTGTCCTGGGCCAACAGAAGGTTTGGGGACCATGGCCGCCAGGATTCCTCTAGTCTCAGTCAGACCATTAAGTACGGTCTTTTTGTGAGAATTTGGAGTCTGTATCCCACTGATCTCCTGCTCCCTCAGGGGTTCTCTGTTGTGCTCCCTGTCAGGGCAGTCATCGGTTGTGGCCAGGCACCAACTAGTTCTTCTGGTCTCAGGATGATGTAAGTCACTGGTTCATGTGGCCCTTTCTGTCTCTTGGGCTCATAGTTATCGTGTGACCTTGGTGTTCTTTCTCCTTTGCTCCAGGTGGGTTGAGACCAATTGATGCATCTTAGATGGCCGCTTGTTAGCATTTAAGACCCCAGACGCCACATTTCAAAGCTGGATGCAGAATGTTTTCAGAATAGAATTATTTTGGCAATTGACTTAAAAAAAAAATTTTTTTTTTTAATTGACTTAGAAGTCCCCTTAAACCATGGTCCCCAAACCCCCGCCCTTGCTCCACTGACCTTTGAAGCATTCAGTTTATCCCAGAAACTTCTTTGCTTTTGGTCCAGTCCAGTTGAGCTGACCTTCCATGTATTGAGTATTGTCCTTGCCTTCACCGAAAGCAGTTCTTATCTACTAACTAATCAGTAAAAAACCCTCTCCCACCCTCCCTCCTTCCCCCCTCGTAACCACAAAAGTATGTGTTCTTCTCAATTTATACTATGTCTCAAGATCTTATAATAGTGGTCTTATACAATATTTGTCCTTTTGTCTCTGACTAATTTTGTTCAGCATAATGCCTTCCAGGTTCCTCCATGTTATGAAATTTTTCACAGATTCTTCACTGTTCTTTATCGATGCGTAGTATTCCATTGTGTGAATATACCACAATTTGTTGACCCACTCATCCGTTGACGGACACCTTGGTTGCTTCCAGCTTTTTGCTATTGTAAACAGAGCTGCAATAAACATGGGTGTGCATATATCTGTTTGTGTGAAGGCTCTTATTTCTCTAGGGTATATTCCGAGGAGTGGGATTTCTGGGTCGTATGGTAGTTCTATTTCTCACTTTTTAAGATAACGCCAGATAGATTTCCAAAGTGGTTGTACCATTTTACATTCCACCAGCAGTGTATAAGAGTTCCAATCTCTCCGCAGCCTCTCCAACATTTATTATTTTGTGTTTTTTGGATTAATGGCAGCCTTGTTGGAGTGAAATGGGGTCTCATAGTAGTTTTAATTTGCATTTCTCTAATGGCTAATGATCGAGAGCATTTTCTCATGTATCTGTTAGCTGGCTGAATATCTTCTTTAGTGAAGTCCTAATTCTATTTTTGATGATTGTAAAAATAATGCATCCTTTTTGTAGAAAATTTGTAAAGTATGGATAATTTAAAAGAAGCCAAAATATATCACAGTCCCCTGACCTAGCAGGAAGTACCAATAACATAAGGCTTTTTTGTTTTCACAGTATAAGTTCTCCTCCACCCACATATCAGTAAAAACTCTCTTTTAATCTTGTTTAAAATGGGCTTGTGATTTCCATTGCGAAGTACATCGCAAAGTTCTTTTCAGCATTTCAACAATATAAATATGTGAATATACTTTGGACATGCTGAAGGCTCTTAATTCTCATTATCAAACTGACTTCTAGAAGTGCCGTGCTAACTTATCTCTCACCAGCTGTACGTGCCACGAGGTGCCCTCTCAGTCTCCCTCTTGGGCATTGAGGGTTTAGGATTTTTAGCGGCAATTTTGGTTATTGTAAGCTGACAGTTGGGTTCATTCTAGATCTTTCCAATAAAACCAGCATAACTCCTAGAATTGACTTGGGCATCCCAAAGATTCCATCCTGACATATCAACCGAACTTCATCTTGGCTGCCACAATGTCTTATTGCGAGCCCTTTCCCAGAGCATGTGAAATGTACCAAGCTCATGGGATGGGGACCCTCACGGCCCTTCCAGTTTCTTGGGCTCATGGAGTTGTGCGATGGCGCATTGGGAAAGAGGCGGCCAGACTGGGAGCATCCGGGAAGCGTAGTCTGCAGGCAAGACAGGGCATGTGGTGGAGACAAGTCTGACATCAGCAGATGTCTGGAGGTGCCGGCACCCGGTGGCACGTGCTAAGTCTTGCAGAGTTAGCTGCGTAGTGATGGGTGGGGCGACTCCTGTAGGGCTGATGGTACCCTGGGCAGATTCGATAAGCACATTTCAGAGAGCAGCAGACCCCACGAAATTATCAAAGTGTCAAACAGCAAGCCTGAGGAAACACAGCAATGACTGAGGAGCCTTGTGTACATCTACAGCTCTGTGACACTCTCTTTGATGAGACTGTCTGGGGAGTTACAGCAGAATCAACCTGAAGCCGAGGCAGGTTCCTCAGAGGGCCTGCTGGCGCTGGTCAGGGCTCGGTCCTGGCCCACTTGTAATCATCACAGAGCCTGGGTGTGTGTGTGTGATTGTATGTGTGTGTGTTTGACGGAGATTATGATTGTGTGTGTGTGTGTGAGGGAGTATGATTGTATACATGTGAGAGAGAGAAGGTTTATAAGTGTGTGTGTGTATGATGTGTGAGTATAGGGGTATCAGTGTGTGTGTGTGTGTGTGTGAAAGAGTAGGGTTATACTGTGCAGTGTATGTGCTTGAGGGAGACTTGACCGTGTGTGTAAGGGGGTATGATTGTGTGGGGGTATGATTGTGTGTGGTGTGGTATGTATGTGGGTATGTGAGGGGAGTCTGAGTGTGTGTGTGTGCATGCATGTGAGAGAGAGAGAGGGCTATAATTGTGTTGTGGGGTATGTGTGAGGGGAGTAAGGTGATATGGTATGCATGTGTGTGTGAGGAGATTATGAATGTGGTGTGTGTTTGAGGGAATATGCGTGTGTGTGTGTGTGAAGGGGTGTTATTGTGTTGTGGGGTGTGTAAGGGGAGTATAATGGTATGGTATGAATGTGGTGTGTGTGTGCTACATGCGTGTGTGAACATCTGGGAATGAAGCTTTGACATGAACGTTTGGGGAAACCAGAACCCTGCGTATCTGGGTGAAACCCTCTCCTGAGGGGCCTTATTTCTACAGATGCTGACTAGAACTGGGCCTCTCTGTGGCTATCCCTGCCAGGTGGAGGAGTAATCAAGTTAACTTGATTAAGGCCCTGCAAATCTCCCGAAGAAGAGCTTTATGGTCTCTGTGCTAATACTGATGGTTCAGATTGAAACTGACGATCGCAAACCCACAGCTGACAGAGCCACAAGAGCTCAGGCTCACGGAGATGGAACAACTGGCTGTTCTTTGATTCACACTTGTCTTTGTGAACATTCTCCCCTTCCTCTGGGGCATTTTTTCAGAGACCCCATTCCAGGTTTTAAGGCCCTTATGGCCCCTGCATTGGGCAGTGTCTTAGTTATCTAGTGCTGCTATAACAGAAATGCCACAAGAGGATGGTTTTTTTTTCTTTTTTTATTATGTTTTAAGTGAAAGTTTACAATTCATGTCAGTTTCTCATACAAAAACTTACGTACATTTTTATGTGACCCTAGTTGCTCTCCCCGCAATGTGACAGCACACTCTTCTTGACCACCCTGTATTTCCAGCGTCCATTCGTTCAGTTCCTGTCCCCCTCTGCCTTCTCATCTTGCCTCCAGACAGAAGCTGCCCACATAGGCTCATGCGTCTACTTGAGCTAAGAAGATCACTCCTTGCCGGTATCATTTTATGTCTGATAGTCCATTCTAATCTTTGTTCGAAGAGTTGGCTTTGGGGATGGTTTTAGTTCTGGGCTAACAGACAGTCTGGGGGCCGTGTCCATTGGGATCCCTTCAGTCTCAGTCAGACCATTAAGTCTGGTCTTTTCACTAGAATTTGAGCTCTGCATCCCACTTTTCTCCTGCTCCATCAGGGATTCTCTGTTACGTTCCCTGTCAGGGCAGTCATTGGTGGTAGTCAGGCACCATTTAGTTTTTCTGGTCTCAGGCTGATGGAGTTTCTGGTTTACAAGGCCCTTTTTGTCTCTTGGATTCATATTTTCCTTGTGTCTTTGGTGTTCTTCATTTTCTTTTGCTCCAGGTGTGTTGAGACTAATTGATGCATCTTAGATGGCCGTTTGTTAGCATTTAAGACCCCAGACACCACTCACCAACGTGGTACACAGAATGTTTTCTTAATACCCTTTGTTATGCCAGCTGACCTAGATGTCCCCTGAAATCATGGCCCCCAGAACCCTGCCCCTGCTACTCTGTCCCTTGAAATGTTTGGTTGTATTCAGGAAGCTTCTTAGCTTTTAATTTAGTCCAGTTGTGCTGACTTCCCCTGTATTGTGTGCTGTTCTTCCCTTCGCTTAAAATAATTCTTGCCTACTATCTTTTTTTTACTATCTAATTAGTGAATATGCCCGCCCTCTCCCTACCTACCCTCATAACCATCAAAGAATGTTTTCTTCTGTGTTTAAACCTTTTCTTAGGTTCTTATAATAGTGGTCTCGTACAATATTTGTCCTTCTGCAACCGACTAATTTCACTCAGCATAATGCCTTCCAGATTCATCCATGTTATGAGGTGTTTCACAGATTCATCTTTGTTCTTTATCGTTGCATAGTATTTCATTGTGTGAATATACCATAATTTGTTTATCCATTCGTCCATTGATGGGCACCTTGGTTGTTTCTATCTTTTTGCTATTGTAAACAGTGCTGCAGTGAACATGGGTGTGCATATATCTATTTGTGTGAGGGCTCTTATTTCTCTAGGATATATTCCAAGGAGTGGGATTGCTGGATTATGTGGTAGTTGTATTTCTAATTTTTTGAGGAAATGCCAATCGATTTCCAAAGTGGTTGTACCATTTTACATTCCCACCAGCAGTGTATAAGTGTTCCAGTCTCTCTACAACCTCTCCAACATTTATTATTTTGTGTTTTTTGGAGTAACGCTAGCCTTGCTGGGGTGAGATGGTATCTCATTGTAGTTTTGATTTGTGTTTCTCTAATGGCTAATGATTGTAAGCATTTTCTCATGTATCCGTTAGCTACCTGAATGTCTTCTTTGATGAAGTACCTGTTCGTATCCTTTGCCCATTTTTAATTGGGCTATTTATCTTTTTTGTTTTTGAGGCTTTGCAGTAGCTGGTAGATTTTAGAGATTAGACGCTGATTGAATTTGTCATAGCCAAATTTTTTTTCCCAGTCTGTAGGTTGTCATTTTACTCTTTTGGTGAAGTCTTTGGATGAGCATAAGTGTTTGATTTTTAGGAGCTCCCAATTTATCTAGTTTCTCTTCTGGCATTTGTGCATTGTTAGTAATGTTTTGTACACTGTTTATGCCATGTATTAGGGCTCCTAACATTGTCCCTATTTTTTCTTCCATGATCTTTATTGCTTTAGATTTTATATTTAGGTCTTTGATCCATTTCGAGTTAGTTTTTGTACATGGTGTGAGGTGTGGGTCTTGTTTCATTTTTTTTTTTTTGCATATGGATATCCAGTAATGCCAGCACCATTTGTTAAAGAGACTGTCTTTCCCCCATTTAATTGACTTTGGGCCTTTGTCAAATATCAGCTGTTCATAGGTGGATGCATTTATGTCTGGGTTCTCAATTCTGTTCCATTGGTCTATGTATCTGTTGTTGTACCAGTACCAGGCTGTTTTGACTACTGTGGCAGTATAATAAGTTCTAAAATCAGGTAAAGTAAGGCCTCCTACTTTGTTCTTCTTTTTCAGTAATGCTTTACTTATCTGGGTCCTCTTCCCTTTCCATATGATTTTGGAGATTTGTTCCTCCATTTCCTTAAAAAATGCCATTGGAATTTGGATTGGGATTGCATTGTATATCTATAGATTGCTTTGGGTAGAATAGATATTTTCACAATGTTGAGTCTTCTTGTCTGTGAGCAAGGTATGTTTCTCTACTTATGTAGGTCTTTTTTTGGTTTCTTGCAGTAGTGTCTTATAGTTTTCTTTGTATACGTGTGGTTAGATTTATTCCTAAGTATTTTATCTTCTTGGGGGCTATTGTAGATGGTACTGATTGGTGATTTCTTCTTCAATGTTCTCTTTTGTTGGTGTAGGGAATCAACTGATTTTTTGTGTGTTTATCTTGTATCCTGATACTCTGCTGAACTATTAGTTCCAGCAGTTTTCTTGAGGATTCTTTAGGGTTTTCTGTGTATGAGATGATATCGTCTGCAAATAGAGATGCTTTTACTTCTTCCATACCAATTTGGATGCCCTTTATTTCTTTTTATAGCCTAATTGCTCTGGCTAGGACCTCCAGCACAATGTTGAATCAGAGTCTCATTCCCGATCTCAAGGGGAAAGTTTTCAGGCTCTCTCCATTTAGGATGATGCTGGCTATTGGCTTTGTATAAATGCCCTTTATTATGTAGAGGAGTTTTCCTTCTATTCCTATTTTGCTGAGAGTTTTTTTTTTATCATGAATGGGTGTTGGACATTGTCAAGTGCCTTTTCTGCATCAATTGATAAGATCATGTGGTTCTTGTCTTTTGTTTTAGTTATGTGATTGATTACATTAATTGTTTTTCAAATGTTGAACCATCCCTGCATACCTTGTATGAAGCCCACTTGGTCATGGGGACTTATTTTTTTGATATGTGGTTGAATTCTATTGGCTAGAATTTTGTTCAGGATTTTTTTTTTTTGTGATAGTTTTTATTGTGCTTTAATTGTTGAGGATTTTTTTGTCTAAGTTCATGAGGGATATTGGCCTGAAATTTCCTTTTCTTGTGGTGTCTTTACCTGGTTTTGGTATGAGGGTTAAGCTGGCTTCATAGAATGAGTTTGGGAGTATTCCATCCTTTTCTATGCTGTGAAATACCTTTAGTAGTACTAGTGTTAACTCTTCTCTGAAAGTTTGGTAGAATTCTCAAGTGAAGCCATCTGGGCCAGGGCTTTTTTGTTGTTGGGAGTTTTTAAATTACCTTTTCAACCTCTTCTTTTGTTATAGGTTTATATAGTTGTTCTACCTTTGTTTGTTAATATCACACCCGAGCAAAATTTTGCAGAAGATCATTCAAAAATGGCTGCAGCAGTATATTGACAGGGAACTGCCAGAAATTCAGGCTGGTTTCAGAACAGGACGTGGAACCAGGGATATCATTGCTGATGTCAGATGGATCCTGGCTAAAAGCAGAGGATACCAGAAGATGTTTACCTGTGTTTTATTGGTTATGCAAAGGCATTCAACTGTGTGGATCATAACAATCTATGGATGACACTGTGAAGAATGGGAATTCCAGAACACTTAATTGTGCTCACAAAGAACCTCTATATAGATCAAGAGGCAGTTGTTTGGACAGAACAAGGGGATACTGATTGGTTTAAAGTCAGGAAAAGTGTGTGTCAGGGTTGTATTCTTTCACAATACCTATTTAATCTGTATGCTAAACAAATAATCTGAGAACCTGGACTATATGAAGAAGAATGGGGCATCAAGATTGGAGGAAGACTCATTAACAACCTGCGTTATGCAGATGACACAACCTTGCTTGCTGAAAGTGAAGAGGACTTGAAGCACTTACTAATGAAGATCAAAGACCACAGCCTTCAGTATGGATTACACCTCAACACAAAGAAAACAAAAATCCTTACAACTGGACTAATGAGCAACATCATGATAAATGGAGAAAAGATTGAAGTTCTCAAAGATTTCATTTTACTTTGATCCACAATCAACAGCCATGGAAGCAGCAGCCAAGAAATCAAAAGACGCATTGCATTGGGCAAATCTGCTGCAAAGGACCTCTTCAAAGTGTTGAAGAGCAAAGATGTCACCCTGAAGACTAAGGTGCGCCTGACCCAGGCCATGGTATTTTCAATCACATCATATGCATGTGAAAGCTGGACAATGAATAAAGAAGACCAAAGAGGAGTTGACACCTTTGAATTGTGGTGTTGGCGAAGAATATTGAATATACCATGGACTGCCAAAAGAACGAACAAGTCTGTCTTGGAAGAAGTGCAACCAGAATGCTCCTTAGAGGCAAGGATGGTGAGACTGCGTCTTACATACTTTGGACATGTTGTCAGGAGGGATGAGTCCCTGTAGAAGGACATCATGCTTGGCAGAGTACAGGGACAGCAGAAATGAGGAAGACCCTCAAAGAGGTAGATTGACACAGTGGCTGCCACAATGAGCTCAAGCATAACAAATATTGTAAGGATGGTGCAGGACCAGGCAGTGTTTCATTCTGTTGTGCATAGGGTCGCTATGAGTCGGAACCGACTCGACGGCACCTAACAACAACAACAATAATACCTCTGTTTGTGTTAGTTTAGGTAGATAGTGTATTTCTAGAAATTTGTCCATTTCCTTTAGGTTTTCAAATTTGTTAGAGCACAGTTTTCCATAGTGTTCTGTTATGATTCTTTTAATTTCAGTTTGGTCTGTTTTGCTATCACCCATCTCATTTCTTATTTGGGTTATTTGCTTTCTGTCCTGTTTTTGTTTGTTTGTGTGTTTGTTTTTGGTCAGTTTTGCCAATGGTTGTTGATTTTGTTGATCTTTTCACAGAACCAGCTTTTGATCTTGTTAACTCTGAATTGTTTTTCTGTTCTCTATAAGTAGATAATCTTCTTGTATCTCAATACCGACAGCATAGCTCCCAGCATCACAGAAACATGCAAGCCCCCATAGTATGACAAACAGAGATATGTGGGCTTCCAGACTAAGGCAGACTAAGAAGAAGGACCAGACAGCCTACTTCTAAAAAGAATGAAGCAGTGAAAACCTTATGAATAGCAGCAGAACGTTGCCTGATACAGCATTGGAAGACGAACCCTCCAGCCTGGAAGGCACTCAAAAGATGACTGGTGAAGATCTGCCTCCTCAAAGTACAGTTGACCTTAATGATGTGGGATGGAGTAAAGCTTTTGGGACCTTCATTTGCTGATGCGGCACGACTCAAAAGGAGAAGAAACAGCTGTAAACATCCATTAATAATCAGAACCTGGAATGCATGAAGTATGAATCTAGGAAAACTGGGAATCGTCAAAAATGAAATAGAATGCATAAGCATCGATATCCTAGGCATTACTGAGCTGAAATGGACTGGCGTTGGCATTTTTAATTGGAAAATCATATAGTCTCCTATGCCGGGAATGACAACTTGGAGAGGAATGGTTTTACATTCATTATCGAAAAGAACATTTCGAGATCTATCCTGAAGTACGACTCTATAGTAATAGTATAGCATCTATAAGCCTATAAGGAAGACCAGTTAATATGACTATTATTCAAATTTATGCACCAAACACTAAGGCCAAAGATGAAGAAATTGAAAATTTTTACCAGCTTCTGCAGTCTGAAATTGATCTAACATGCATCAGGATGCATTGAGTATTACTGGTAATTAAAATGCAAAAGTTGGAGACAAAGAGGAAGGATTGGTGGTTGGAAAATATGACCTTGGTGATAGAAACAATGCCAGAGATCGAATGATAGAATTTTGCAAGACCGAGAACTTTTTCATTGCAAATACATTTTTTCACCAAAATAAACAGCGACTATACACATTTTTTTATACACATGGACCTCACCAGATGGAACACACAGGAATCAAATCGACTACATCTATGGAAAGAGATGATGAAAACGCTTGATATCATCAGTCAGAACAAGGCCAGGGGTCGACTGTGGAACAGACCATCAATTGCCCAAATGCAATTTCAAGCTGAAACTGTAGAAAATCAGAGCAAGTCCAAGAGAGTCAAAATATGACGTTGGAGTATATCCCACTTGAATTTAGAGACCATCTAAAGTATAGATTTGACGTGTTGAACACTAATGACTGAAGACCAGACAAGTTGTGGAATGACATCAAGGACATCATACATGAAGACAGCAAGAGGTCATTGAAAAGACAGGAAAGAAAGAAAATACCAAGATGGATGTCAGAGAAGACCCTGAAAGTTATTCTTGAACACTGAGCAGGTAAAGCGAAAGGAAGAAATTATGAAGTGAAAGAACTGAACAGAAGATTTCAGAGGGCAACTCAGGAAGACAAAGTAAAGTATTTTAATGCCATGTGCAAAGAGCTGGAGATGGAAAACCAAAAGGGAAGAACGTGCTTGGTGTTTTTCAATCTGAAAGAACTAAAGAAAAAATTCAAGCCTCAAGTTGCAATAGTGAAGGATTCCGTGGGTAAAATATTAAACGATGCAGGAAGCATCAAAAGAAGTTGGAAGGAATACACAGAGTCATACCAAAAAGAATTAGTCGATGTTCAACCAATTCAAGACGTGGCATATGATCAGGAACTGATGGTATTGAAGGAAAAAGTCCAAGCTGCACTGAAGGCATCGGCGAAAAACAAGGCTCCAGGAACTGACGGAATACCAATTGAGATGTTTCAACAAACAGATGCAGCACTGGAAGTGCTCACTTGTCTATGCCAACAAATACGGAAGACAGCTTCCTGGTCAACCGACTGTAAGAGATCCATATTTATGCCTATTTCTAAGAAAGGTAATCCAAGCGAACGTGGAAATTATAGAACAATATCATTAATATCACATGCATGCAAAATTTTGCTGAAGATCATTCAAAAGTGGCTGCAGCAGTATATCAAAAGGGAACTGTCAGAAAAATGAACCAGGGATATTATTGGTGATGTCAGATGGATCCTGGTTGAAAGCAGAGAATACCAGAAGGATGTTGACCTGTGTTTTATTGATCATACAAATTCATTCGACTGTGTGGATCATAACAAATTATGTATAACATTGCAAAGAATGGGAATTCCAGAACACTTAATTGTGCTCGTGAAGAATCTATAATTAGATCAAGAGGCAGTTGTTTGGAGATCAAGAGGATACTGAGTGGTTTAAAGTCAGGAAAGTGTGTGTCAAGGTTGTATCCTTTCACCATACCTATTCAATCTGTATGCTGAGCAAATAATCCGAGAAGCTGGACTATATGAAGAAGAACAGGGCATCAGGACTGGAGGAAGATTTATTAACAACCTGAATTATGCAGATGACACAACCTTGCTTGCTGAAAGTGAAGAGGACTTGAAGCACTTACTAATGAAGATCAAAGACCACAGCCTTCAGTATGGATTGCACCTCAACATAAAGAAAACAAAAATCCTTACAACTGGACCAATGAGCAACATCATGATAAATGGAGAAAAGATCAAAGTTGTCTAGGATTTCATTTTACTTTGATCCACAATCAACAGCCATGGAAGCAGCAGCCAGGAAATCAAAACATGCATTGCACTGGGCAAATCTGCTGCAAAGATCTCACCTTTAAGACTAAGGTGAGCCTGACCCAAGCCATGGTATTTTCAATTGCATCATATGTGTGTGAAAGGTGGGCAATATTGACGCCTTTGAATTGTGGTGTTGGTGAAGGATATTGAATATACCATGGACTGCCAAAAGAACGAACAAATCTGTCTTGAAAGAAGTACAACCAGAATGCTCCTTAGAAGCAAGGATGGTGAGACTGCTTCTTAAGTACTTTGGACATGTTGTCAGGAAGGATCAATCCCTGGAGAAGGACATCATGTTTGGCAAAGTACAGGGTCAGGGGAAAAGAGGAAGACCCTCAATGAGATGGATTGACACAGTGGCTGCAACAATGGGCTCCAGCATAGCATTGATTGTAAGGATGGTGCAGGACTTGGCAGTGTTTTGTTCTGTGGTACATAGGGTTGCTATGAGTTGGAACTGACTTGATGGCACCTAACAAGAGCAACAAAATAAGTAGATGGCTTTAACAAAAAGAAATTTGTTCTCTCATGGTTTAGGAGGCTAGAAGTCCAAATTCAGGGTGCCAGGTCTAGGGGAAGACTCTCTCTCTCAGCTCTGGAGAAAGGTCCTTCTCATCAATCTTTGCCTGGTCTAGGAGCTTCTTAGCACAGGGACCCCAGCTCCAGAGGATGCCCTGTGCTCCCAGCACTGCTTTCTTGGTGGTATGAGGTTTCCCTGTCTCTCTGCTTGCTTCTCACTTTTTATATCTTAAGAGATATTGACTTAAGATACAACCTAATTTGTAGATTGAGTCCTGCCTCATTAACATAACTGCTTCTAATCCTGCCTGGTTAACATCTTAGAGGCAGGATTTCCAACACACAGGAAAATCACATCAGATGACAAAACGGTGAACAATCACACAATACTGGGAATCGTGGCCTAGCCAAATTGGCACATATTTTGGGGGGCATAATTCGATCCACAACAGGCAGCATTGCCTCCAAATACATGTGATTGCCAGCCAGCAGGCTCTGCTCTTTTGTTCAGAACATACAGCTGCAGCCTCATTCTTGTTTGCTGTTTCTGCGTTTCGGGGGGTGAGGCTTCCTGGGGAGCGCTACTAGGACGCTCTCTTTTCCAATTGCTCTGGAACAGAAGAACTGGCCCTTTGCCCAGACTTTGTCAGTCTGCTTCCGAAGCCTGGTAGCACTCCAACCCACTGTGGAATCCCCACCACATTCTGTGGTCCCCCACGTGATGTGAGTAGCAGTGTGCTCTGATTCCTACCCTGGGCTATCTTCTGGCCCTGCTGCTGGCCTGCTGAATTGCCCCACAAAGGTCTTCAACTCGGACCCTTCTCTGCCTGTCAAAGAGAAACCCTGAGCCGAGTTATTCAGTGCCTTCCTTGGGCACCAGCCACTCAGGCCCCTGGCCTGCATTTGATAGAGGGGCTTTCCCCACGTCCTGGTCCCTGTTACTCTTCAGCGGACACCGTGTGCCTTTCTGCATGAATCGTCGTGGTGGCTGGGGAGACAGATGTCAGGCTGAAAAAAGTCCTTCCACCTTCAAGGTAAATTAGAGGGTGAAGTAACTTTCCAAGAGTGTCAGGGACAATCCCTAAGGATGGGTATACTGCATGAAAAGAGAGTCCCGTCGAACAGGTCCACTGCCCATGTGTCAGGGTGTCACACTGAGCGGGCTTGCATGCTGCCGTGATGCTGGCGTCTATGCCGTCGGTATTTCACATACGAGCAGGTGGGCAGGTTTCAGCGGCACTTCCGGACTAAGGCAGATTAGGACTAAGTCCTGATGGTCTACTTCGGAAACCTGGCCAAGGCCAACCCTGTGGGTGCCGACAGAGCGTAGTGTGGGTGCCGACAAAGCGTAGTCCTACAGGGCGCCGGCAGAAGAGCCCCCGGGGGGCAGGTGCTCAGAGCGAGGGATCCTGTGTGGCATGTTCAGTAGCTTCACTTTTCCCTGCTGCCCAAGGGAATCTTGGGGGAATTCTGAGTAGGAAAGAAGCGTGCTCTTATTTATGTTTTTAATTACATATTATCATAAATGTAGTGGGTACACCTGGCAATCAGAGTCCAGGAAGAGGAAAGGTTACGTCTCCGCCCCCTGGTCCATGTGAGTTTCTGATGCCCATAGGCGTGAGCTCCCTAGAATTGCCATAATACAGTACCACAAAGGGCGGGGTGGGGGTGGCGGGGAGCTTTAAAGAACAGACATTTTTTTTTTTTTAATCACAGTTCTGGAGGCTAAAAGTCCAAATCAGGGTCTTGGCCATGTTGATTCTTTCTGAGGATCCCAGAGGGAAACCGTTCTAGGATTCCCTCCCAGCCTCTGGTGGCTCCTGGTGATTCTTGGAGTTCCTGGCTTGTACTTGCCTCTTCACATGGTGTCCTCCCCTCCTGTGACCATGTCCCCTCTCTGTTCTCCCCTTTTATAAGGACACCACTCAGAAGAGATTAAGGCCCACCTTACTATAGGGTCCCTCTAAATCCGAATCTGCTAGACGGCAACAGGTTTAGTTTTTTGGGTTCTGCTTGGTGTGACCTCCTTAGCTTAACTGATAACATCTTCAGAGAAAATCCTTATTTCCAAACAGGGTCTCATTCACAGGTACAGCGGCCTCTCCCAGTAGAGGCCCCCGGCAGCTGTCTGCCCACCCGGTGCCCCTGCGTTCACCCCCACCTCACTTCGTCTGCTTTTTTTTCCATCCACGCACTGCTTTTTGGTCAAGGTTCATGTGGCTGTGACTACAGGCCCTGTGCTGGGTGCTGGGAAGGCCACGGGGCCCTGGTCAGACCTCCACGCCCACCTGGCCAAGACTCCACCTGCAGGATCTGAATGATTGCCTCTCTGTGAGCCCCTGGAGCCCTTAGCACTGGGTACCCCAAGTCATCAGAACGCATACAGTGCTCCTAACAATCGTCACTGCCTTCCTGCCCTGGCCTTGAGCCAGGGCATTCACGGGCTGGGGCAGGACTTGGCCCCTCTCCTGCCTACGGCCCTGGAGACCCTGGTTTTGGCCTCCTTGCCAACTACAAAACCCTCTCTTCTGGGGGCTGAGCCATTTCCCAGCAGCTCATGGGTCTCCATGCAGCTGGTGTCTTTCCAAAATGGTGCCTTTCTGGTGCTTTGGTGTCTTCAAAGCCAGTCTCCTGGGGGGCAGCCCCTGGCCCTGGACCCTTCAGCCCCTGGTTGGTGAAGTTGTGGTGCTGAGTGGGGACAAATGGGACATCACTCCTTCTACCTGCCTTAAAGGGAGACTGGACATGCCTTGCTTTTTCTGGTTTGGCCCTGAGCACCTGAAAGTCTGTGCTGGAGGCTCTGTTCGGCTCTGGGGTAAGGCAGTTTGACACTTCAGGTTCGTTCAAGCCACACAAGGCCAGTTCTGGGATCATTAACAGGGATCTCATAGTTTTGGAAGATCAGCCTCTCCTTATACTTTCTCCAGGAGAGGCTGGGAGCAGAGGAGAACCTGCAGAAATCCCACTCTGATCCTCCCCCAAATCAGTTAGGAGTGCATTCAGCTATGAGTAACAGAAAACCCGGCTTCAGGGGCTGTAACAAGTGGAGACTTATCCTGAGGGGGCGGCTGCTGGTGTGGCTGAATGTTTTAAACAAGAAGGAGAAGGAAGGGGCAGCACTCACAGGATGTGTCCCTTTTATTAAGAGAGCAAAAGCAGATCCGGAATCCCGCAGCAAACTCCCACTTTCGTCTCATTGGCCAGAACTTTGTCACAATGCCAGCCCTAGCTCTGGGGCAGCGGTGGCTTGGAAATGAATATTTAGCTGAACGCTTTGCTGCCTGAAACACATTCAGGTTCTATTGACAAGGATGAAGGTGGAATGAAGGTGTCTGCCCCATACCTTGATTCATTCAAAGCACTTGCACATACGTTGTTTCACATGGATCTCACAGTGGCCTTGTGATGAAGGTAAGGAGACTGAGACTAAGGGAGATTAGGCAATTGGCCCCAAAACACAGGAGAACGGCTGGAATTTGGATTCAGTTGGTCTGACTCCATGTTCGGGGTATTTCCAACACCCCATACTCTTTATTGTACGGTGGGGGAGAAGGTGGATGTGCCTGAGGATGAGGCCAGGGTTTCCAGCCCTGTCCTCATTAATCCCACCCTTCTGCTCTGTGAGTGTCCATCCTCAGGCCTAGATAACCTGGTCTGCAGGAGCCCAGGAGCCACACGGGAGCTGCTCAGGATCAACGGAACCCCTCCAGGAGTCCAGGTCATGCTCGAACAAGGAGCATGTTGGCTCTGCAGGCACTAGGTGTCTCCTCCGCTGCTGATGCTACACTCTTCCAGGGAGCAGTCATGGGTTGTGGGGAGAGGCAAGGTGGGCAGGCACTTGGGCTAGGACTTGGCCCTGCAGAGTACACTTGGATGGCCCACATCCTCTCTGGTGCTCAGGGTCATCCCATGGGAAATGAGAGGGTTGAACTCAAAGGGTCTTACAGCTATAGCTTTTGAGAAAGTCTAGTCACTGCCATCTGTCACCTCACAGTTCCTCAACAGTCCAGGGCTGTGTTGTTCCTTCCGTTTGAGGCCCGTCCTCTCTTTGGGGTTCCCAGCCTTCTCCAGGATCTCACTTCTAGATTCTTCCTCCCTCGCCTGGATTTCAACTTCTCTTTCCCTCCCAGCTCCTCCTCCTCAGCTTGTAAACATGCTCCAGTCTGTCACAGATTCAAAATAGAAGATTACAAAATTCAAGCCTCCTGCTCATTCCCGTGGCTGCCACCCAGACACTGCCCTCCACTGGGGATGAGCTCATCGCAAGGACACGTGGGAGCTGTCCTCATCCTCACCTCACCTTCACACCTGCCCAGATAGGCTGGCTGCCACCCTACTCCCTGCTCAGCAGCGGCTCCCTCGCAGGTCTCCATAGACCTCGTCTGCCAAGCCCCAAGGACTGTCCACTTTCTTCATCTCATGCGGCCATTCTGTGGCATTTGAAAATGTACCTACCACATAGGGAACCTGTGACACACACAAGTAACCTGTGACACACACAATATGGACCTGTGACTCACTCAGGGACCTGTGACACACACAGGGAACCTATGACACAGACAGGAACCTGTGATACACACAGGGAATCTGTGACACACAGGGACTTGTGACACACACAGGAATCTATGACAACTACAGGGACCTGTGACACACACAGGTACCTGTGGCAAACACAGGAATCTGTGGCACACAGAGGGACCTGTGACACACACAGGAATCTGTGAGACACACGGGGACCTGTGACGCACACAGAGACCTGTGACACACCCCAGGACCTGTGACACACACAGGAATCTGTGAGACACACAGGGACCTGTGACACACACAGGAATCTGTGATACACACAGGGACCTGTGACACACACAGGAATCTATGGCACACACAGGGACCTGTGACACACACAGGAATCTATGACACACACAGGGACCTGTGGCACACATGGGAATCTATGACACACACAGGAACCTGTGACAAACACTATGTGAACCAGTAACACACACAGGGACCTGTGACTAGGTAGAATGTTCTACAAGTGTAAGGCCTGAGGACACTTCCATGCCCGGTGGGGTCCTGGTGTGTGGTGTCACTTGTCTAAATGAGACAGTGACATGAAGTCCACAGGGGCCCCCACACTGCACCGGGCAGAGCTGTCTCTTCTCCCCCCACCAGGAGGGTCTGAGGCTGCTGTGACAGGCAACCACACAATGTGGGGGGGACTTAGAACAAAAGTGTGTTCTCACAGTTATGGAAGCTAGAAATCTGAAATCCAGGTGTCTGGAGGCTCAGGAGTGACAAGGTTTGCCCTGGGAGCAGTGACACCAGACTCCCACCATGGGCCTGAAGGAGTGAGGGAACGTGGACTGAGAGTCCGTTTCCCCACTCTGCCATCCATGTGAAGCCCCCTGACTGCCCTAGGCCCAGTGAGGACACCAGGCAATTGGAGGGGGAGGTCTTCTCTGCTGTACAGAGGCTGTGAGACCCCGTTAGAGCCCGAGCCTCCCACCACCTGGTGTCCTCTGTGAGGAGGAGCAGGGGCTGGGGTCCAGCCAGGCTGCAGCCGTGCCTGAGGACTGCTGTGGAGTGAGTACCTCAGGGTGGGACCTGCAGAGCACAACTCTGAGCCTCAGAGGTGCCTCCTTTGAAAGGTGCACACATATTCACTGTAATTTATCTATTTGTTCTAATACTAAATATATATTTTAAAATTTCAACTTCCAAGTAAAGTTGACACTCCAGGGCATCCAAGCCCCAGGTACCTTGGCCTTTGTCCTCTGGCTTCTGGGCTGCCCACACTGACAGGTCTCAGGTGGCTCCAGAGCACTGGCAGGTGGACCTCTCCCCATTCCAGCCTCGGTTTCCTCACCTGCAACATGGAGGTGCTGAGGACAGGATCACAAGAATTCATCAATTCAGAGATTCAGGTAGGGAAGCTTTATCAAAGCTCTGGGTGCAGGCTGACTCCTGGGGGGCCTGCATGCTGACTCCCAGGACCCCCGCAAAGCCCAACCCCACCTCGCTGCCCTACCCTCCTCCCTCCGACCTGCACACTCAGGCCATGCAGGACCGAGCGTCCAAGCATCCGTCTGGTGTTTGCAGAGCCTGTCGTGCACCCCATTTCCAAGACACAGGGCTCAGGTGTGTGTTCTGCCGTCCAGACACCCGCACCTTGGTGTCCGCCGTTCCTGGTGGTGCCTGCACCTGTGGGACCCAGGCTTTCCTTTCTCCCTAGGCTCAGAGGAACCAGCTGGCTGCCCACCCTGAAGAACCCACTGCAGCGCCGGCCTTCCCTCCCACAACCCCTCTTGTAAGGTGCAGAGCTGTCCTCTACAGCCTGTCATTACCCTGCTTATCTTTCTGTCGACCTTGTATTTTCATGGGTCTGCCTTACTGTGCACTCAGCAGGGAGCTCAACGGGGATGGGTCCTCCGGCTGTGCACATCCCTGGGCCTGAGTTCCCCAGTGGTGGGGACCAGCAAGGATGTAGCTCCGCAGAGCCTGTATTCCTTTAGGAGAAGGTCCAGGTACATACGGGTCTGAGACTTCAGCGACACAGCTGGCTCGTCGGGCTTCCTAATATCACTGTGCCTCTGGTATTCAGGCAAAGTGTTCAGACAAGAAGACAACAGTGTGGTACTTTTTTTGATGAAAATATACAGAACAAAACAACTTCTTCATGTACAATTCATGAAAACACACCACTTCAACAACTTCTCGTGCAGTAGTGACACCGCTTACATTCTTCAAGTAGTGCCACCTTTCTCAATGTTTTCCAAACTGTGTCCCCATCATTCACACAAACTCACTGCCCCCTAAGCTACTCAGCTCTCCTTTCGAGCTGCTGTTGTCAATTTGATCACGTATCAATCATTCTTTAAAAGCACATGATGCTCAAGGCAGTCATACTTCTCTAATCAGGCTGGAGTGTTACTTGGTTCACAGATGACTTCAGGGGCTGGTTTCAGCGTGAGGTTTAAAGATTCCCTCAAGGTAATAGTTTTGGGTATTTATCTGGCTTCCATGGCTCCAGAAAATCTGGATTCCAGGAGATTTTGAAATTCCATTCCTCATTTTTTCCCTCTTGATCAGGATTCTTCTATAGAATTCTTGATCTAAACGTTTAGTAATGGTAACCAGGCACCATCCCGTTCTTCTGGGTTCATAGCAAAGGAGGCAGTTGTTGAAGGAGGGATTGGACATATGCTCCACTTCCCCTACTTCCCCTGACTCTCCTTCTTCATCTGGTGTGGCTCTCCTCAGGAATGTGCTAGACAGACGCCAGCTTTTCCTAATCCCTGGGGGCTTGTCAGTGCTCTCCAGTGGATGGTCACAGGCAAGTTCTGCTGGAGCGGACCCCACCCCTCTTCCACGCCTCTCTGCCCCTTCCCTGAGCCCACTCTCTGCCCCCCGCACCTTCTGTTCCAGCTTCATCCTGCTCGTCTCATACCTATGAACTTGGGGTGGATGTCTGATGCCCTGGGCTTCAATTTCCTGAGCTGTGACAACGTGGTGATGAGGACATCATACCAGGGTGATGAAAGGTGAAGACCAGAATGCGGACAGACAGCTCCCTGCCCGGCGCCTGCATGCGGTGCCAATTCAATGATAACACATACTTCCTCCTTGCTGGCTCCATCAGTCTCCAAAGCCCAGTATCTGGACCCTTCCCGAATTGCTTCCTGAATGGCTGTGCTTATTCTGCCATTTGCTTTTGATGGCCAGTCCTCTTAGTTTATATATAAAGGTATATTTTACACACACACACACTCATGCACACAAACACAGGCACTCAGGCACACACACGCATACACTCTTGCACACACACGCACACACACCTTGGCTTGGGAGCCAGCAAGACCAGTGGCTGAAGGGTGGCTGTTGTTGACTGAACACTGAGGGTCTGTCCACATCCATCATCTTCCAGGTGATGTCCTTGTGCCAGCTGACCTGCACCTCAGTGCAAGTCAGTGATGAGCTTTTTTTTTCTTTCTGGAGTTTTAGTTACTCTTCTTTATTTCTTAGAAAAGCATCAAAGTTAAAATAAAAGTTAGTTTATCCAAAGTAAAACTCAAAAAATGTAAACCTTTTTACTAAAATGTCAATGCTCAAAACCATGAACATCACAGAGAATCTATTAAACACTCTAGCCCTGTAAAACCCTGTAAAAGCTGCTTTTAAGAGATCTGTAGACAATAAACAGCTCCGGAAATACAGAGAGATGGAGGGTCTTGTGCTAATCAGGAGAGGAGAACCTGACACCCTTAGCAATGAACTCCGTGGCCTCTCGGGGGCTTGGTGACTCAGCACAGGGTGCTACCTAGTCCTAGTTTGGCCTTCCACACGTTTCATGTAAGACCACTTATTTCTAATAAAGGGATATTAACTTTTTTCCTTGGTAGTAAAATTATTAAAATTTGTTGAGTGTCTACTCCTATAGGAATGTCAGGGAAATTTTTAAAAAATTCTATCTTTTATTTTGAATGGCGCTCTGGTGGTGCAGTGGTTAAGGGTTCAGCTACTGACCAAAAGATTGGCAGTTTGAACCCACCAGATGCTCCTTGGGAACCCTATGGGGTAGTTCTAGTCTGTCCTGTAGGGTCGCTATGGGTTGGAATATACTCAACAGCAACGGGCTGGGCTGGGTTAGGTCATTTAGAATAGGTTAACGTTACAGTGACGCTGGCGGATTAATTTTTTTTTAATTGAGGTAAAATTCACGTAACATAAAATTAACCATTTTAAAATGTTCAGTTTGGTGCCTTTTAGTGCATCCACAGCGTTGTGAGCCACCACCTCTGCAGAGTCCGAGATTCGGTTGCAAAAAGACTCTGGCCCTCGTCTTGCGCAGCCCCTCTTGCCTTCAGGCTCCCTTGCTTCCTCACTGTCATGGAAGCCAGCTGCACGGTGTGAGCTGCCCTCTGGAGGGTCTCATCTGGCCAGGAACTGAGGGAGGCTTCCAGCCAAGAGCCAGTGGGAAACTGAGGCCATTGGGCTGAATCCTGCCAGCAGCCGCACTAGTGAGCTTGGAGGCGAGTGTGCCCACAGCTGAGCCTTCAGATGGAACCTTGAGCACGGCCAACACTTTGCAGCCTGTGAGAGACTTGTGGGTGGGGGCACCCAACTGCACCCAGATTCCTGGTCTACAGAAGTTGGAGGATAATAACTCTTTGTTGTCGTAAGCCAATAATTTCTGGGTTAATTTGTCACCTAGTGAGGCCAGGGATGTGCCAGAACTGGAGCACTGGGAGAGGTGAGTAGAGGCTGGAAGTGAGCGAGGGAATCTGCAGTGCAGTTCTGGGGGTGGGGCGGGGGGGGTGGTGCTGCATTTCCTGGTGACGACAGATTCTAGGGTCAAGGAGATGATAACCTTCCCTGCCTTGTGGGGGTGCTATGAGGGCCAAAGAAAGGCCTTATAACCCACAAGTCTGTGAATGTTTATGTGTAGTTATGTAGGTGTGAATATTTCCCGGCCTGCCTTCCTCCCCCTTCCTCTTTCACTGCTTCCTTCCCTCTTCCTTTCTTCTTTCCCCTCTCCCTCACTCCCTTCTTCTCTCCCTCCTCCCTCCCTCTCCCTCCTTCCCTTCCTTCCTTCTTTCCTCCTTCTGTTTCTCCATCTCCTCTCCTTCTCTCCAAAGTTCAACAGAAGGTGTTTTTTTTTTTTAATATGATCAATCCTGGCAATAAATGAATAACGATTCAGCTAATAAAAACGACACAGGCTAATTTGTAACTATTAATACCGAGGGATAATGAAGATAGAATGGTTATTTATGAAAAATGTTTTAGAGAATTTACTTAATCTCTTTGAAATTGTCCATAGAATTCTCATGAGCAAAATTTACACTCGTCATTTATTTTGAATTCGATAAAATACGCACTGCCTAAACTTTCATACGTTCTGAGCATCTGTTTACTTATTTATATTTAATAAAACTTCTGAAAGTGTCTAGAAGTGTGGAAACACCTGGGCTGTGGCTGAGAGCTCTGAGAAAGCATCTGAGAAATGTCAATAACACACGAGGGACAATGAGAAAGCGACCAGGAAAGGAAGATGAAGCCCTACCACCCTGAGACAAAAGCCAAGGAGAAAGAAGAGCATGTTTGGGACTGCACAAGCTGTGAGACTCCTCAGGACCGGACACACAGAGGGATGCTGTGTCAGCAGGCTGCATCTGAGATGGGGAAACAGGGCACAGATTATCAGAGTAACTGTCGTGCTCAGAGTCAGGGTCCTGGGGTGGGGAGACAGAGGAAGCGCCTGCACGGTGGAGCTGTGTGCCTGGCTCCTCCATGGGAGGCTGTCTCCATGAGAGGTTCTCTTGCAAGGCCAGGAGTCCACGCCAAGGGCACAGTTGTGTATCTCTCAGCAAGGGTGTCACCAGTGGGCGCTTGCTCGGTCCCTGCCTCGGAATTGTCTATACCGCTTTCTAATACCTGCCACTTAAATCAAACCTGCTCATATTTTATTAATAACCCTTGAGATGTTGCTGGGACATAAAATACAGAGCTGGTTATTAATAATTTATGCTGTCATCCAGGAGTTAGGGCTGATAATGAGTCAAATGGGGAACATGAGAGGGGAAAAAGGACAAGAAATTGACCTTTAGAGATGGCCATATCTCTCGAGGGCAGGGAACGTCTGCCCCAGGCTTCACTCCTAGGGTCTAGCAGAGTGCTGGAGTCCCTGGGTGGTGCAAACAGTTAACTTCCTCTCTGCTAAGTGACAGGTTGGCAGTCTGAGCCCACCCAGCAGCATCCTAGAAGAAAGGCCTGGCAGTCTACTTCCGAAAGACCAGCCAATGGAAACCCCGGGGAGCACAGTTCCCCACTGACACGCTTGAGGTTGCCATGAGTTGGAGTGGATTCAATGGCAACTGGTTGGTTAGCGGAGCACTGGCGCTTAGTGGGAGAGTGATGAGTAGCCTGATGGAAAGAAGGAAGGAAGGACGGTCTGGTTGGATCAGAGGGAAAGATAAGGTGCTGAGAGGGGATACTAAAGAGGGGCCTGAGGGAGATGGCAGCTCTGGGCGTGGCCAGTCTCAGTGCAGGAACTTTGGCTTTGGCTCACCTGATTATTGTTGTTCTGTTGTTGTTATCGTTGTTCTGTTGTTGTTAGGTGCCATCAAATCAGTTCCGACTTACAGTGACCCTACGTACAACAGAACGAAACACTGCCCGGTCCTTCACCATCCTCACAATTGTTGCCATGCTTGAGCCCATTGTTGCAGCCACTGTGTCAATCCATCCCCTTGAGGGTCTTCCTCTTTTTCGCTAACCCTCTACTTTACCAAGCATGATGTCGTTCTCCAGGGATTGGTTCCTTCTGACAACCTGTCCAAAGTGTGTGAGACGAAGTCTCGCCATCCTTGCTTCTAAGGAGCAGTCTGGTTGTACTTCTTCCAAGACAGATTTATTTGGTCTTTTGGCAGTCCACGGTATATTCAATATTCTTTGCTGACAACATAATTCAAAGGCGTCAAGATGTATTTCAGCTTAAAGAGAGAACACCCACCTCCACCTCTGCTTAGATAAACAGTCCCACAATTCACCTGGGCATGAGTCCCTATTGTGGACAGCCGTATCTTTTCACTGTGACCACAACAGTGCCGCACACAGTTGTAATGTGTAAAACAGAGCACAGAGTAGGACCCAGGCTTCCCTGTCACTGTGTCCTAATTCCTTTCCAGGGGCCTCAGGCTGCTGGCAGCAGGGCAGCTTGCCTTCCTTCCTTGGTGTTCAACGAAGCACAGCGTGGTGCCTCTGTATACACTGTGCCTTCTAACTCCAATCTTGTCTAAAACCAGGAGTTCATGGATGTGGGCAGGAAGCTCTCAGAGCAAGGTATTGGCATAAATCATGTTCTTTGTAATAACAGCTCTGTCCTGGTTTCCAGACACAACACAAATCAATAGAACCTGGGTGGAGATTTCTAATGAGTAATGTAAGTGTTTAATAAATTTTCAGAGTAGAAACTGCTCTAGGGCTGGTGGGACGGGTTGGTTTCTCAGGTAGAAGTCCTGCTGCCTTTGTGCATGGATGAGATGGGAGGATTGGGGCCACAGGTCCCCTACTTAGCTGGGGCTTCAAAGATTGAGTGAGAAGAGTCCAAAATAAGGGAAAGGGGTGCTGTGCTTAGCTCAGAGCCTGGTACCCCTCAAAACCCATTGTCTTCATTTCCCAGAGCTGCCGTGGTGGCACTTCGGTTAAAAGCTTGGCTGCTAACCAAAAGGGCAAAAGTTTAGCTCCACCAGCCACTCTGTAGAAGCCCTATGAGGCAGTTCTACTCTGTTCTATAGGGTTGCTATGAGTTGGAATCGACTCGAGGGCAATGGGTTTCATGTCTGATGCCTGACCCACAGACTTGGGACTTGTCAGCCTCTATAACCACCTGAGCCCTTTTCTTGAGATGAATCTTTCTCCCTCTCTCTATATATACATGTATACACAAGTCACTGGTTTTCTTCTGAAGAGAACCCAGCCTAAGATACACAGGTGGCTAATATTTATTTGGGGGTTTAACAGCAAATTCTTTTATTAAATAAAGAGCAAACACAAAGTAATCTATTTATATACTAAGAACAACAACAGCAACAAAACCTGAAGCAAGTTTTAAAGAAAACAATACCATGATACCAACCCGGCCTCTATCTCATTGTAAGTGCCTTCAAGGAGGCAGTATGGCTTTGAGTCCTGGCTCTACCACACACTGGCCCTATGGCTTTGCCAGGTAGTTAAACCAATTTTATTTTTCTCATCTTCAAAATGGGGATTCATTTGGAATTCAAGAATTATTTTGAAGACTAAATAATATACAACCGGAATGCTCCTTAGTAATGAGGATGGCGAGGCTTTGGCTCACTTACTTTGGACATGTCATCAGGAAGGACCAATGGCTAGAAAAGGGCATCATGTTTGGTAAAGTAGAGGGTCATCAAGAATGAGGGAAACCCTCAATGACATGGGTTGACAGTGGCTGTAGCAATGGACTCAAACATAACAACGATCAGGAGAATCGTACAGGACGGGGCAGTGCTTCATTCTGTTATACCCAAGTTCGCCGAGACTCGAAGCTTACTCAACAGCAACTAACAACGTTACTGTTGTTGTTGTTAGGTGCTGTGGAGTCAGTTCTGACTCATAGTGACTCTGTGTACCACAGAACTAAACAGCCAACAACGACAATAATAACTATATATATATACACACACACATGTATATGGGTTACTTATAACTCATATACATTGCTTGGTACACAGAAAAGTGATTTTTAAAATTACTGAGTTGTTTCTCTTACATTACCTCTCAATTTACTTCCCAAATTATGAGGAAACAGTCTTCAACTAACCCAGAAAATTATGCTAGAAGTGTCAGGAGCCCTCCAGTGTGTGAGTTCCCTGGATGACCCCAGTGTCAGGAGCCCTCCAGTGTGTGAGTTCCCTGGATGACCCCAGCATGTCACCATGGCATCCGTAAGTCTGCAAGCCATGGGGTCGCTCTACTTGAGTGTGCACACGGCTCTGTCTCCTAGCCAAGTTTCTTTGCAGCAAGGCCATTTCTACTCTTAGGTCGGAACAGAGCAGATGCAGGGAAAAAACACTCTGCTGCTTCTTTTTCCCAGTGCACATGTCTCCTCCAACCTCCAACTAGGCAAGTTTCCGTGGGTGACCATGCTCCACTCCTCTGAACATCGCCTGTGTGTGAACGCTGCTCCATGGATCACAGTGAGGATGACTCATCACACATCTTTGCAGCTTCACTATTTTTTTTTTCAAACTTGGCTTCTTAAAAGGGCTCTACCCCTTTTCTCTCATGAACATTTTAACACATTTAAAAAACAACAGAACAGTTTAAAAAAAAAAAACACACACACACAGTTTTACAGAGTTTCTTCACATTGAATCCTGCTTCATCTTTTCCTTTGGTGTGGCCTGAGGGGAGGCTAATTGAAAACAGCTGAGAGAGAGAGAGAGAGACAGAGAGTGAAGCAAAGACAGAGACAGAGAGAGGAGAGAGAGAGACATCATATGCTGCCACCATAAAATACTGATAGAAAAACGGAAAAGAAGTTTACTTCAGGTGGCTCAAGAAGGAGATGCTCCAGAAAGTCCAGAAAAGAGATGCCACTCTTAGGAAGCAAAACTGAAAAACTGAAGCAGGCGGGCCCATGAACCAAGAAGAAGTTAGACTCGGTGAATTCAAGACACTCAGCATTTAGTAAGCTAGTAACCAGTAATGCTGACACCTAAAAACACTGCTGAGAAAATTTATTCGCAATCAAGTTGAGTTCCAACAATAAAGTTGAAAGCAGACATAACATTTTAAAAAATTTTTATTGTGCTTTAAGTGAAAGTTTACAAATCATGTCAGTCTCTCATACAAAAATTTATACACACCTTGCTATGTACTCCTAGTTGCTCACCCCTAATGAGACAGCACACTCCTCCTCTCCACTCTCTATTTTCGTGTCCATTCAGCCAGCTTCTGTCCCCCTCTGCCCTCTCTTCTCCCCTCCAGACAGGAGCTGCCCACATAGTCTCATATGTCTACTTGATCCAAGAAGCTCACTCCTCACTAGTATCATTTTCTATCCCATAGTACAGTCCAATCCGTGTCTAAAGAGTTAACTTCGGGAATGGTTCCTGTCTTGGGCTAACAGAAGGTCTGGGGACCATGACCTCTTGGGTCCTTCTAGTCTCAGTCAGACAATTAAGTCTGGTCTTTTTACAAGAATTTGGAGTCTGCACCCCACTGCTCTCCTGCTCCCTAAGGGGTTCTCTGTTGTGTTCCCTGTCAGGGCAGTCATTGGTTGTAGCCGGGCACCATCTAGTTCTTCTGGTCTCAGGCTGATGTAGTCTCTGGTTTATGTGGCCCTTTCTGTCTCTTGGGCTCATAATTACCTTGTGTCTTTGGTGTTCTTCATTCTCCTTTGCTCCAGGTAACATTATTTTTTTTTTAATATAACACTTGCTTCACTTAAAAATTAAAAAAAAAAAAAAGTTTTCCTTTGCTCTGCATAGTTTCCCCGTTTAGCTTGCTCTCTTTTCTGGAGACAGGGCATTGGTGGTAGAATTCCTGTCTTCCATGCAGGAGACCCAGGTTTGATTCCCAGCCAATGCTCCTCATGAGCAAAGCGGGTGACTTTAAAGAACAAAAATTTATTGTCTCACAATTCTGGAGGCTAGAAGTCTAAATCAGGGTATTGGCCATGTCAATTCCTTCTGAAGACTCAGAAAGAAATTGTTACAAGCCTCTTCCTAGCTTCTGGTTGCTTCCGGTGATCCCTGACATTTCTTGGTTTGCAGCTGTGTCTGCCCCCATTGTCACATGGCCATCTTCCCTCTGTCTCTCTCGGTGTCTCCTCCTCTTTCATAAGACACCCCTTGGATGGGATTAGGACCCACCCTGCTCCAGGATAACCTCATGTTCACTGATAACATCTGCAATAACTATTTCCAAACGAGGTCACATTCACAGGTACGGGGGAGGGAGGTACACAATTTGATCCATGACACTCCCGAATGCAAAATTTCATTTGTACAAAGTGTTCTAATTGATAGTTCCTCCATCTTCCTTAGGGAGGCAATGAAGACAGGAATAGATGCTTCAGCTCTGGAGGCACACATTTTGAAGGCACCAACATTTACTATGTTTTCTCTTTGCTCCAAGTTAAACTTGGAAAGGAATTGGCATTTCTGTTTTTATGTATTTATACTAAAAGAAAATCCATGAAATTTCTTCTTGAAGAGGACTTGTGTAACTATCTACACTTGGATAGAATAGAGACTCACCAAGGGGGAGAAATCTAGTTTGCAAGTCATTTATTGCCTTGAGAGAAGAAGGGTCAGATGCTTGACACAGAGATGAGCTTATGACTCTGACGAGCTCAGACTACTGGTATACTTCTGTCTATGCAAGGAAACACAACTCTGAAAAGTGGTATTGAGATCACACTACTCCATGAAGCTGCACAGAGAGCACGGGAGATCACTTCTGTCCAGGTTTTGGAGGGAGCCAGTGGGTGGGTAAATTTTATGTGGTGAAGACTTTTTGTAAACTTAATTTGAGGTTTCAAATACTTTGTTTTATAAACATAGTGAGTATCCATTAATTTCTAGCAACTCTGTCTGCCTGTCTGGTGCTGGGAATACAAAGGAGAATAAGACACACCCCTGGACACCCGAGAGGGTGGGGCTTCACCAGGGAGCAATTGCAGCATCTCTGCGAAGGGAAATGAACTGGTACCTTGACCTAAGGTGGGGCATCTTTCTCTTTCTTCCCAGAGGCCCAGAACTCCATGCCTTCCTTCCCCTAAGCTTATTTTTCAAGGTCATGATTTGATGAAGTCATTTCATTTCTGATACACTTGGATTATCCTCCCAAACTGTTCTCAAGCCTCCACAGTCCCTTCACCTGAGCAGAGGGGTCCCTACTCCAACCACTTGTTGAGACGTTTTAGCCCTGGAATGACCTCACCCAATAACCCCACCCAGCCCAGCTCCGACCTCTAGAACCCCAGACCAAAAGGAGGGAACAGTCGAAGAGTCACTGGATAGGACCCTTCTTTGCTTTTTCTGCTTCTGAGCCCCATTCTCCCACAATTAGAAGCCGTTTGGCGAGCGTTGTGCATGCCGCAGCTGAACCTCTTCTGAAGACACAGGCATTGTTGTGAGTGATTGAGTTTTTTATTGTTTTGCCAACTCCCCAACAAACGGACAGATCCATTTGGAACTTGTTTTTCTTTGTTGTTGTTTAATAAAGCAGCAATCATATACCGTGTGAGATAATGGAATGGTTGAATGCAGACTTGAATTATTTCATTTTATGGAGTCTTAATTAGATTTGTAATGCAGAGCTCGTCAGTACCAAATGTTTGCTTAGATTTAATGAGACCTGTTATGGAAAGTAAGAGAATTGTAATTCTCCCATTAACACAACAATGATCCATATTGCAAAGTTTAGAATATATCAAGTTGCAAAAGATACCCGTGACACAGGAATCCATTCATCTACTCCTTATTTCTCTACACGGTTGCCTTATGTTTTTTTGTCTGACCTCTGGAGAAAAGCTATTCACCTATTATGGTTTCCTTATTAATCTCTAAGTGTTAATAGTTTACTGTCTAACCTGGGCAGAGGCTTTGGTGGGAGGCTTGGCCTGCTGCTGGGCAGTGCAGGGAGGGTCTCAGCTAATAGGCCATGTCTCCACTGTATATCATGTCACACCTTCCTGCAGACCATGCCTTCCTGGGAGCCCATTAGCAGAGGTTGACAAACCCAGGGTCAGGACCCCCGTGGGTTAAAATCAGTTTTGAAGCATGTACTATAAATAATTTATTGCTAAGAATATCTACCACCCGTCTGTCAGTTTGTCATATTGTGGTGTCTCGCGTGTTGCGTGATGCTGGAAGCTACACCACTATTATTTCAAATATCAGAAGGGTCACAGATAGTGGACAGGTTTCAGCGGAGCTTCCAGTCTAAGACGAACTAGGAAGAAAGCACAGGTGATCTATTTCTGAAAAGCAACCAATAGAAACCTTGTGGATCACAACAGAGCATTGTCTGACTTGCTTGCTTTGGATACATCATCAGGAGGGATCAGTCGCTAGAGGAGGACACGATGTTTGGTGAAGCACAGGGCCAGTGAGAGTGAAGGAGACCCTAGTGAGATGGATTGGCACAACAGCTGCAGCAATGGACTAGAACACGCTAACAATTTTGAGGATGATGCAGGACCAGGAAGTCTTTCATTTTTTTGTACATGCGGGCACCAAGAGTTGGAGTTGACTTGATGGCAGCTTTTTATCTATCTATCTACCTATCTATCTACCTATCTATCTATCTATCTACCTATCTATCTACCCATCTATCTATCTACCTATCTATCTACCTATCTATCTATCTATCTATCTATCTATCTATCTATCTATCTATCTATCTATCTATCTATCTATCTATCTATCTATCTATCTATCATCTATCTATCTATCTATCTATCTATCTATCTATCTATCTATCTCTCTCTCTCTCTCTCTCTCTCTCTCTCTATCTCTCTATCTCTCTATCTATCTACCTACCTACCTACCTACCTATCTATCATCTATCTACCTATCTACCTACCTACCTATCTACCTATCTATCCATCTACCTAAGAATATCTGAAGCACAAGACTTGTGAATACTATGTTTTATTGAAAAAATAAACCAGTGTTTATTCCTATAATAACATGTTTCTCAGTCTCCTGAACCCCAATGCACTTTCCAGAGTAGGAGAGGAAGGGGTGAAGTCAGAGCTACTGCTCCAGGGAAGTGTTTTGGATATGAAAATGGTCTGGCCTCTCAGTGCTGGGGGGAGAAGTTTGGGAACCAGTGCGTCAGGAAGGCAGTAAAAAGTGGGTAGCAAATCTCTTCAACAAATATTTCTGGGACAACTGGGTATCCACAAACCAAAGAATGAAGATGAACCCCTGTCGCATACCATATACAAAAATTAACTAAAAAAGGATCAACAACTTGAACATAAGAGCTGAAATCATCAAACTCTTTGAAGAAAACATGGTTATGAGTCTTTATGACCTCAGATTTGACAATGGATTCTTACATATGACATGAAAAACACAAGCAACAAAAGAAAAAAAATAGATAAATTGGACTTCATTAAAATGGAAAACTATTGTGCAAAAAAGGCAATATCAAGAAAGTGCTATGGGTTGAATTGTGTCCCCACTCAAATATGTATTAAAATCCTGGATATATGCTATTATGATTAATCAAAAGATTAAATCATCTTGTCTTGGGTAGGGCAGTTTACTTCCCATAATATAATCTAATGTGATGTAATCACTGAATAGATTGAGGTCACAGAAGTGTGTGGTGGGTCCTAAACCTAAGCACTTCCAAGTTGTAAAAAAGAGGAGAATAAACACAGATACACACACGGGGTGATAGGGTGGGGGAATGAACAATGCCATGTGAAGGTTGACTACTACAAGCCAAGGAGCCAAGGAAGGTCTGGAGCTATCAAGGAGGAATGAATAGACACAGCTGAGACCTTGATTTGGAATTTGAGCCTCCAGAACTGTGAGGGAAAAAATTTCTGGTCTTTAAAGCCACCACTTGTGTTCTTTGTGTTATAGCACAATAGGAGACTAAGGTACTGGGGTAACTTAATACTCAGATGGGAGGCAGAGAAGAGGGTTTTAGTGATACTTACCCTTTTGGCTCTTGCTTCCTAGTCTTTCTGCCCCAGATCCACGCCCTCCTTCTTTGTGGTTGTTGCCAGCAAGTCCAAGTGGGTGAGGACCATGGGCTTACAGAAGAACATAGCTCCAGTTTTTTTTTGTTTGTTTGTTTTTGTTGTTGTTGTTGTTCCCAGGGGTTCCACGCCCTACTTCCTGGAAATTAAATGCCCAGAAAACTAACCAGAGGAGCCACCAGAAGCCAGATGAGGCAATTACTTTTTTTTTTTGAGCAATGGAAGTAACTGCATTGCCTGTAAATGTTAGAGACATGCTTATATGAAAAGCTGGTGCAAGAGCTATAATCAAAATGATTACAAGGGATAACAAAAAGACAAAAGAAGTAGAGCCAGAAATTAAGGACATTAAACAAAGAAACAAACAGCTCACCATCTGACTGCAAATGGTATGGTTCAAAGCCACTGTCTAAACAGTGTCGAGCCTTGGGAAAAACTTGCTGGATGTCTGGTGGGAAAAAGCATGTTGCTAGAATGTGCTTAACCAAAAGGAAACAGAAATGTTCTCCACGCTGAGGGAGGGTGGGAAACTTAGATGAGGAGTTGTTGATCTGACTGAAGGGCTGGCCAAGCCACTGGAAATGACATGGGATATAAGCAGGAGATGGTGACGGGTCATGGTGCCTCTGTGCCCATCTGTGTCATCTGTGTGTGTACCATGAAGAGGAAGTGTGTGAGCCCTTACTTACTGTCCTCATCAGCATAAAGGAGGGACCCCTGCCTTCACTGGAACAATAGCCCTGTGCCCAGTCCCCCTTCCGAGACCCTCCATCTTGCAGCCCAGCACGTGAAAGGAGCCGGGATTGAGGGTCCCAGCTTCTAGCTCTGATTCTAACCAATGTGCCACGTGATCTTGGCCAAGTCTGGGCACTCTGTGACCTTAGATTCCTGATTTGCAAGCATTATTAACCCAACACCCCCAAAGACCTATTTTTCTTTCTTTCTTTCTTTCTTTTTCACTAGTGAGGAATCCCTAAAACGGTGAACCAGATGAATAATATGTCTTAGTAAAATGCTCATGAGGGCAAGTAAACAATACTGTTTTTATTTTCCTTTCACAAAAAATAGCTGAATGTAAGCTTGATCCTGAGTATGCATTGCCATTGAGTTGATTTTGACTCATAGCAACCCTGTAGGACAGATTTACAAGGCTGTAAATCTTTACAGAAGTAGGCTGCCACACCTTTGTTCCGAGGAGCAACTGGTGGGTTCGAACCTCCAACCTTACGGTTAGCAGCCGAGCACTTAACCACTGTGCCACCAGGGCTCTGACTATCTGAGCACAGCGTGGCAAACAGACACCAGGCTTCCTCTCCACTTGCAGGCTTAAAGGCATTCATCTGACTGATCTTCAGCATGCCCATGAGCAAGAAGTGCATTTCAGGAGTAAATCCTTGTGTGAGGATGTCGGGGATACTTTCTGAGGACTGAGCACAAACAAGAGGGGGACACAGGAGTTGGGCACAGCCCTTCAATACAACAGAGGTCCCTTCTTTTCTTGAAGAATGAATGAGTCAGACCTTATAGAGCTTCAACCTCGATCTTCAGCCAAGCACCTCTCAGAGCTTCAACTTCCACCACCCTGATGTTCCTCTGGTGACTCCAGGGCTGCAGGGCGAAAGGCCTGTTCTACCTTTCCTCTCCTCTGTGGACCCCGGTGCAGGAACCCTGGAGGGCTCTCTGCAGGAAGGAGCACTTGAACTCCGCCCAGAAGTGCAGCATGGAGTGGAGAATGGAAAGGAAGAGTGTTCCAGGCTGAAGAAAGGCTCGTGCAGAAACGGGTGCCTTCAGCGTATGATTCTGGGTGGTGTGGTTGGAGCATAGGACTGGGCAGAGGGAGAACAGGAGGCCCCTGAGGGCCTAGAGCCCTGCTCTACGGAGCATGGACTTTATTCTGCATGAAATAGGACACCATTGCTGGCTTTGAGGGACAGAGTGAGGCAATGTGACGAATAAGCAGGAGAAACGATTATGTATGCAACTTCGGCTATAAGAAGAAGGAATTGCAACATGAAACGCTGACAATAATTATGTTAATGATATCATGGGCTGTATAATAGCTCCCAAATGTTCGAGAAAGAAATTACACATTCAGACAGGTTCAAGCCCTTGAAAGTTAATTATACCAAATCTGAGATCCTCAATATAGGGGCTCCCCATGTTTAGAGTGGGTAATAGCAAACATAGGGATATTTTTAATCTAACATATACCCATCCTTCAAATTACTATATCTAAGAGATGTTGTAGTTCCTCTGTAGTAAACATTTTTGAGGTTAATTACCCTCCAGTGAAGAGTCAATTAGAAAGGAAGAAGAGGAAGCTCTCTCATAGCCCTTGCTCAACGCAAGCAGATTAAAACAAACATTTCAGACCCTAGCCAGAATAAGGTTAGCAAAAATAAAAATGATGCTCGTATACCCATTGCCTTCGAGTCAATTCTGACTCACAGTGACCCTATAGGACATATGACTTCCAAGGAGCAGCTGGTAGATTCAAACCGCTGACTTTTTGGTTAGCAGGAGAGTGCTTCACCACTGCACTGTTTTTTAAAAAAATCATCTGAATCACTAGAAATGTGATGTGGAGATGGAATGTAAAATGTTCTGGAGTTTTCTAAAGGACAGCTTGGCCTGGTCTCTTGGTCCCATAGCCTGACACTGCCACTTAGGCTTCTCCTCTAAGCTTTCCCTGGGCTCATATCTAGCTCACCATCTCTTCCTCTAAACTATGGAAATACTATGGTCAAGACCATGTTTATACTTCCCAGTTTTCCTCATTGTTCTTTCTCTCCATAAACTCTTTGCCAACTTCCTGACCTTGTTTATTATTATTAGTTGTTGTCGAGTCGCCTCTGGCTCATGGTGACGCCATGTGTAACAGAATGAAATGTTGCCTGGTCCTGCACCTCCTCATGATTATCGATATGTTTGAGTCCAGTGTTGTTGCTATCGTCAGTCCGTGTCACTGGGGCTTTCCTTTGTTTTCACTGACTCTCTACTTTACCAAATATGATGTCCCTTTCTAGCAATTGGTCTTTCCACATGACGTGTCCAAAGTAAGCAAGACAAAGTCTCACCACCCTCACTTCTAAGGAGCGTTCTGGTTGTATTTCTTCTAAGACTGGATTGTTAGTTCTTCTGGCAGCCCACAGTATATTCGATATTCCTGGGTTAGGGAAATTCTGCGTACTCTCCTGGTGGGCCAGGGTCAGGATACTAACCTGACCACGCTTTCCTCATCTGTACACTGGATGCATCCATGGGCCATTGTGATGCCAATGTTGCTGTTGGCTGCACACCCTAACTCACATTCATGTGCAAAGAAGGCATTTTCTCTGATCATGGGATCATTGTGGGCTTTGAGGAAATGGGAAGCTAATGGAGCTTGAGGAAGGAGTGACGTCATCTGACAATGCCAGGACAATGAGAATGGATGTCACTTCAGTAATGGAAGAAGGGGCTGCCACATGAGAAGCTCATGTCTCCCGTCATGGTGAAATCTCTCCCCCACTGGGCCACCTGTTCAGCATCCCCTTCTCACTCTTATTTCACATTGATGTGTGGGCCTCCTTTTCCTGCTATATGATCCAGTCATAGTGAGACTATTAATTCATTTGGTGAGCTGATATAAGTCAAAGTTGCTTTGATAAACGGTATTGATCTGTTGTACTGGTAATAACCCTTGAACATACACGTATGTGTACGTGCACATGCATGCACACACTTCCTCAATGCTTCACATTTTCTGTCTTCACTCTGGGCCCATGGCCTTTATCAATAATCGAAAATCCATGAGGTCACTGGTTAGACTTCTGAAACCACTGCCTCTTGACTTCCTCAATGTGGTGACAACATGGGCTGCTGCCGAGGAAGCTGAGAGAGACCCTCTGTGGAGGAGGGCAGCCAGTACCCAAGTCTGTGCTTGCTCAGGTGGCGGCTGGGACAAATGCATCCAGACAGAGGGGCAGGCTTGTGTGTGGAGAGTGTGGGGAGGTTTGTGTGAGGGTGTGTATAGTGTGCGTGGGGTGTGTGTAGAGTATATGTGTGTGGTATGTGTAGGAGGTGTGTGGTGTGTGTGGGTGTGTGGGGGTACGTGTGGTATGTATGGTGTGTGGGGTATGTTGGCATGTGTGTGTATGAGTGTGTGTGGTATGTGGTGTGTGTGCTTATGTGGTGTGTGTGGGGTGTGTGCATGTATGTGTGTGGGGGGGTGTGTGGTATGTATATGTGTGTGGTATGTGGGCTGTGTGTATGTAGTGTGTGTATGTGTGGTGTGTGAAGAAAAGTTTAGGCTTCATGTCAAAGAAAATTACTACAGACAAATAGGGACATTAGCTAATGATAAAAGAATTCATCCATCGGGAAGACATAACAATCCTACACGTGTATGTACTAAACACAAAGCCTCAAAATACATGAAGCAAAAAATTGATAGAGGTGAAAGAAGAAACAGACAAATCCAAATTATAGTTGGGAATTTGGCACTCCAATTTTAGCAATTGATAAAACTACTGGGCAGAAAACCAGCAAAGACATAGAAAAAATGAACAACATAATCAACCAATAGGATCTAGTCAAAATTTAGAGAACACCCAACAACAGCAAAATACACATAATACACTTTTTTTTTTTCAAGCACCATGAAACATTCACAACATTCATCAAGATAAACCATATCTTGGTATATTGTGTAAATCTCAATGAATCTAAAAGAACTGGAATCACACACAATATGTTCACTGACCATAATGGAATCAAACTAGCAATCAAAAAGAGAGAGATAACGGGGAAATCACTAAACACTTAAAAATTAAACAACACACTTTTAAATAACCCATGAGTTAAGTAGGAAGTCTCAAAGGAAATATAAAAAATGCATAAAACTAAATAAAAATACAACATATAAAAACATGTGGATGCTGCTAAAGCAGTACTAAGAGGGAAATTTATAGCACTAAAATGCTTACATTAGAAAAGACGAAATGTCTCAAACCAGTAATCTAAGTTTCTACCTCAACAAATTAGAAAAAGAATAGTCAAATAAACCCAAAGCAAGTAAAAAGAAGAAAATATTAAAGAACAATGTTAATGTTGTTATTAGGTGCTGTTGAGTCAATTATGATTATAGCAATCCCATATAACAGAGTAGAACTGCCCCATAGGGTTTTTTAAGCTGTAACCTTTACAGATGTTTGCAGTTGCAAACATTCATCACTAATGAAAATGTGGAATGTACATAAGAATTTAGGAAATTTGGGAGTTGTCAAAAAGTGAAATGGAATGCTTGAAGATATCCTAGGCATTAGTGAGCTGAAATGGACTGGTATTGGCCATTTTGAATATGATAATCATGTGGTCTGCTATACCAGGAATGACAAATTGAAGAGGAATGGCATCACGTTCATCATCAAAAAGAACATTTCAAGGTCCATCCTGAAGGGCAACGCTGTCAGTAATAGGACAATATCCATACTCCTATGAGGAAAACCAGTTAATACAACTATTATTCAAATTTGCGGACCAACCACTAAGGACAAAGATGAAGAAATTGAAGATTTCTATCAACTTCTGCAGTCTGAAATCGATCAAACGTGCAATCAAGATGCACTGATAATTATTGGTAATTGGAATGTGAGAGCTGAAAACAAAGAAGGATCAGTAGTTGGAAAATATAGCCTTGGTGATAGAAATGATGCCAGAGGTCATATGGTAGAATTTTGCCAAACCAATGACTTCTTCATTGCAAATACCTTTTTTCAACAACATAAATGGTGACTACATATGTGGGCACAGAAATTAAATTAACTACATCTGTGGAAAGAGACAATAGAGAAGCACGATATCATCAGTCAGAATAAGGCAAGGGGCCGACTGCAGAACAGACCACCAATTTCTCATACACAAATTCAAGTTGAAGCTGAAGAAAATTATAGCAAGTCCATGAGAGCCAAAGTTTTTCCCTGATTATATCCCACCTGAATTTAGAGACCCTCTGAAGAATAGGTTTGACCTACTGAACATTGACCAAAGACCAGGTGAGTTATGTAATGACGTCAAGGACATCATATGTAAAGAAAGCAAAAGGTCATTAAAAAGACAGTAAAGAAAGAAAAGACCAAAATGGATGTCAGAAGAGACTCTGAAACTTGCTCTTGAATGTGGAGTGGCTAAAGCAATTGGAAGAAATGAAGAAGTAAAAGAGCTGAACAGAAGATTCCAAAGGGCAGCTTGAGAAGCCAAAGTAAAGTATTATAATGAAATGTGCAAAGTCCTGGAGTTAGAAAACCAAAAGAGAAGAACAGAGTTAGCATTTTTCAAGCTGAGAGAACTGAAGAAAACATTCAAACCTCGAGGTACAATATTGAAGGAATCTGTGGGCAAAAAATTGAACAACACAGGAAGCACCAGAAGAAGATGGAAGGAATACATAGTCACTGTACTAAAAAGAATTGGTTGATGTTCAACCATTTCAGAAGGCAGCATATGATCGAAGAACTGAGGGTATGGAAGAAAGATGTCCAAGCTGCACTGAAGGTGTTGGTGAAAAACAAGGCTCCAGGAACTGACGGAATACCAACTGAGACGTTACAACAAATGGATGCAGCGCTGGAGGTGCTCACTTGTCTATGCCAAGAAATTTGGAAGACAGCTACCTGGCCAACTGACTGCAAGAAATCCATATTTGTGCCCATTCCAAAGAAAGGTGATCAAACAGAACGTGGAAATTATCAAACAATATCATTAATGCCACACGCAAGTAAAATTTTGCAGAAGATCATTCAAAAACGGCTGCCGCAGTGCATTGACAGGGTTCTGCAATTAATTTGAGCCAGATTCGGAAGAGGACATGGAACCAGGAAAATCATTGCTGATGTCAGATGGATCCTGGCTGAAAGCAGAGGATACCAGAAAGATGTTTACCTGTGATTTATTGACTATGCAAAGGCATTCAACTGTTTGGTTCATAACAAATTATGGATAACTTTGTGAAAAATGGGAATTCCAGAACACTTAATTGTGCTCATGAGGAGCCTGTACATAGACAAGAGGCACTTGTTTGAACACAACAAGGGTATACTGTGTGGTTTAAAGTCAGGAAAGGTGTGCATCAGGGTTATATCCTTTCATTATACTTATTCAGTCTATATACTGAGCAAATAATCTGAGAAACCGAACTACATGAAGAAGAATGGGTCATCAGGATGGGAGGAAGACTCATTAACAACCTGTGCTATGCAGATGACACAACCTTGCTTGCTGAAAGTGAAGAGGACTTGAAACACGTACTGATGAAGATCAAAGACCACAGCCTTTAGTATGGATTACACCTCAACATAAAGAAAGCAACAATTCTCACAGCTGGACCAATAGGCAACATGATAAATGGAGAAAATACTGCAGATTTCAAGAATTTGATTTTACTTGGATCCACAATCAATGCTCACGGAAAAAGCAATAAAGAAATCAAATGACGTATTGCATTGGGCAAATCTCCTGCAAAAAACCTCTTTAGACTCTTGAAAAGCAAAGACATATGCATGCAAAAGCTGGACAGTGAATAAGGAAGACCAAAGAAGAATTGATGCTTTGAACTATGACATTGGCCAAGAATAATGAACATATTATGGGCTGCCAGAAGAAGGAACAAATCTGTCTTGGAAGAAGGCAGCCAGAATGCTCACTAGAAGTAAGGATGGTGAAACTTTGTTTCACATACTTTGGCCATGTTATCAGGAGGGATCAGTCACTGAAGAAGGACATCATGCTTGGTAAAGTAGAACATCAGCAAAAAAGAAGGCCCTCAACTAGATGAGTTGACACAGTGGCTACAACAATGGGCTGAAACATAGGAACGATTGTGAGGATGGTGCAGGACTGGGTGGTGTTTCATTCTGTTGTACAAAGGGTCAATATGAGTCAGAACTGACTGGGTGGCATGTAACAACAACACTCTTTCTTGTAGCAGATCACCAGGTCTTTCCTCCACAGGGCCATTGGGTAGGTTTGAACTGCCAACCTTTCGGTTAGCAGCCGAGCACTTAACCGTTGTGTCACAGGGGTAAAGAGCATAAACCAATGAAATTGAAAACAAGAAAGCAATTGAGAAAAGTAATGAAACAAAAAGTTGGTTCTTCAAAAAAAATCAATCAAATTGTTAACCTCTAGCAAGACTGATAAAAATAAAAAGACAAAAGATATAAATCACCTATATCAGGAATAAAACAGGAACTTCAGTACCAATCCTTTAGCCATTACGAGAATAAGCAGGAAATAATACAAACAACTTTATGTTAAAATAATTTGACAACTTACAAGAAATGGACCAACTTCCCCCCAAATCTACAAATTATCAAAACTCTACCAAGGTGAAATACAGAATCTAATTAGTCAGAAAACCATGAAATAAATTGAGTTTCTAATTTTAAAAGTTCACAATTTCTTTTTGACACAGGCACAAAAGTAATTCAGTGGAAGGAGAAGGCAGCCTTTTGTACAAACGGTGGTGGAGAAATTGTATATCAAAAATATGAACCACAACCTTTACCTCAAATCTTATACAAAAATCCACTCAAAAAGAGATCAAGGACTTAAAAGTAAAATGTAAAACTATAAAATTTTTAGAAGAAAATCTTTGGGACCCAGGGCTAAGAGAAGAGTACTTAGACTTGACACTAGAAGGAAAAAAAAAAAAAAAGGGGCCTTATCAAAATTAAAAACTTTTGCTCTGTAAAGAGAATAAAAAGGCAAGCTACAGAGTTGGAGATAATGTATGCAAATCATATACCCAACAGGGGACTTGTATCTGGAATTCATAAAGAACTTACAAAACTCAAAGTTAAAAAAAAAAAAATAATAATCCATTTAGAAAATGGGCCGAAGCATGACACTAAATACAGCGAATAAGCACATGATAAAATGCTCAACATCGTTAGTCATTAAAGAGATACAAATTATAACATGATGAGCTATTACCAGGTGTTATGGATTGAATCGTGTCCCCCAAAATGTGTGTCAACTTGGCTAGGCCGTGATTCCCAGTGGCTGTCCTCCATTTTGTGATTTGACGTAATTATCCTATGTGTTGTAAATCCTAATGTTTATGATGTTAATAGGGCAGGATTAGAGGCAGTTATGTTAATGGGATAGGATTCAATCTATAGGATTAGGTTGTATCCTGAGTCAATCTGTTTTGAAATGTAAAAGAGAGAATCAAGCAGAGAGAAAAGGGACCTCATACCACCAAGAAAGAAGAGCCAGGAGTGGAGCATGTCCTTTGGACTTGAGGTCCCTGTGCTGAGGAACTCCTAGACCCACCCAAGGCAAGATTGATGGCATGAACCTCTCCCAGAGCCAACAGAGAGAGAAAGACTTCGCCTGAGCTGGGGCCCTGAATTCGGACTTCTAGCCTCCTAAACTGAGAGAATAAATTTCTGTTTGTTAAAGCCATCCACTTGTAGTATTTCTGTTATAGCAGCACTAGGTAACTAAGACACCAGGCCATATGGGGTCACCATGAGCATCAGAATGGCTAAAAAAAAAAAAAAAAAACAGAAGACACAAAACCGTAGCCACACCACATTCTGGTGAAGGTGCGGAGAAGCTGGATCACTCATGCACTGCCGGTGGGCATGTGAAATGGCGTAGACACATTGGAAGACAGCTTGGAGTTTTATTATAAAACTAGCCATGAAAACAGCAAACCACACAGAAATTTCACACGGGTGTTTATCTTAGCAAAACGACAACTTACATACACAAAAACTGTACAGGGATATTCACAGCCTTATTCATAACAGTAAAAAATTGGAAAAAACCCAAACGTCCTTAAAGGGGTGAGTGGATAAACTGTGGTACATCCACACCAAGGAATTCTACTCATTGTTGAAAAGGAACAAACTCTTGCTACCTCTGTGCTGCCTGGAACCTTCCCTTCGGCACTGTTTGCAGGGTTCTGAGTTGTAAGAGCATGTTTCCCCTCCCCAGCTCTTTTCACCAGCTGCTCTTCCTCCCCACACCTTGACGCTGTTAATCCCCGGGGGTTTGCGTGGACCCCCTGCCCCGCTCCCCTATCACCTCCTCTCTGGGGTCCACGTTGGCTTTCCCCTGCTCCCCCATCACCCCTTGGGAGCTCACCTGTTCACTTCTTCCCCTGCACTTCAGGCGTGGACTCCAGGGAGTGGGGCCAGGTGTTCCCTCTCCTCTTCTCTAAACCTCTAAACCTCTCACCCTACACCCAAACGCTGCCCCATCTGACTCCACTGCTCCTGGTTGATGTCCCCCAGGGTCCCTGCCTGGAGCCTTGGAATGGACTCTGGCTGCTCCAGCCTCTGCCCTGCCTTGTCCATGTACAGTCAGTTGTCACCCGTCATGTGGAGGACTTCACTGCCCTATTTGTTCATCAACTCCCCCTGCCCTTCACACAGCTGCCCACTCGGGCCCAGGCCCAGGCCGCACTGTGATTCAACCCTTGTAAGCTTGACTCCTGAATCTCACCCCCTCCCCTCCCACACAGGGCTCCAGCACATTTCTGATAGATGGATCCTTCTAGGACACCACTTGGCACCACCTTGGGCCCCTGCTTGCAAATGTTCAGGAGTCCCCACTTCCCTACCTTGAACTGCTTCTGAGGTTCTGAGGTCAGCCTCCATTGACCCCATATCCCAGCTCCACATGCCTCTACTCACCTCTCTGCCAGGCACCATGTGACTCACTGGTCCTCACCCCTTCCCACTGTCCCAGGTTCACGCATGCCTCAGCCTACCATCCAGCTGAAGCATGTGCCTCTTCTCTCCACCCCAACAAAGGTGGGTGCCAGTCCAAAGTCTACCCCCGCTCCAGCCTCCAGCAACCCCCATCCAGCACATCTGTAGAAATTATTGAAGAAATAGCTCACTTGGCAATGGTGCCAGTGCTGACTTGTACCAACTGGTATGTTGTTGAATTGCCATTAAACTCTTCACGGGCATTTAAACGGCCACAAGTTTGCATCTTGTCTCTCCCACTTGATGTTAACGTTTCAAGGGTAGCGACCCTGCTCATTGCTGCTTTTACAGCCACAGAAATTGCTTGCACAAGAAAAACGAGTCCGTCAGATCGCCCAGAGACCAGCAATGGCAGAAGACCAGGTATTACAGAGGCAGATGATGCTGGGCAGAGCACAGGAACTTGGAGTTGTTTTGGGTTAGCCACTTAACCTCTCTCTGTTTCAAATTCCTTAACACGATGATGCCACTGTGAGCATTAAACTCCACATGTGTGAAATAGCACTTTATAAAAGGCAAGGCACTGCACAAGTATAGAGAAGGACCTTTTAACCTGAACTGACGCAATTACTCAAAATAAAATTAGCTAAAGATGTTGGGGAGATAGCGTGGAAATTTTAATAATCATCATATTTTAGGTCGGTGGCTTTGTGCTTTGTATTAAAATGGCATCAAATTAGCAATAAAGAAGGCAAACATTTTAATTCACCAATGTTGATGTAAGGTTCATTGACTCTTTAGAGGGCTTATGTAGCAAGTTCCTGGGTGGAGCAAATGGTTAACCTCCTAAGCTGCTAACTGGAAAGCTGAACGTTCGAGTCCACCCAGAGGCTCCTTGGAAGAAAAGCCTAGCAATCGACTTCTGAAAGATCAGCTACTGAAAACCCTATGGCGCACAGTTCGACTCTGACACATGGGGTCTCCATGAGTCAGAATCAATTTTACAGCAACTGGTATGTAGCAAAAAGTCTAAGGCAAAATTCAATTTTTTTTTATTACTTGTTTTTCTTTGTGATGTCTGCTGAGATAAGGAAGTCACAGGGAGGTTTCTTCCATGTTCTGGTGGCTTTCCCCTTCTCCCCCAGACTGGAGTGAGCCGCCACTTCATTTCTGCCCATCTGCGCTCTGCCTGACCTGCTAGCCCTCCTCGGAGCTCCCTCCTCCCAAAAACCTTGCTGACCTACCTCCTCTGGACAGCCACAGTTCTGTGTACTGGTTTGGGGTGTTAACCACAGTTGGCACCAGACTAATTAGTTGAGGTTTTTATGGGGTTGGAGAAACTACTAGGGTAGGAACGAGGGCAGGTTCATCTCTTCTCCATGGTGCTTGGCTCAGGGCTCCGTATAGGGGCAGGTGCTAAGCTTCGTCCCCTTCCCTCCCTTGCCCTCACTTCCTCTTTTTAACCAGGTTGTGTGGTTGAATAGATCTTCATGCATACCACATTCAGCATACAGTAGGTAAATGAGGCAGGACAGGTAAGCTCTCCCTCCTTGGCTATCCCAGAACCAGGGCCTGGCCTATCTGCCATATGAAAGCAGCTTGACCCTGCACTGATGTGGTCTTGGGTGCTTCAAAAAAACTGTAACTGGCTCTTAGGATGTGTCTAACAATCTGACAGCATCTCAATTCCATCTTCCTCCCCCACGGCACGGTGGCAATGCCTCTGCGATATTCTGGCAATGTTGACCAAATCCTCTAACAGGGGAGGGTTGTGTGCCTTGTTTGCTCAAGAAAAGAAGCCACCAAAACACGGATGCTGAGTCCCGAGATGCTATGCTGAATCCCGAGGTGCTGCGCAGAGCCCTGGCATTACCACACATACTCCTTACTCATCAACCCAGGGACCTATGCTATCTCCTTTCTTGAGCCCAGCCTTCGTTTGGTTTCGACTGGAGGGTCACTACCAGACATAAATGCTCCAGCAATGAACAGCTGGCTCCCAGTTGCTCCAAGCCCCACTACTGGACTCTCCATGAACATCTCCAATGTTCTTATTGTCAAAGAATAACAGTGGTCAACGCAACCCAAATACATCTCAGGATTCCATGTGGCACAGTCTCTGTATAGTATGATAAAGATATGATCTGACCTGGACACCTTAAAATACAAAGTATCTTCTGAAAGTTTTTTTTTTTTTAAGGGGGCAGAGCAGGAGGTTTACATAATGCTTCCTACAGAGAGTCCTGAAAGACTCCCTGACATTTTTCTCCTTCCACAAATGCTATCCCCTCACAGCAGCTACTAAAAATCTCTCCCACTTTCATCATCTCTGCTTCATTTTTCTGCTCATTCACCCTCCCTAAGTGGTACTCAGCTCACCCCTTCTCTCTATAGGTCTGTCATTGCTGCAACATCTAGACCCATCCCCTCATTTCTGTCTTTGACAGTTTTTCCCACGAATCTTAGGCTGTTACTCAGTCTCTGCACAAAGAGCAGAAGTTGAGAGATGATCAAGAAAAACAAGATTTCTTCCTTGATCCTGAGTCATTTATTCATGGGATTAGTCACTGTGTCTCTGTTAAGCTGACTTTAGCAAACACCTACTGTGTGTGAGAATCTGGGCTAAGTGCATTACGCATTTGCATGCCCATTCAACAGGCATGTTGCTGGTAACTGGCGATGAGTCGACCCCAACTCGTGGCAACACCATATAAAATGGAACAAAACATATCCCGGTCCTGAACCTCAACCACGTTCAGTTGCAGATCCATAGGGTTTTCGTTGGCTGATTTTCCTAGTCCATCTTTGTCTGAAAGCTCTGCTGAAACTTGTTCAGCGTCATGTTGTTGTTGTTAGGTGCCGTCGAGTCAGTTCTGATTCATAGGGACCCTACATACAACAGATCAAAACACTGCCCAGTCCTGTGCCATCCTCACAGTCATTGTCATGCTTGAGCCCCTTGTTGCAGCCACTGTGTCAATCCATCTGCTTGAGGGTCTTCCTCTTTTCGATGGCCCTCTACTTTAGCAAGCACGATGTCCTTCTTCAGGGGCTGATCCCTCCTGATAACTCGTCCAAAGTATTGTGAGATGTAGTCTCACCATCCTTGCTTCTAATGAACATTCTGGCTGTACTTCTTCCAAGACAGATTTGTTCGTTCTTTTGGTAGTCTGTGACGTATTCATTATTCTTCATCAACACCACGATTCAAAGGAGTCAATTCTTCTTCGGCCTTCCTTATTCATCGTCTGGCTTTCGCATACATATGAGGCAATTGAATCAGGTGCACCTTAGTCTTCAAGGTGACATCTTTGCTTTTCAATACTTTAAAGCGGTCTTTTGCAGCAGATCTGCCCAGTGCAATGATTTCTTGATGCTGCTTCCATGGCTGTTGATTGTGTATCCAAGTAAAATGAAATCCTTGACAACTTCAGTCTTTTCTCCATTTATCATGGTGTTGTTTACTGGTCCAGCTGTGAGGATTTTTGTTTTCTTTATGTTGAGGCGTAATCCATATTCAAGGCTGTGGTCTTTGATCTTCATCAGTAAGTGGTTAGAGTCCTCTTCACTTTCAGCAAGCAAGGTCCTGTCGTCTGTGTAACACAGGTTGTGATGAGTCATCCCCTAATCCTGGTGCCTCATTCTTATACGTATATGCCAGCTTCATAGCAACATGCAAGCCTCCGCTGACAAGTGGGTAATGGCTGCACATGAGGTGCACTGGCTGGGAATCAAACCTGGATTTCTTGCACGGAAGGTGAGAATTCTACCATTGAGCCACTGCTGCTCTCTTAATACTGATACCAAACCCGAGGCAGTCGTGTTGCTTCCGACTCATACAGACCCTATGAGACAGCGTAGAACTGCCCCATAGGGTTTACAAGGTGCGGCTGGTGGATTCCAACGACTGACCTTTCGGTTAGCAGCTGAGCTCTTAACCACTGTGCCACAAGAAATCCTTAATACTGATAGGTTTTATTGTTATTGTTACTTTACAAATGAGGAAACTGAGGCACAGAGTACTTAAGCAACCTGCCCAAGACACACAGCCAATAAGTTGTGCCCATTTCATATCATTGCCCCTTTCTCCTACCAACAACCAGAACCAAAACAAGAATGCAAACATAACAGAGACTTTTGCTCCGCTTTTATTAGAGCTTTTGCTAAATAACTGAGCACATTCCTAATCACCCTGACTATAAAGTGATGGGTGAATAACTAGACCTCTTTGCATCCAAATAGTCCACAATGTGTGCAAATGCAGCAGTTGTTGCTGACGCTCAGGCATTTGGCAGGTTTGAGGCTAGGAAGCTGGATTTTCTCCGGCGCTGGGCTTCTTAGAAGGCAATTCTTTGGGGAATGTCCCATCTAAGGCTGTACTAATTGTTTGGGAGGCTGGTAAAGATGTCCCAAAGAAGTCTGAAACTTCTACTGGACCTGGGGAGTCAGGAGGGCCTTCTGAGCCCTCCTTGCTTTGGTGCTTCTCAGAAGTTACTCTGAGCAGAGCTGGGGCTTGGGCAGGCTCCTCATTTACATCTGGGCTCGGCTGACACCGTGCATCCTGGCTCTGCTGGAGGGGCGGTGGAGAGAGAGCTCAGGGGCTGTGGTGAATCAGCCCCTTGCCAGCCTCCTCCTCCCTTTCTGGATGAGGGAAGGAAAGTGGAGAACATAAAACAGAAAAAGTGCCCTTTCAACCCTCTGGGTCTATTCAGGCCAGGGGCCCTTTGTTGTCCTGAAATGTGTTGATCTCACCTTAACGACATGACACCATTGACTTTGAACTTGTCTGATGTCTCAGTTTGGGTTTTCCTGAAAGTAGGTCCTGAGACTTGGGTGGGGGGAGTTCATTGGGGAGGTGGTTGCAAGATGCACCAGGAGGGAGTGAAGCTTAAGACGGGATAAAGACAAGCCAACAATGCCTGGATTCATGAAGGGGGTTTGGTTGTGGGCAAGTGGGACCTGAGGTCTCTGGATGGTGCAAACAGTTTGCACTCAACTGCTAACCTAAAGGATGCCAGTTCAAAGCCGCCCGGTGGCCTGGTGATCTGCCTCCGTTAACAGCCAGGAGAGCCCTACAGAGCTGCTCTTCTCTGACACACATGGGATTGTCATGAGTCAGAACAGACTTGGAGGCAGTGGGCTTGGTTTTGTTTTGGTTTAACTGGGGCTCAGTCCCTCTGGAAATGTCCTCCCAAGGGATGAGGAAATGAGCATGATCACTGGTTGAGGGTCACTCTGCAGACACTTTCTGCCCTGTGCTTGGGGGGTGGGCAGAGAAAGCCCCAGAGAGATGCCGGAGCGGTGGGTGCATGCAGGAACTCTCTGCAGAGACATCCAGGTGGGCCAAGGGGGTGAAGGTGGGCCGCCCACACCAACAGCATCTGCCGTCCCTCCCTTTCACGCTGTAAGTCCCGAGCCTGCCTGTTCACAGCGCTACCCTTAGGGTCCAGTTGTGAGCTCAAAGTTAAACACAACAAAACAGGTAGAATGAACAAATGGCCTCGTCTCATGGCTTCTCACTTGAGCAGGGTCCCCAAAGAAGGGGGATGAAAGGTGGGGCTTTTCTTGACCCCTGGTCTTTCCTGCTCAGACCCTGGCTGGAAAGGAGTGGCTGGGAGACATCATGAGCCCCCCACCCCACCCCACCCGTGAATGTCGCCGGCATGCCAGCATCCTCACCGAGGTTGGGAACACTCCTTGGCTCTCCAGCGCAGGCAGTGGTGTCTCCAACATGGGAACTTGAGCATGACCTTCAACTGGAAACCCCACTGAATTCCCAGGGCTGTGTTCTTGAGTGTGTGGCTACCTGCCTTCCCCCAAAATAACATTCCAGGTCAGGGATCTCAAGGTGGGCTGAGGCCCAGGAGTGCCTTTGAGTTGACACTGGATTTCCCACAGGCTGCAAAGGTGAAGTTCAAAACTGACAACTCTCTGCGCCCTGACTTCACTTGTCCCTGTCTTAGACTCTATCCTATATATATATATATATACACATATATATATATATTTTATCTGGGGACATGTCTGTCTGTCCCTCTGGTAAGTGTAAGCTCCATGAGGAGGGCGAGGCTCCTGTCTACCTTTTTCACTGTAGCCCCCAGCCCCCCAGGATGTCTGCATTAGTCACAGGACAAGTCAATGCCCAGTCCTGTGCTGTACAGAGCACCCGCCCTCTCTGCCAGCTCATGGGTGCGAGGATTCAGGGCGGACAGCTCAGAGCGGTGGACTCAGTCTCAGAATCCTACGTCTGAATTCTTCTTCCGTCACTGTCACAGCCCCTCTCCAAACGCCAGGTGACTTCTTTGTAAAATAGTGGTAGTGGTACCTGCCTCCAGGGTTGTGAGGATGTATGAAAACGTGTGTGCCAAGGTGCCTCGTGCAATCCAGGTGTGTACCTGTCATCCCTCCCAAAGCTGCATCCATCTGCCCTGGTGCCCCTGGGGAAGGAGACCAGATGGTGGCATCCCTGGTGCCAGCTGTGCCTGCAACACTTTCAGTGTCGCTGGCTTCTAGAGACCCTGGGGGAGCTGAGATGACACCTCCAGCCTGGGAGACGGGCAGAAACCTGACCTTGGAAGCTTCCTCAGGGAAGACCCCTGTTTACCAAGGCAGCGAGTCCCGCTACGTGTGATACGCTTCAGCAAAACGTAGTTACTGTTACCAAGACCTAGAAGCCTCCTCCTACTAGCTCCCTGCCCTTCTTCTCACACCCACCTTCTCCACAGCTCTCCTTCCTCCCTCCATCCCGTGCTTCCCTTGGGAAAAGGTCTTTTCTGTGTAGGAAGGCCAACGGCGCCAGCTCTGCAAGTGAGGCTGTTTTCTCCAGGGCTGCCGCGCTGGGAGTCGGGACATGTCTCCACATCCCGCTACCCATGGAGCCATCTACCTCAGCTCTGTTCTGTCCTCCTGCCCTCCGGCCTAAGGAGGGGCGCCCTAGTGTGTGCAGTGAAAGGAATTCTCTGCTCCCACCACCAGCCACTCCCGAGAACACACACCCACACACACACGCACTAAAAAATGCACACATAGGCATATACTTACATACATGCACACTCACACACCTGCACACTTGTACACACTCCCACACATTAACTCTCGTATACCTACACACACGCATTCACTCACACACAGGCACATACGCCCACTCATACATGCACACATTTGTGTACACACATACACATGTGTACACGCACTCTCACAGGCACAAACACACATGCAGATTCACAAATGCACACACTCATGTACACATGTGCACCATGCACACACAGGTACACACTTATACACATGCTCACTCTCACACATACACAGTCACACACAGGCACACACTCACACACACATGCACACGTAGGTATGCGTAAGAACACAGGCACACACATGAACATACTTACACATACACACATGCACACACAGCTACACACACACATACATACACTCTCACACACGCATGCACACACACACACACACACAAGCACACGTTCACACACTCAAGTCCTTTCGTCCTCAGACTGTGTGACCGGGAGCTGTTCTACCTGCACCCCTGAAGCTGTGGTGTTGGGTGCTCTGGCTGTAGAGCCACAGAAACCCGCCTGTGTAGGAACCGAGTGAATTTGTATCCCAACCTGGTTTTGTGGTTTCCACAGGTGAGTCCGACACACCTCTACTGTTTTAGGTAACAGAGAAGGTGGGAGGCAAGGAGCTCTTTGTGGACTACATAGTCAAGGACATAATTAATTCTACCCCCCAAAGTATCCCAGATCTCTTTGCTGTTGTTATTAGCCGCCACCCAGTCAGTCCCCCATTCATGGTGGCCCCACACACAACGGAACAATACGCTGCCTGGTTCTGTGTCATCCACTTGATCTGTTGTGGATCAGATCTTTTTGATCCACAGGGCTTTCAGTGGCTGGTTTCCAGAAGCAGATCGCCAGGCCTTTCTTCCTAGTCCATCTTAGTCGGGAAGCTCCGCTAAAACCTGTTTGGCATCACAGCAACACGCAAGCCTCCGCTGACAAACAGGTGGGGCTGTACAGGAGACGCGCTGGCTGGGCATTGAATCCAGGTCTCCCTCATGGAAGGTGAGACTTCTACCACGGAGCCACCAGTTACCACCTGCATATATCCCTTTACAGCATGAAAGGGGAAACCCCAGGAGCCGTGCCTGGGCAGGGGCTTCTGGGGTTTCCCGGCCTGTAAGTCACTTGCTCATTCATTTTCAGTTCGCTTTGGGGCAGGTGAACTTCAGCAGGAGCCAGAGAGATGTGCAGCCAATTCATGGGTGGAGGGAATTTTGTCACTGAAGGCGCTTTCTTGATTAACTTCTGAGATCAGGTTTTGCAAAGGTCACCATCGTTTCATGTGAGTGGAGGAGCCACTTGTTCCAGCTCTTGGGGCCCCAGGGCTTTGTGCCAGCACCACCAAGCTCCCTGGATCCCCTCAGCAACAGCCTAGTCAAAGCATGTCGGTATCCCATTGTGCAGGTGAGACTCTGGTCCTGGAGGGTTCCTCCCCATCCTCCAACTACAGGTCCAATGTGCTTCGCTGCAGAGGCTCCTCCCTGCTGCCCCATCCCTCTCCAGTGCCCAACACAAGGATGGGGTGCCGGGCCACACTTCACCTTCAGTGGCACCTGGGTTTGCAGGAGAGCAGAAGAATGGTTTTACAGAAAAACCTCTATCTGGAGAGGTCCACGGAAACAGAACGATGGCATTTGTTCAAAAGAGAGAATTTCTATTTTCTTTTGGGAATAGTAAAAAAAAGCTTGTACGTTCCAACAACAATACTGTCAGCTACTGCCCAGGGCTGTCTTAAAAAAAGAATTCCTTGTTGTTGCCAGGTTGTTAAGACCCAAATAGCTTTCATCCCACCCTGGGCACCAGGGCCACTGTCAACCTTTCTGAATGAGATGGGCTTGCTTCCCAATGCTTCTGAGGGAGTGTCAAGCCAGGCGGGGTGTTTGTTTTTGGGCGTATTCCTGATGAAGACAATGGGATAGACAGCCCCAACTCTGAGACTGGAAAAGGCCACTGTGGGGCTGGCAAGAGGGGGGCTTCCCAGAGCTGACACTCTCTTCCCCAGACCCTTGGCTCTCCCTTCCTTCACCCACTGCCATAAAGAGAAACACAACAGAGTGAGAGTTTGTGGGCCCGAGGCAGTGCCACAGGCCGATCTATGTGAAGAAGCCGCTGGCAGCCACTGGGACAGGCTGAACCCCATTGTTAATAGCCACGACAGCCAGGGCCCACACACTAGGCATTTTCCAAGACTCACATGTCTATTTTGCACTTATGTCAGTTCTCACCAAACCCGTCCAGGATGAGGCACCGAGACGTAGTGGGATCCAGGGGGTTTCCCCGTATAGGAAGCCTCCAGTCAGAGCAGTCCCAGCATGCTCACCCTGCTGACGGACTGCGTGTTGGAGCAGAGGGATGAGCTGGCACACGCATGTGGTTAGGCTACGTCTTCATACTCTGAAAGTGGTGAAGACAAGAGAGGATAGTGCTGCGGCATTCTAGACTTCTACACTTGTGTGAATGTGCACATGTACACACGCCGCACACACTCAGACATATATTCTCACATGCCCACACTCACATGCATGCATGCACACACATGGGCACACACTCAGACATATGTTCACACATGCTCACATGCATGTGCACACTCACACACATGTGCATGCACCCTCAAAAACACACACAGGCACGCACATTCATACACTCACTCACATATACATGCACACACATGCACTCGCATGTCCATACACACAATTACATGCTCACACTCATATAACACGCTCACATGCACACATGCACATACACTCATATTCCTACGCACACAGGCATGAGCACACACCTCAGACATACAGAGAAGAGTGTTAGAAACTGTAAGCTCAGAATAGTACCAACCTCCCTATGTGACTTGGGGTGGAGCAGAAGAGAAGCCCCTTCTCCTCACAGGTGCTTCAGTTCCCTTTTGCTTCCTGGGAGGGGGGTTCTCTGTAAGTGAGTCACCCTTTGGCCTTTGCCAGGAGGAAAGGTGAGGCTTCATGTGTGGGGAAGTCCTGATCTTTCAGTGGCAGGTGGGCTCCCTCAGGCCACAGGTGTGAAATGGAACAGCCCTGCCCATTCCCCTCCGGACACAAGGCCACCGGAGCCCTGTCCTTGTGTGTCTGTGTGGGCAAAGCGATCCTTGAAGATTCCCCCTTGCCCTGGAAGAGGGGGTGTGTATCCCCAGGGGTCCCCTGAGACCCTCTTTCAAGGGATCCAAAGGTCAAAGCTATCATCCTGGTAATACTCAGAAGGTATTTACGTTTTGCACTCATGGGGTTAAAATTGCTGTTGCCTTAGCCTGAGCCAAGTTACGGTTGTCATTGTATTCCTCATCATCGTATGCACGCAAAAAAGTAAATGCCAGTGGTACTTAAGAACGTCTTTGATAAAAGAATAAAAAGTCTTAGTTTTATGAAATCTTGACCCTTGAGTTTGTGTTGTTTTGATAGTCTATGTGAGAAAATGTGAATACAGGCACTCCCCAGATTACGAATGTCCGTCCTACGTACAACCCATACTTACAAGCCAACCTTGTAAAGCCTATTCTGTTAAAAACTTGAGGTACGTGGTGTGTAATAACAAATGGGCACTCTTGCATCAACACATGGTTGTTATTATTACTCTATTTTTTTTTATTATGTCAGGAAACCTGGTGGCATGGTGGTTAAGTCCTACAGCTGCTAACCCAAGGGTCGGCAGTTTGAATCTGCCAGGTGCTCCTTGGAAACTCTATGGGGCAGTTCTACTCTGTCCTGCAGGGCCGCTATGAGTCAGAATCAGCTCGATGGCACTGGGTTTGGTTTTGGTTTGGGTATTATTATGTAAAAGATGTTTTAGTGTACCCGGAAGTGTTTCTTTAATGTTTTTATGCATAGAAAGGTACACTACATACTATATACTAAGACAAGCTTTGAACTGTTCCCCTTTACATACAAATTCAGCTTAAAGACAGACTTAGGAACGGAACTCGTTCGTATCCCGGGGAGTGCCTGTATGCACAAACTCTTGTGCCACACACAGGAACAGGTGGAGCCGAGGAAACATACTTGTTTATTGAACCGTGAGCATTTTCCATGGAAGGCTATTTTTACTTGAAGGAACAACAGACAAACTATGGTTATTCAGACTTGGGTATTTGGCAGACGTTTTCTGAAAAATGATTGAAGTGAGCCTGTCACTTCAAGGAAAACAACTGACAGTGTTTGTTGCTAATGATCAAATTCACGCTTTTAGAGGAAAAGTGGAATTTTGGAAAACGTATATCCCCCCATGAGTATGACAGCTTCCCAGTACTTTTCTGATGAATGGGTGGTCATGCGGTTTTTAATATTATGTAATGAAATATCAGCATTGAAAAAAGCTGCATAATTCAGTGAAGATACAATTCCCAAATAACCCACGTATGATGTCACAGGAGCCCTGGTGGCAGAGTGGTTAAGAGCTGCGGCTGCTAAGCAAATCATCGGCAGTTAGAATCTACCGGCCGCTCCTTGGAAACTCTACTGGGGTAGCTTTATCCTGTTCTGTAGGGTCGCTATGATTTGGAATTGACTTGACGGCAATGGGCTTAGTTTTTGGGACTTATGATGTTACTAAATCATGCGTGAGGAACAACTCATCCAAAATGCAAGATAATCCCGTGTAATGTAATGTAACTGAACACAGAGTTTATTAATGTTGCTCCGGGTTCCAAGTAACTTTAAGAAACTACCACTTGTTGAGTTTGGGTGTAGTATCAAAGAAGAACGTTCACAGTTATCTGGAAAAGCCATTAGAACTCTCCTTCCGCTTCCCAGTACGTATCTATGTGAGGCTGGGGCTTCTTCATTTGCTTCAACTGACACATTGTAACCAACCGAGTGTAGATATGAGAAAGCCATTGTCTTCTATCAGATCAGACGTGAAGAGCTGCAAACGTGTGAAACAATGCCACTGATCTCACTCATTTTTTTTTTGAACCTATTCTGTGTTATCCCTAAAAATATGGTCCTTATGTTAACATGTCCTGGGTTTATTGTTTTAAATAAATTAATAAATTATTAAAATTCTCAGTTTTAATTTTTATTATGTTAATATCAATGGGTGTGTTGCGGTTTCGTGTGCCATTCAGGCGGTTCTGACTTACACTGAACTTGCGGGACACTGTAGAACTACACCCCATAGGTTTTTAATTGATGGGTGTGACCCATGCTGTAGATGGGAATCGATAGGTGTAACCCACACAAACAAGAGCTCTTTGGGACCCTCAGTAATTTTCAAGAGAGTGAAGGGATCCCCAAAAACAACAAGTGTGAGAACAGTTGTTCTGTGGCCTTCTCTCCCTTCTCTGCTCCCCTTCCCCTCCTGCCGCCCAACCCACGCCAGGGCCTAGGGTGGATGCTGGTCCCCACATCTACTCCCACTGTGGGCTCTACTCCCTTTCCCTGACGCACACCAGGGGCCAGGGTAGGCACCAAGTCCCCATGCCTCCTCCTGGGTGTACCTGCTCCCCTTCCCTGCCTGCCCGCTGACCCACACCAGGGTCTGGGGTGGACACCAGGTCTCCACACCTTCTCCTGGGTGTACCTGTTCCTCTCCTCTGCCCGCCCCCACCCTCGCACCATGCCTGGAGCCTGCCCAGAACTGCTCTTTCCAGAGGCACTTCCAGGGTTTGGGGTGGGGCAGCCCTGCTCCCTGCACCCATGGTCACTTCTGAGTCTCTCCCTAAGTGGGCAGGTCCTCAGAATCACAGAGCAGGCTGCCCAACCCACCACCGGCCCAAGCCTCAGCTGCCCCTGCCATTCCTGAGTGCCAAAGCTTGGGCACAAGGGCCAGGTAGTCTCCTCCATCAGGGTCATTTGGCCCACTCTCTCCTCCTCCCTCCCAGATCTGCCTCACTTGTGCACACTCCCTTCTGACCTGGGGCTAAGCTCCCACCCACAGCAGATGGGGCATGTGCCCAGGTGTGGCCAGCACAGGTGGTTTGAGTGTCTTCCAGGGGCCACCATCCCCAGTTTACCCCTGCTGCACGGAGCCCCATGCCCAGCCTGTCCTGCCTGGTGTGTTGGCATCCCACGACTGGAGACCTCGAGCTACACAGCAAGGCCCCACAAGGGAGGTTTGGAGCATTTCAAGACCCCTTCCACAGCCTTGAGCCAATCTCATCCGGATTCCCTGTTCTCTGGGAAGTCCTGCTGTGAGAATCTCCAGTGCTTCCATCAGCCCCAACGGCCACACAGAGGTCCTAGGTGTACACACGCAGTCGCCATGTGGAGAAGACTCAGACACCCCCCTCACTCTCCAGAGGGGTGGAGATGCCACTTAGTAAGAGCACCGAGCAATTAAGCATAAAATAGTCATTCAATTATTTGCTTAACAAATTAACTTAGTTCATCATGAAAACGTAGTTAAGTTTCTTTATCGGGTGCATTAGTCAAAGCCAGCCAACTTTAAAAATGCATATAATATGTGCAGCGACTATTTCTAGCACAATAAAGCCAATTATTTTTAAAAATAAAATCTAGTACTTGTAAGAGCATATCTATAGCAACTGTCGGCTAGTTATTCTTGTCTACTTTTGAGCAATGAAAAGTCAAAACTATGCAAATGGCTCGAAGTGTGCTTTTTATAATAAAATGTTGAGTACTTTCCAGTGTTAACGTGTGCCGGCCGCATGCTTCTCAGAGACCGATTCTGATGTTTCGCTCTCAGAGGAGCCTGGCAGGCAAGAGGACAGGCTTCCCCTCCAGACACCACTGGTGTTTGCTCACCTGGGCTGCAGGTGGGATGGATGGGCAGGGTCGCCGAGCCTGGGCCTTTTGGGTTGCTTGCACTTTGGGCGTGGCTCCTCTCTCCCCTTCTTCCACAGGTGGCTGATCACTGAGGAAGATCATCACGCCTGTTCCCTCCTTCCCTATGGCTGCTCGGGTGGCCAAGCCCCACTCACCTTTCTTCACCCGGTTTCCTATTCCAGCCCCATCCCCAACACCACCACCAGCATCCTCTTTCAAAACATCACGTCTTTGATATATGCTTCATGGATGAAGTAATTCTGAATATAACGTTAAGTATATCAGATGCAAAAGGATTAAACTAATCACCTATCAAAGGACAAAAACTCTCCGGTTAGTAGAACCCATTCACATTTATCATATTTAATGTTATATTCGGAGACTTGGTGGTGCAGTGGTAAGAGCTATGGCTGCTACACAAAAGGTTGGCAGTTCGAATTCACCAGTTGCTGCTTGGACACCCTTTGGGAAGTTCTACTCTGTCCTATAGGGTCACTATGAGTCGGAATTAACTTGACCGCAACAGGAATGTTATATTCAGAATTATTTCATTCATATTATCTTACAATTTTTTAAAATTATATCTTAAGTATGTTTCTTTTTTCTTTCTTTTTCTAACTTCCTTTGAATAGGCTTTTTTTTTTTTTAGGTTGATCTTGGCATAATATATTTGATTTTGATTCTTTTGGTGGTTATTCCTAATTTCTTTAAATCTATACTTATATTTATTTCCCCCATCAGTTTCTTAAATTTAGCATTACCCAGCCCTTCCCTGTGAGCCAGACAAGTACTTGAGGCTACTCTCACTTCCTCTGGACTCTCCCATCCCAACCCCTCTCCATACCCTGCAGGTACCCCATTGCCGTCGAGTCGATTCCGACTCATAGCGACCCTATAGGACAGAGTAGAACTGCCCCATAGAGTTTCCAAGGAGCGTCTGGCGAATTCAAACTGCCGACTTCTTGGTTAGCAGCCATGGTACTTAACCACTATGCCACCAGGGTTTCCATGCAGGCATCACCTAGAATTTTGGGTGGACATTTATTATAGATACACTTTTTTGTTTGGGTACTGGCATGTTTGGAAAAATAACTTTAGTAAGTTATTTAGTCACCTGTTCTGTCCACATTTCTAGTATTTGTTTGTTTGTTTGTTTGTTTTTCTTGTCACAGGACTGACTTTAAAAATGCTTCCAAAGGATCTTTCCCAGATCTCAAATCTGGGAAATTCTTGGTCAATAATTCTTCAAATATTTTCTCCTTTATCCACATTGTTTTCTCCCCTTCTGGGACTATAATGTATAGATGCACAGTTCTATTTCAACCTCCCTTACCTCTTGCCTTCCTATCTTTTTAAGTGTTTTTGTATTTTTTTTTAATTTCTTTTGGAGAATTCCTAAGGTTAATCTTTTTGCTTACCAATTTCCAGCTGAATCCATTCTGCCATTTAATGCAGCTATTTTCTTTTTTAAATATCAACTATCACCATTTGTTTTTCCTGTACAACTTGTTGCCCTTGTTTCATCTTCCCAACATCTATCCCCCACCTTATTTCTTAGAGGAAATTGAATAGCTTACTTTAAGCTCTTGTTTTGTGTGTTCCATTTATTCTTCTTCATCTGGTGGGTCTTTCATCTTGTTGTCTTTCTCTTTATAGCCGTTGTATTCCTAAGAAGTCTCATTGCTTTTCTCTGAGAGATATAGCTCCCTGAAGTATGACCTACTTTTCCTGGAAATGGTTATCTGAGGGGAGGGGATAAAGCCCATGTCAGAGCTTGGTCTGATCCCGATGAGTTTGTGGGGTGGAAAGAGAATGTACCTCATAGGGAAGAGCGGCTGGTATATACGTCGCATCTCTTCCTTGGCTCCATTCTTATTCAAGAATTGTCTCCCTCAGCTGTGGTTACTATGCTCAATCTATGCAAGTGGGTGCAGAGAGAGAGGAATGCTTAGTGGCTGAACAGTCTAGAAGAACCAGTTTTTAACTCTTCTCCATCACAGCAAATGTATATAGTGAAGTTCTTAATCTACCCCATCACCCCCTGCCAGCCTTGGAATGGCCGTTTTTCTCTTGCACACAGTGAATGGAGCTTCCCTGAACTTCTTGACTCCGTGGATTGAAGTTTATCATCAGTTTTAGAAAATCCCAGCCAGGATCTCTTCAAATATTATGTCTGCTTCCTTCCTTCTTTCTTCTCCTTCTGGGACTCCATGTGCAAGTAGAGGGGGTTCCAAAGGGGATCAAATCCTCATAGGAAAGGTAACATCAACTTTAGTTTCTATTGTTTCTGTATATACTATTTCTGTCTTACGCTTGACTGTGACTCATATGTATGTTCTTTCCAATGTTTTCTTCCTCTCTGTGGTTCAATATTTGAGTTCACTAATTCTATCTCCTGCTATGCCAGTTTGCTCCCAAACTCATTCTATGAGGTCTAAATTTCAGATACTGTATTTCTCACTGAGAATGATTATTTGAATTTTTTTTTTTTATGGATTCCAATTCTCTTTAGAAGTTCTCTATCTTTTCAGCCACTTAGTTCATATTTTTCTTTATAGTCTGACGCATTTAGAATTGATAATTGTAAGCCTCGTGGGATAACTTCAGGACCTCAGCCATCTATGGATCTGCTTCTATTGACTGCATTTTATCAATCACCACTCTTATTTCCTACTTCATGTTTATGTAAGTTTTGATCATAAGATAGGCATTGTATATACAGAAACAATAGAGGCTGAAGTTGACGTTACCATTCCTCTGAGGATCCCACTTCTTTTTTGGGGGGGGCGTGTAGGGATTAGGGGCTGATCACCTGAATCCAGTCAGGAATGGAGCTGGTTTAAGGCTGGTTCAAGGCTGGTTGCATTGTTAGTAGGAACCAATCCACCTGTGTTTTTCAAGTCTTAGAGACTGTGCCTTTCGGATGTTTGTTTCAGGCTCCACTTTGTAGTTGGTCTCTCTGGCAAGTGAGGCAGTGAGAATCTTACTTTGCCTTTCCAGCCCAGCTGGTCTGTTTCCCACACCACCCCCCAACACTCAACAAGGAACCTATGGAAGAAAACAGCTATGCGTTTTGGGCTCCTCTAGATTCTAATCTCTCATGCCAGCCCACATGGCTTTCAAAACATCTACTGATTTGTCTTTTCCCCAGAATAGTTCCTCTGTCCACAACAAGTCTAAACCTCAGTCTCCTCTCAGACTTAGAAAATGCCCCCAGGGAAAAAAATGGTCAGTGTTTGCAGCTCACCTAGGAAGGGCTCTTCCTGCTTTCGAATTCTAATTCAGCTAGTTCTGCTTGTTTCCACAGCTGTCCCTATGTTTACAACCATGAATTTCCATTTTCTCACAAAGAGGAGTGAAGTCATTGTTGCATCACACTCTACCTACTCTTGGTTGTTTCCCTTTTTCAACCCTGCCTGTATAAGCAACGATGTGTACAGACTCTTCCCTTTGTCTCTTTGTAGTGTGAGAAAACCCACCCAGGCATGGAGAACAGTAGCTGAGTCAACAACTCATTCATTCCTCGGACAATTACTGAATGCCCATTGTGCTCCAATACCATGCTGAGTACTGGACTTATAAAGAGGAACAAGGTCTGTTTCCTACCGTGGAAGACCTCAGAGGAGGACACAGTTGCAAGAGGTGAGCCCAGAGCTGTAAGGGAGGGGTGCACAACAGGCTGAGGGAGCACAGAAGAGTGAGCCACTGCTTTTGACAAGGAAGGAGAGAGTTCTCAAAGGAGATGGCTCCTGAGCTAGCATGGGCAGGAGGAGTTTGTCAGGAGGAAAAGGGGATCAGATGGCTCAAGCGGAGGAAGCACTATGTGCAAAATATCCTCACAAACAGCAATTGGAGGCTCACCAACTTACAGTCATTCTACATACGCAGTCGTACCTCAGGGTACATATTACCTCATCTTTTACAGCCTGTCACTTTTTATCTTGGATACAATTACAAACTCAGAGAAGAGTTGCCAGAATAGTACAAAAACTGCCATGTACTCTACCCAGATTCAGCGATTGTGAAAATTTTTCCTGTTAGCTTTACCAATCACCTCATATGCATGCAAAAGGCGGACAATGAAAAAAGGAAGACAGAAGAAGAATTGATGCATTCAAAGTATGGTGTTGGTGAAGAATATTGAATATATATACTGTGGACTGCCAGAAGGAACAAATCCATCTTAGAAGAAATACACCCAAAATGTTCTTTAGAAGCCAGAGTGGCAAGACTTAGGCTTGCTTACTTTGGGTACGTCATCAGGAAAGACCAATAGCTAGAAAAGGACAAGATGATTGGAAAAGCGGAGGGTTGGCAATGGGAGGGAGGCCCTAGGTGGGATGGATTGACACAGTAGCCAAAACAATGGGCTCAAACATATCAGTGATCACGAAGATGGTTCAGGACCAGGCAATATTTGTTCTGTTATATATAAGGTTGTTATGAGTTGAAGCCGACTCAATGGCAACTAACAACATCTATATGTGTATATATATATATTTTCTCTCTCTCCCTCTTTCTGTCCATCCAACCACCTGTCTGTCCATCCAACCATCAGTCCATCCATCCATCCATCCGTCCGTCCATCCTTCCGTCCGTCCACCCCCCACCCCCGCCCCCCACCCCCGCACCTCCACCCATCCACCCATCCACCCATCCACCCAACCACCCAACCACCCATCCACCCATCCACCCATCCACCCACCCATCCACCCACCCATCCATCCACCCACCCACCCACCCACCCACCCATCCATCCATCCATCCATCCATCCATCCATCCATCCATCCATCCATCCATCCATCCATCCATCCATCCATCCATCCATCCATCCATCCATCCATCCATCCATCCATCCATCCATCCATCCATCCATCCATCATATATGTATATGTATATTTGTGTCATGGATTGAATCGTGTTCCCCCAAAATATGTGTCAACTTGGTTAGGCCATGATTCCCAGTACTGTGTGGTTGTCCTCCATTTTGTGATTGTAATTTTATGTTAAAGAGGATTAGGGTGGGATTTTAACACCTTTACTAAGGTCGCATCCCTGACCCAATACAAAGGGAGTTTTCCTGGAGTGTGGCCTGCACCACCTTACAAGAGGTAAAAGGGAAGGGAAGCACCAGAGAGTGGGGACTTCATATCACCAAGAAAGCAGTGCCAGGAGCACAGGGCTTCCTTCAGTTCAGGGGTTCCTGCGCAGAGAAGCTGTGGGTCCAGGGAAGATTGATGAGAAGGCCAACAGAGAGAGAAAGCCTTCGCCTGGAGCTGACGCCCTGAATTTGGACTTCTAGCCTACTGGACTGTGAGAAAATTAATTTCTCTTTGTTAAAGCCACCCACTTGTGGTATTTCTGTTATAACTTCACTAGATAACTAAGACAATATGTAAAATATTTTTAAAACTATTTTAGAGTAAACTGCAGACATTATATCCTTTACCCCTAAATAATATTTGTGTTCATTTCCTAAGAATAAGAATAGTCTCAGGAAATTAAACAATAATACAATACTCTTAAGTAATCCGCAGCTTATATTCATAGTTCATTAATTATCCCAATGTTGTACTTTGTGGTTATCTTCATTTATCCAGGATGCAATCAGAATCACAAGGTGTATTTAGTTGCATGCCTCTTCAGTCTCTTTTACTCTGGAACAGCTCCTTAGCCCTCCATTGTCTACCATGAAGAGTACAGGGCAGATGCTTTTATAGGATGTCCCTTGGTTGGATCTTGGTTATAGATTTTTGGCAGGGATACACCAGGAACGGTTTGTGTGCTTATCAATGCATCCCATTGGAAAACACAGGATGTTCGCTTGCACAATAACTTGGTTCAGGTACTGTCCACCAGGCTTTTCCACTGTTAAGTTACATGTTCCCTTTTCTAATTAATTGGTATTGGTGAAGCCATAGTTTGAAATTCTATGAATATCTTATCCCCCTTAAACTTTCACCCAGTAGTTTTAGCAACTGTTGGTGATGCTTGTCTGAATTATTTATAAATATGATGGCTGCAAGATCATTGTTCTCTAACTGCCTCATTCTTTCTACATTCATCAGCTCACATTCTACCGTCAGAAGAGCTTCACCTTTTCCCCATCTATATATGCACTTATTTTTATATCAGTATATACTCATGAACTCTTGGTTTAGTCAGTGGGCTATAATCTCTAACCATCATTATTATTTTGACGCTCAAATTGTCCCACATTTGGCCATCAAGGGATTACTTGAGTAAATGTCTCCTGGGTGACACCATATAGGACCACAGAGAAATCAGAAATTGTAAGACAAATGGGTGAGCTGATCAGTGGGTAGGCTCTCAGCCGTTCAGACAAAATCTCAAAGAATCAATCTTAGGTGAGGGGCTGTAAGTTGATTTTCTAGGATAATCTCCTTCATGTCTTACAGGGACTGTTTCCTTCCCTCGCCTGGAGGACATGGTAGGCTTGGTTAAAAGTGGGGCTTTTCCACCTCCAAGTCTGGATCTGGGAAGTCTCCTCCCTACCCTGTACTCACTCTGTTTATCCCATCAGAGCCACGTGCCTGGCCTCTCCTTTACTCAGGTATCTCCCAAGACATCTCAGCCAGAAGCAAACCTCTGAGTCTAATAGCCCACAATTACAGTAGAATTCACCTCCTGTCCACTCCCACACTCCTGATGGAACCACAGAAAGAGAAAGGTTGCTTGGGAAAGCCTTGGCAACACATAACAAGAATTGTAAAATTGTTCCTTTTTACCTCATGATGACATTTCTGGGAAATCATTCCAAAAAAAAATTCCAAAATGGGCAAAAGCCTATGCATGAGGAGATTTATTGTAGCATTTTACAACTCACAAAGCACATGAGATGCTTGTCTGCCAGGAATTGGTTAGGTAATTTACAGTACCTCAAATGGAGTGGCACCACTCCCCTGTCAGTTTGTGGTGCACACTGTGGTGGTTTGCATGTTGCTGTGATGCTGGGTGACCAGCAGGGTCATCCATGGTGGACAGGTTTCAGTGGAGCTTCCAGGCTAACACAGACTGGGAAGAAGGACCTGGCAATCTTCTTCTGAAAAAATTAGCCAGTGAAAACTTTATGAATAACAGCGAAAACTGTCTGATAGAGTACCGGAAGATGAGCCCCTCAGGTTGGAACACACTCAAAATACAGCTGGTGAAGAGTTGCCTGCTCAAAGTAGAATCAACCTTAATGATGTGGGTGGAGTAAAGCTTTTGAGGCCTTCATTTGCTGTTGTGGCATGACTCAAAATAAGAATAAAGAGCTGCAAACATCCATTAATAATTGGAACATGGAATGTACAAAGTACGAATCAAGAAAAATTGGAAGTTGTCAAAAATGAGATGGATTGCTTGAAGATCAGTATCCTAGGCATTAGTGAGTCGAAATAGACTGGTATTGGCCATTTTGAATCAGACAATCATATGGTCTATTATGCTGGGAATGACAAATCAAAGAGGAATGGCGTCTCATTCACAGTCAAAAACGACATTTCAAGATCTATCTTGAAATACAATCCTGTCAGCTATGGGATAATTCACTTACTAATGAAGACCACAGCCTTCAGTGTGGGTTACACCTCAACATAAAGAAAACAAAAATCCTCGCAACTGGACCAACAAGCAACATCATGGTAAACGGAGAAAAGATTGAAGTTGTCAAAGATTTCATTTTACTTGGATCCACGATCAACAGCCATGGAAGCAGCAGTCAAGAAATCAAAAGATGCATTGCATTGGGTAAATCTGCTGCAAAGGACCTCTTTAAAGTGTTGAAGAGCAAAGATGTCACCCTGAAGACTAAGGTGCGCCTGACCCAAGCCATGATATTTTCAATCACATCATATGCATGTGGAAGCTGGACAATGAATAAAGAAGACCAAAGAAGAGTTAACGCCTTTGAATTGCGATGTTGGTGAAGAATATTGAATATACCATGGACTGCCAAAAGAACGAACAAATCTGTCTTGGAAGAAGTGCAGCCAGAATGCTCCTTAGAGGCAAGGATGGCGAGACTGCATCTTACATACTTTGGACAGGCTGTCAGGAGGGATGAGTCCCTGTAGAAGGACATCATGCTTGGCAGAGTACAGTGTCAGCGGAAAAGAGGAAGACACAGTGGCTGCAACAATGAGCCCAAGCATAACAGGGATTGTAAGGATGGTGCAGGACCGGGCAGTGTTTCGTTCTGTTGTGCATAGGGTCACTATGAGTCGGAACTGACTCGATGGCACCTAACAACAACAACATAGGATGATTACCCATACGCCTATAAGGAAGGCCAGTTAATATGACTATTATTCAGATTTACACACCAACCACTAATGCCAGTGACAAAGAAGTTGAAGATTTTCACCAGCTTCTGCAGTCTGAAATTGATCAGACATGCATTCAAGATGCATTGACAATTACTAGTGATTGGAATGTGAAATTTAGAAACAAAGAAAAAGGATCAGTAGTTGGAAAATATGTCCTTGGTGATAGAAACAACACCAGAGATGGCATGATAGAATTTTGCAAGACCAATGACTTCTTCATTGCAAATACCTTTTTTCACCAACATAGACGATAACTATACACGTGTACCTTGCTGGAAGGAATACATAGGAATCAAATCGACTACATCTGTGGGAAGAGATGATTGAGAAGCTCAATATCATCAGTCAGAACAAGGCCAGGGGCCAACTTCAGAACAGATCATTAATTGCTCATACGTAAATTCAAGTTGAAACTGAAGAAAATTAAAACAGGTCCACGAAAGCCTAAGTACAGCCTTGAATATATCCTACCTGTATTAAGAGACCACTTCAAGAATAGATTTGACGCATTGAACGCTAATGACCCAAGACCAGATAAGTTGTGGGATTACATCAAGGACATCATAGATGAAGAAAGCAAAATGTTAAAAGATTCTGGCATTAAAAGACAGAAAAGAGAAAAAAAACAAAGACCAAAATTGAGGTCAAAGATGCTCTGAAACTTGCTCTTGAACATAGAGTACCTAAAGCGAATGGAAGAAATGATGATGTAAAAGAGCTGAACAGAAGATTCCAAAGGGTGGCCAGAGAAGACAACATAAAGTATTATAATGACACATGCAAGACCTGGAGTTACAAAATCAAAAGGGAAGATCACATTCAGCATTTCTCAAGCAGAAAGAACTGAAGAAAAAATTCAAGGCTTGAGTTGCAATATTGAAGGATTCTGTGGGCAAAAAATCGAACAACACAGGAAGCATCAAAAAAAGATGGAAAGTATACACAGAATCACTCCACCAGAAAGAATTGGTTGACATTCAGCCATTACAGGGAGTAGCATATGATTAAGAACTGATGGTGCTAAAGAGGAAGTCCAAGCTGCACTGAAGGCGTTGGCGAAAAATAAGTCTCCAGGAAGTGACGGGATTCCAATTGAGATGTTTCAACAAATGGATGCAATACTGGAAGCTCTCACTTGTCACATGCCAAGAAATTTGGAAGACAGCTACCTGGCCAACTGACTGGAAGAGATTCATGTCAGTGCCTATTCCAGAAAAAGGTGATCCAATGGAATGGGGGAATTATTGAACAATATCATTAATATCACATGCAAGTAAAATTATGCTGAAAATAATTCAAAAGCGGTTGCAGCAGTATGATAGGGAACTGCCAGAAATTCAAGCTGGATTCAGAAGAGGATGTGGAACAAGGAATATCATTGCTGATGTCAGATGGATCCTGGCTGAAAGCAGAGAATACCAGCAAGATGTTTACCTGTGTTTTATTGACTATGCAAAGGCATTCAACTGTGTGGATCATAACAAATTATGGATAACATTGCAAAGAATGGGAATTCCAGAATACTTAATTGTGTTTATGTGGATCCTGTACACAGACGAAGAGGTAGTAGTTGGAACAGAACAAGGGGATACTGCATGGTTTAAAATCAGGAAAGGTGTACATCAGGGTTGTATCCTTTCACCACACTTGTTCAATCAGTCTGCTGAGCAAATAATCCAAGAAGATGGACTATATGAAGAAGAACGGGGCATCAGGATTGGAGAAAAACTCATTAACTACCTGCGTTATGCAGATGACACAACCTACCTTGCTGAAAGTGAAGAGGACTTGATGAAGATCAAAGACTACAACCTGCAGGGTGGGTTCTACTTCAACATAACCAAAAAAAACCAAACCCAGTGCCGTCGAGTCGATTCTGACGCATAGTGACCCTATAGGACAGAGTGGAACTGTCCCATAGAGTTTCCAAGGAGCACCTGGCAGGTTCAAACTGCTGACCCTCGTGGTTAGCAGCCATAGGACTTAACCACTACGCCACAAGGGTTTCCCTTCGACATGAAGAAAATGAAAATCCTCACAACTGGGCCAATAAGCAACAACATTATAAATGGAGAAACTATCGAGGTTGTCAAGGATTTCATTTTGCTTGGATCCAAAATCAACACCCATGGAAGCAACAGTCAAGAAATCAAATGAAGTATTTGCATTGGGCAAATCTGCTGCAAAAGACTTCTTTAAAATGTTGAAGAGTGAAGATGTCACTTTGAGGTCTAAGGTACGCCTAACCCAAAACTTGGTATTTTCAATTGCCTCAAAAGCATGTGAAAACTGGCAAATGAATAAGAAACACTGAAGAAGAATTGATGCCTTTGAATTATGGTGTTGGCAAAGAATATTGAATATACCATGGATTGCCAGAAAAAAGAACAAATTTGTCTTGGAAGTATAGCCAGAGTGCTCCTTAGAAGCAAGGACGGTGAGAGTTCACCTTATGTACTATGGACATGTTATCAGGAGGGACTAGCCACTGGAGAAGGACATCATGCTTGGTAGAGGGTCAGCAAAAAAGAAAAACCCTCAGTGAGATGGATTAACACAGTGGCTGCAACAATGGGCTCAAGCGTAACAACAATTGTAAGGATGGCGCAGGACCAGGCAGTGTTTCGTCCTGTTGTGCATAGAGTCGCTATGAGTCATGACCGACTCGATGGCACCTAAGAACTATAACAAACAACAAAATGGAGTCGATGCAATATTGCCTCTCATATGATTCTCAAAATTACGAAGCAATGAGGAAAATGTGTATGATGTATTCTTAAGCAGAAATATGCAGAGTACAAAACCTTGTGCATACCTTCAGTACAGCTATGGAGAAGGAGACAGAGCTTTGTCCTGAATAAGCTGATGCCAGAACTCTTTTGGGGAGGCATGTACCTTTGTCTGGGAAGGTATTTGCATACATTGGGCAGAAGCCTATAGGGTCTGAGGTGGATGCTTACATCTAGCCCAGCCCTGACTGCTGGTGAGGGTGAGAGGGTCACGCAGTCCTCTCTAAACTAGGCAAGGTCTGAGAGCCAGAACGGGGAAAGGTTGGGAGCACACTGCTCCCAGACCCAGATCTGTGGTCCCCAAGTCCCCTGCCTCATGCTCAATCCCTAAGGCACCCCAGGACACAGGTACAGGTATCTCGAAGCATGTTTTCCTCCTGAGCTATCCAGATGAGCTATCACAGCAGCCGCATTTATAGTGGTATTTGGGGGAGGAGGGAAGGGACTTATTTATATTTTCCTTGCACAGTATACCATGTGACTTCAAAATTTATATCCAAAAAAAAAAAAGGCAACGCCTGATGTTCTAATACTATGCTTAGCAAGAAGAATCTACTTCAGGTCATTCGTCTTCATTTTTAGTCTTATTGCACCTTTATTGGTTTTTGTATTGAAATATGTCTCTCAGTGATATCATTGTTGTAGAAATCCCAGACCCCTGGCATCAGGAGCCCATGCCGTTAAAAGCTAATGACTTTAAAATGAAAATTTTTTTTTCTAACTGCAAACATTATACAGATTTTCTACAACATGATGGACACAGTTGATATGAATCCTTGTTCTTCCAGAAGTATTCAGGAATCAGGGATAGGATGTTTATGGATGCGTGTGTGCACACGTGTGTGCATACGTGTGTGTGTGCGTGTGTGTGTGCGTGTGTATGCATGCAAGTGTAAACAGTACAGCTGAGTTCCAGGGAAGAAAGTGAAATCCCAAAGCGGCAGTCGGACGAGGAGCCCACAGCAGGCTGGTAAACAGGTGAGCTGACTCCAAGTTGGCTGAGACCTGTGGTCCACATACAGGCTGCATGGTTGGGACAGGAGGCAAATCCTTAAGCAACGCATGAACACGGGGAGCTGGATCTGAGGCTCCCACACCCGTGAAAAGAGCTAACCACCCCCTCTACTGCCCTTCTGAAGGCGAAGAAGCCTGTGGGTCTCCTAGGCTTCTGGAAGAAAGCAAAAGTCTCCCAAACTCTTTATGTATCTGAATTTAGACTACCCATCTACAGTTCCATGGTTAAGAGCTCAGCTGCTAACTAAGGGTCAGGAGTTTTAATCCACAAGCTACTCCTTGAAAAGCCTATGGGGCAGTTCTACTCTGTCCTATAGGGTCACTATGAGTTGGAATCGACTCGATGGCACTGCGTTTGGTTTTTGTGTTTTCTTTTACCTGCTTTAGAAATCCCAAGTTGAAAAATCAGCCTCAAGCAGGGTCATCCATGGGGTCTGTAGCAGAAACAAGCTATAACTATTCTATGAGGACAGTTAGCCAACCCAGGGTCAGGATACCACCACCAGAAAGAGGGGCTCCCCCTGAGAGCGTACCGGCAAAATAAATTCGTTGTTGTTGTTGTTAGGTGCTGTTGAGTCGGTTCTGACTCATAGTGACCCTATGTACAACAGAACAAAACACTGTCCAGTCCTGGGCCATCCTCATAGTCGTTGTTATGCTTGAGCTTATTGTTGCAGCCACTGTGTCAATCCATCTCATCGAGGGTCTTCTTCTTTTTCCCTGTCCTTCTACTTTACCAAGCATGATGTCCTCCTCTAGGGACTGATCCCTCCTGCTAACGTGTCCAAAGTACGTGAGACGTAGTCTCACCATCCTTGCTTCTAAAGAGCATTCTGTTTGCACTTCTTTCAAGAGAGATTTGTTCATTCTTTTGGCTGTCTATGGTATATTCAATATTATTCTCCAATACCACAATTCAAAGGCATCAGTTCTCCAGTCTTCCTTATTCATTGTCCAGCTTTCACATGCATATGAGCTGACTGAAAACACCATAGCTTGGGCCAGGCTCAGCTTAGTGACATCTTTTTTTTAACACTTTAAGGTGGTCTTTTGCAACAGGTTTGCTCAATGCAATACATCTCTTGATTTCTTGACTGTTGCTTCCATGGGTGGTAATTGTGGATCCAGTGGTCACCTCGCTGTGTCCAGGCATCTGTGTACTTGGTAGGCCATATGGGGTCCCCGTCAGCTGATAGGAAGCCCTGGTAAAAAAAGTGGTGGTCAAGTCCCCGGCCCCACCTCCTGAAGGCAGCTCTCCATCAACCTCGTCCAAGGGCACCACCTTCGAGCCTGGCTCTGACACCGTCTGAGACACAGAGCCTGACCCAGCTACTACCAGGATTGTTTTCTTGCCCAAATCTGATTCTTTTAATTCCTGGGCTATGGCCTCACTTCCTAGGGCTCATCCATGACCCAGCACTCAATGCTGGCTTTGTCTCTGCTGTTGGGGCCATTACTACAGCCACCCTACTTTTTTCCTACATCATTTCTCAGCCTTTTCATTCAAACCCAGGCAACACAATGTCTCCCCACCTCCGAATAAACAAGACCCAAGACCAAGGTGTTTAGAAGCGTGGTGTTAGGGCCGTGTCTCCCTCCTGCCCTGTCAGTCTTGGCTGCACGTCCCCCGAGCAGTGGGAATGAGATCCCCATGAGGTATCACTTTGCACCCAAATGTGCTGGCATCACGCGGAGTTTGTCATCCCAGGTTGACCCTCGGGTTCTGTCAACATCAGTGAAGCCAAGCAGCTGCCGAAGGCCAAGAGCCATACTCCTTTCTCAAAGGGCAGGGGGCCAAAGCAGTCCTGGGCTTGTTCTAACAGGCCAGGACATCTCCATTCAGGGCTAAGCAGATGACACAGACATGGGGAATCAGAGAGAGAGAGAGGCCTTTGTGGGCATCAGCTGTCCAGGGGCCCCTGGAGAACTAGAATGTGAGCTGGGGCTCTCAGGGGTGGCTAGGACTAACGAGGCTAGTTAGGATCGCTCACAGGTGTGAAGAATATTTTTGTTGTTTTGGTAACTGCTTTATTGAGATGTAATTCACATATCATACAATTCACCTGTTTAAAGGGTACAATTCAGTGGCTTTCGGTACATTCACAGAATAATGTAACTTTCACCACAATTGATTTTAGAACATTTTCTTACCCCACATCCCTTATCCTTCACATCCCAGACCCCCCACCTGTTCCCCACCTCTAGGCAACCCCTGTGTTATTTTTTGCCTCTATAAATTTGCCCACAGAGTAATTGAAATCTTACAATATGTGGTCTTTTTTGACTGGCTTCTTTTGTTTACCATTTTCAAGGCTCATCCATGTTGTGGCATGTAACAGTGCTTCATTCCTTCTCATTGCCAAATAATATTACATTATATGGGTAGTCCCTATTTTATTTATCCATTCATCAGTTGATGGATATTTGGGTTGTTTCCACCTTCTGTCTGTTTTAAATAACATGTCAATAAATACCTGAGTACAAGTTCTTGTTGACATATATTTTCAATTCTCTTGGGTATGTACTTAGGAGCGAAGTTGCTGATCTTATGAGAACTGTCTACCACTCACCTGTCAGTTTGTCATACTGTGGTGGCTTGCATGCTGTTGTGATGCTGGAAGCTATGCCACTAGTATTTCAAATGGTAACAGGGTCACCCATAGTGGACAGGTCTCAGTGGAGCTTCCAGACTAAGACAGACTGGGAAGAAGGACCTGGTGATCTACCTCTGAAAAATTTGGCCGGCGAAGCCTTATGAGTACCAGCGAAACATTGTCTGATAGAGTGCCAGAAGATAAGCCCCTCAGGTTGGAAGAGACTCAGAATAAGACTGAGGAAGAGCTGCCTCCTCAAAGTAAAGGAGACCTTAATGATGTGTGTGGGACCTTCATTTGCTGATGTGGCATGACTCAAACTGAGAAGAAACAGCTGCAAGCATCCATTAATAATTAGAACGTGGAATGTACAAGGTATGAATCAAGGAAAATTGGAAGCTGAAACATGTTGGTATTGGCCATTTTGAATCAGAAAATCATATGGCCTACTATGCCAGGAGTGACAAATTGAAGAGGAATGGTGTTGCATTCATTGTCAAAACGAACTTTTCAAGATCTAACAGGAATTATAATACTGTCAGTGATAAGATAATATCCACATGCCTACAAGGTAGACCAAATTCAAATTCAGGCACCAACCACTAAGGCCAAAGATAAAGAGATGGAAGATTTTTACCAACTTCTGCAGTCTGAAATTGATCAAACATGCAATCAAGATGTGTTGATAATAACTGGTGATGGGAATTCAAAACTTAGAAACAAAGGAAAAGGATCAGTGGTAGGAAAATGTGGCCTTGGCAACAGAAATGACATGGGAGACCGCATAATAGAATTTTGCAAGACCAATGAGTTATTCATTGGAAATACCTTTTTCAACAACATAAATAGTGATATACACATGAACCTTACTGGACGGAATACACAGAAATCAAATCAGCTACATCTGTGGAAAAAGACAATGGAGAAGCTCAATAACATCGGTCAGAATAAGGCTAGGGGCTGACTGCGGGACAGACCATCAACTGCTTATATGCAAGTTTGAGCTGAAGCTGAAGAAAATTAAAACAAGTCCATGAAAGCCAAAGTATGAACTTGAGTATATCCCACCTAAATTTAGAGACCATCTTAAGAATAGATTTGATATATTGAACACTAATGACTGAAGGCCAGGTGAGTTGTGTGGTATGACATCAAGGACACCACAATGAAGAAAACAAAAGGGCATTAAAAAGACAGAAAAAAAAAAAAAAGACCAAAAGGGATGTCAGAAGAGACTCTGAAACTTGCGCTCGAAAGTAGAGTAGCTAAAGCAAATGGAAGAAATGATAAAAGAGCTGAACAGATTTCAAAAGGTGGCTCTAGAAGACAAAATAAAGTATTTGGTATGCTGAGAAAATTGTCATTATAAAGTATTATAATGAAATCTGCAAAGACCTGGAGTTAGAAAACCAAAAGGGAAGAATACGAGCCCACATTTCTCAAGCTGAAACAACTGAAGAAAAATTCAAGCCTTGAGTTGCAATATTGAAGGATTCTATGGGCAAAAAATTAAAAAATTCAGGAAGCATCAAAAGAAGATGGAGGGAATACACAGAGTCACTGTACCAAAAAGAATTGGTCAATGTGCAACCATTTCAGGAGGTAACATATGGTCAAGAACCGATGGTACTGAAGGAAGAGGTTCAAGCTGCACTGAAGGCATTGGCAAAAAACAAGGCTCCAGGAATTAACGGTATACCGACTGAGATATTTCAACAAACGAATGCAATGCTGGAAGGGCTCACTCGTCTATGCCAAGAAATTTTAAAGATAGGTACCTGGCCAACCAACTGGAAGAGATTCATATACATGTCCATTCCAAAGAAAAGTGATCCAACAGAATGAGGAAATTATCAAACAATAGCATTAATATTACATGCAGGTAAAATTATGCTGAAGATAATTTAAAAATTCATGCAACATTTGGACAAGAACTACCAGAAATTCAATCTGGATTCAGAAGAGAAAGTGGAAAGAGGGATATTATTGTTGATGTCAGATGGATCTTGGCTGAAAGCAGAGAATATCAGAAAGATGTTTATCTGTGCTTTATTGACTACGCAAAGGGATTTGGCTGTGTGGATCATAACAAATTATGGGTAACATTTTGAGGAATGGGAATTCCAGAATACTTAATTGTGCTTGTGAGGAACCTGTACACAGACCAAGAGGCAATTGTTTGAACAGAACAAGGGGCTATTGCATGGTTTAAAATCAGGAAAGGTGTGCATCAGGGTTGTACCCTTTCACCATATTTATTCAATCTGTTTGTTGAGCAAATAATTGGAGAAGCTGGACTACATGAAGAAGAACCAGGCATTGGGATTGGAAGAAGACTCATTAACAACCTGTGATATGCAGATGACACAATCTTGCTTTGCTGAAAGTGAATAGGACTTGAAGCACTTACTGGTGAAGATCAAAGATCACAACTGGACCAATAAGCAACATCATGATAAATGGAGAAAAGATTGAAGTTGTCAAGAATTTCGTTTTCCTTGGATCCACAATCAATCCCCATGGAAGCAACAGTCAAGAAATTAGACAAGGCATTGCACTGGGCAAATCTGGTGCAAAAAACCTCTTTAAAGTATTCAAAAGCAAAGATGTTACCTTGAAGACTAAGGCGACTCAAGCCATGGTGTTTTCAATGGCCTCATGTGCATTCGGAAGCTGGACGACGAATAAGGAAGACTTGAAGAATTGATGACGTTGAATTATGGTGCTGGCAAATCATGTTGAATATATTGTGGACGGCCAGAAGAAGAAACAAATCGGTCTTGGAAGAAGTACAACCAGAAGCTCCTTAGAAGCAAGGATGGTGAGAAGTTGTCTCACGTACTTTGGACATGTCATCAGGAGGGATTAGTCCCTGGAGAAGGACATCATGCTTGGTAAAGTCGTCCATAAAGAGGAAGACCTGCAAGGAGATAGACAGGGTCACTATGAGTTTGAACAGACTCATAGGCACCTGACAACAACAGGACAGCTCTGTGTTTAACCATCAGGGGAACGGCCAGATGGTTTTGTAAAGTGGATGCACCATTTTACATTCCCACAGGCGTGTTTGAGTGTTCCAATTTCTCCACATCCTCACCACCAGTTGTTATTTTGTTTCTTTAATTCTAGCCATCCAGGTAGGTGTGAAGTGGCGTCTCTGTGTGGTTTTGATTTGCATTTCCTTGGTGACTAAGGACTGGAGCATCTTTTCATGTGCTTGTTGGCCATCTGCATATACATCATCTTCGGAGATTATATAATTTCTCACATTCAACAAACCACTTCCCCACTTCCTGCCTCATGCATAGTGGATATTTATGTATTTATTTTTGATCTGTCAGTACTTTCTTTTTCTAGGAATTGCATCCTTCTTCCTTTGGGGGGATAACTCCCCTCTCCTCCTCCTCCTCCTCAATACACAGGACAAGGGGTTCCCATCTTCGTGCTTGCTGCCTCCACAGCTGTGGGATTGGTGCAGGGATGATTGTTGAGAAGGCTGGCCAGATGTGAGCTTGGAAGCTGCAAACAGCGAGAACAGAATGCAGTCAGGGCTGCAAGGGTGAGGGGCCACGCTGGCTGCTCTGCAGATGCGCGGTTGAAAACACTATACAGCCCAGTTCCATTCCCTCAAAAACTTACCATCTGAACAACTTTATTCCACATAATTAAGCACACTCTCAGGACCTATAATCCATATAGATGTGTTTCTAGCAAACACACATTTCCCTCATTGTATTTTCAGGGGCATTTGTGTGTGAAGCCTCGTGCACACAATGATAAGACATGTGATGTGGTAAGTAGACTTATACTTTGTCATAAAAAAAAAAATTTGTCATAGTGGGGGTAAATGAGGCCACCACAAGGACAGACACAGCAACCAAAGACAGCAAGAGAGCAGACTGGCCTATGCCCTGTCCTGGACCATCTATGACTTGGATGGTGACCATTCCTTAGATTTGTGCAACCACCCTGGGGCCTTCCAATAACCTCATTCTTTTGCCTCTGTGAGTTTGAGTGGATTTTCAACCCTTATGACCAAAAACTCAAAAGCCAAACTAGTTGCTGTAAGTCAGTTCCACCTCATGGCAACTCCATGTGATATAGAGTAGAACTGCTCTATAGGGTTTTCTTGTCTGTAGTCTTTACAGAAGCAGATTGTCAGACCTTTCTTTTGTGCCACTGGGTGAATTTGAACTGCCAACCTTTAGGTTAGTTTTGTTGTTAGGCGCCATTGAGTCAGTTCCACTCATAGTGACCCCATGTACAAGAGAGCGAAACACTGCGCAGACCTGCACCATTCTCACAATTTTGGTTATGCTTGAGCCCATTGTTGCAGCCACTGTGTCAATCCATCTCATTGAGGGTCTTCCTCTTTCTCAATGACACTCTACCAAGCATGATGTCCTTCTCCAGGAACTGTTCCCTCCTGACAACATGCCCGAAGTATGTAAGACATAGTCTTGCCGTCCTTGCTTCTAAGGAGCATTCTGGTTGTATTTCTTCCAAGACAGATTTGTTTGTTCTTCTGGTGGTCCATGGTATATTCAATTTTCTTCGCCAACACCACAATTCACAGGCATCAATTCTTCATTGGCCTTCCTTATTCATCGTCCAGCTTTCACACGCATGTGAGGCAATTGAAAACACCACGGCTTGGGTCAGGCGCACCTTAGTCTTCAAGGTGACATCTTTGCTTTTAAACACTTTAAAGACATCTTTTGCAGTGGGTTTGCCCAATACAATGTGTCTTTTGGTTTCTTGATGCTGCTTCCATGGGTCAGCCAGGGCCCCTTAAATGCTGCCCAGTCCTGTGCCATCCCCATGATTGGTTGTGAATCAGGCTGTTGTGATCCATAGGGCTTTCATTCGCTAACTTTTGGCAGCAGATCACCAGGCCTTTCTTCCGAGTCCATCTTAGTCTGGAAGCCCCACTGAAACCTGTTCAGCATCATAGCCATATGCAAGCCTCCACTGACAGGTGGGTGGTGGCTGCGCGTGAGTTGCACTGGCAGAGAATGGACCCAGGTCTCCTGCATGGTAGGGTGGAATTCTATCACTGAAACAACTCAAGTCCCTGCATCTTCCTGTTGGGGGCAGTCAGTGCAGGAACGGCTCAGCCTGTTTGCTGATGAGGCCATTAGGCAGAAGGAAGTCCAGTGACTTGCTTGAGGTTCCAAGGTCATACTTATTCGTAGTTTGTACTTGTCCCCTTTTCCATACTCATAAACATATGCGGTGGGGCACCCAGGGGCAGGTGAACAGTGGGGGAGAAGGGATCTCATGCAGGCCAGCCACGGGCTCGATCCCTTGACCAACTTTCTGATAGTGGTCCCTGTGGGGGCTGATGCCCATGAGTATTTGTGAATACAGTATTTTGAATTTCATAGAGAAGAGGAAGATATAAATGCAAGTAGTGCTTCACAAGGGCTGAGGCACAACCTGCCAGGGAAAACTTGGTCACAGGACTGAGGGGCTGAGGGGAGACAGAGCTATGGCTTTCTATGGCCCTATCTGGCAGAGACCCCATGCTAAGCACTTGACTTACACTGTGGGTGAGGAAGCTGAGGCCTGGCAGGGTCAAATCGCTCACTGGGGAAAACCAATAATAGTGCAGCCAGGGCTCAAGCCATGCTCTGGGGCCAAGGCCCTTCCAGTGTCATGGAACCTGGTCTATGGCCCGAGGGCTGCAGAGGTGGGTCCTTTGCCTCCTCCCAACCAGGGGGTGGCTCAGGGCTGCCGCAAAGCCTTCAGAATGTGTGTGGCTCTGCTGAATGTGATACCCACAGAGCCTTGGAATTAGGTTAGAAAACCCTTCACGAGTGGCATGATTTTGTATGACTTTAATAGGGATCAAAATACTCTGTGGAATTTAGGGGTTTGGCAAAGGTCAAAAATTAGTTTTTCAGTGCTTGTGGCTTGGCAAACCTATATGCACTTTGAGAGGTAATAGTTCCCTTACCTTGTAGGCCTGTGCCATCCTCAGAGAGAAAGAAATAATATGGGTGCCACTGAACCACTTCACTAACTCCATTAAGAGCTCAGTCTTTGCAAGCAGGGAGGACAGAGGGCGGCATGCTCTGTGGGCTCCAGAGTGGGCAGGTGGCAGCTCTGAGATGGTTGTGTGCAGCCTCTGGTCAAGTGTAACCTGTAGGCTGGTGCCACAATTGGAGCTGTGGCCTGTGCGTATAGTGTGGAGGGCAGTGTGTGTGGGGGGGAATGTGCCCAAGTGGGTGACTGCAGGTGAGCCTGTGTAAGTGTGACAGAATGGGAGTGTGTACAAAAGAGTGTATGTAAGTGTGTGCCCGTGTGAGAGTGTGCTTGTATGTGTGTATATGTAAGTGTCTGTAGGTGTTTGTGTGTCAGTTGAGTGTGTATGGGTTTGTGTGTAAGCATGACTACGTATGAGAGAATGAGTGTGTGAGTGCGTGTGTGAAAGAGTGTATGTGAGCATGTGTGCGTGTGTGTGTGTGAGTGTATGAGAGTGTATGTCCAAGTGAGTGTGTAAGTTGAGTGTGTGGGTGTGAGTATTTGAGCGAGTCTGAAAGTGTGTGTAAGGGTGAGCAAGGGTGTCTATGTGAGTGTGTGCATGTATAATTGTGTGAGAATATGTGTGTGTTATTGTGTGAGTGTATGTGTGGGTGAGTGTGTGTCAATATGTGAGGGTGTGAGGGGGTGTGTGTGAGGGTATGAATGTGAGGGCATTTGTTCAACTGTGTGCATGTGAAATTGTGAGTGTGTATGTGAGTGTGTGTATATGGTATGGGATGTATGTGTGTGTATATGTGGCAGAGTGTGTGAGTTGAGTATGTGGGTGTGTATGTGAGTGTGTTTGAGTGTGTGTGAGGGCATGTGTATGAATACATGTGTGTAAGTGTGAGTAAGGGTGTGTATGTGTGAATGTATACATATATGAGTGTGTGTGCAAGTGCATGTGAGTGTGTATATATCTGTAAGTTGAATGTCAGTGAGAGTGTGTGGTGTGTGAGAGAGTATGTGTGAGACAGGGTGTCTGTGTATGAAAGTGTGTGACAGAGTGTATGACAGTGTGTGAGAGTGTGCATGAAAGTGTGTGTGAGAGACTATGTGTGTGAGTGTGAGACAGAGATTGTGTGTATGAGAGAATGTGTGTGAGAGAGTATGTGTGAGAGATAATGTGTGTGAGTGTGTGTGTGAGAGACTGTGTTTGTGTGTGATAGTGTGTGTGAGATAGTATGTGTGACAGTGTGAGAGTGTGTGTGAGGCAGCATGCATATGAGAGTGTGAGACAGAGTGTGTACGAGAGACAGTGTGTGTGTGACAGTGTGAGAGATGTGTGTGAGATAGTGTGTGTGAGAGACAGTGTGTGTGAGTGTGTGAGAGAGTGTGTGAGAGACAGTATGTGTGAGAGATAGTGTGTCAGAGACAGTGTGTGTGAAAGAGTGTGTGTGAAACAGTGTAAGAGAGTTGTGAGATACTGAGAGAGTGTGTGTGTGAGAGAGACAGGGTGCGTGTGTGAGACTGTGTGTGTGAAAGAGTATGTCTGTGTGACAGTATGTGTGAAAGAGTGTGTATAAGACAGGATGTGTGTGTGTAAGAGAGACAGTGTGTGTGAAAGTGTGTGAGAGTGTGTGTAAGAGACAAAATTGTGTGTGTGTGAGAGTGTGTGTGAGAAACAAAATTGTGTGTGTGTGTGCACACATGCGTGTGTGTGTGTGTGTGTGTGTCTAACCAGTGGAAAATGTGGGTGGGAAGGAGCATCGGTGTGAAGTGGCCGTTTGGGCCATGGAAGGAGCAGGTCCTGAGTTACCAACCAATTTTCCCTGACCCTGTGCTGTCCCATCTCAATGGTTGTGTCTCAGGCTAAACCCTGAGGGTCTAGTGACGAAGGTTGTTCCAGTCCATCTCATGCGGCTCTGAGGTCCAGCCACACAGCCCCAGGACCCTGACCAGCCCTAAGGCAGGGAGAGAGGAGCAAGTCCTGGTTGTTCCTGGCCTTTGAGCTGCTGAGGGAAGCCCCAGGCCTTTAGCTGAACCAGAATATTCCTTCTCGGGAGCACTCACTCTCACCACGGCTCTCGGTCATGGCCCCGAGGACTCTCCATGGAGACGGTTTGAAATTCACTGATTTGGGTCTCATTTTCCTTCTTCTTCTCTTCTTCCTCCTCCTCCTCTTTCTTCTTCAATTTTTTATTTGGAGATAATTGTAGATTCACATGGAGTGTAAGAAATAATACACAGAGATCCCACATACTCTTTTCCCAGTTCTCCCTAATGGTAATATCTCGCAAAATTAGATAACCAGGATATTGTCATTGATATAATCCACCCACCTCATTCAGATTTCATCAGTTCTACCTGAACTAGTGTGTGTGTATACTTTTGTGCATTTTATACATGTGTAGATATGTGTGGCCACCACCACAGTGAAGATACTGAACATTTCATTGCAAGGACCCCTCAAACTGCCCTTTTATAGCCACACTCACCTCCCTCCCTCCTCACTCCCTAACACCTGGCAACCACTAATCTGTTCTCTATTTCCATAATTTTGCTATTTCACTGTCATTGTTGTTGTCAGGTGCTGTTTGTTGTCAGAACAAAACACTTCTCAGTCCTGCACCATCCTGACAATGATTATGTCTCAGCCCATTGTTTTAGCCACTGTGTTAATCCATCTTGTTGAGGATCTTCCTCTTTTTCTCTAATCCTCTACTTTATCAAGCATAATGTCCTTCTCCAGGGACTGGCTCCCCCTGATAACGTGTCCAAAGTAAGCGAGATGAAGTCTCACTATCCTCGTTTCTAAGGAGGATCCTGGCTGTACTTCCAAGACAGTTTTGTTCATTCTTTTGGCAGTCCATGGTATGTATATTCAATATTCTCCACCAACACCATAATTCAAAGGCGTCAATTCTTCTTCAGTCTTTCTTATTCACTGTCCAGCTTTCTAATGCATATGACACCATTGAAAATACCATGGTTTACGTCAGGTGTACCATAGTCCTCAAGGTGACATCTTTGCTTTTGAACACCTTAAAGAGATTTTTTACATCAGATTTGCCAGGTGCAATACATCATTTGATTTCTTGACTGCTGCTTCCATTGGTGTTGATTGTGAATCTGAGCCAAATGAAATCTTTGACAACTTCAATATATTCTTCATTTATAATGTTGCTTATTAGTCCAGTCGTGAGGATTTTTGTTTTATATTGAGGTGTAATCCATACTAAAGGCTGTAGTCTTTGAACTTCATCAGTAAGTGCTTCAAGTCCTCATCATTTCAGCAAACAAGGTTGTGTCATCTGCATATTCCAGGTTGTCTTCCACCAACCCTGATGCCATGTTCTTCTTCATATAGTCCAGCTTCTTTGATTATTTGCTCAGCATACAGATTGAGTAAGTATGGTGAGAGGATACAACCCTGACACACACCTTTTCTTATATTCAAACACAGAATATGCTCTTGCTCTGTTTGAAGGACTGCTTCTTGATCTATGTGTATAGGTTCTACATGAGCAAAATTAAGTGTTCTTAAATTCCCATTCTTCGCAATGTTATCCATAAATTGTTATGATTCACACAGTTGAATGCTTCTGCATAGTCAATAAAACACAAGTAAACATCTTTCTGGTATCCTCTGCTTTCAGCTAAGATCCAGTTGACGTCAGCAATGACATCCCTCTTTCCACATTCTCTTCTGAATCCATTCATTTCAGTCATGTTATGTAAACAGAATCATGCAGCAGGTAATCTTTTCAGTTTGGGTTTTTCATTCAGAATAATTCTCTTGAGACTCATTCAAGTTGTTGTGTGTATCAATCATTTGTTCCTTTTTATTTCTTAGTAGTATTACATGGAAGTAGGCCTGGTAGCACAACAGTTAAGTGCTCAGCTGCTAACCGAAAGGTTGGTGGTCAGAACCCATGCGGAGGCTCCACGGGAGGAAGGCTTGACGATCTGTTCTGGTAAAGATTATAGCCTTGAAAATCCTGTGTGGCAGTCCTGCTCTCACATGGGGTCACTATGAGTCAGAATTCACTTGATGGCACCCAACAACAACAACAGTATTCCTTAATGTTGTCAAAGAATATTGAATACACTGTGGACTTCCAGGAGGAGCAAATCAGTCTTAGGAGAAATATAAGCAGAATTCTCCTTAGAAGCAAGGATGGTGAGAATGAAACAGAAGTCTGCTTTGCTGTGTACAGAAGACCCATTGGTACCACCTTGGAGGTGTTTCTGTCCTCCCTGACCTTTAAGGCTCAGTGGCGTTGTCCTTCAGCACACCCAGCATACCACCTAAGGTTTTCCTGCCAGGTTTAATTTGGTGGTGGATTTGCCTGTCTCCTGACCCAGGTCCCACCCAGTCCTCAGGTGCCCTGCTGGAAAGGTGGCCAGAACACATGTACAAGCCCACTTGCTCTCCACAGCATGAACCAAGGAAAGGATATAATCTTTCTCCCTCCTACTCAGTGCTTAGCAATGATATGTTTAGTTGTGGCAGGTATTTCCAACCCAAATATTTTAAATAAGAATTATCAGCATGTTTTTTCTCTACCAGGAATAAAACTGTGGCTGTTTAACACACCCCCTCCAAAACTTAACATCTGAAGAATTCTATTCCACATAATTAAATACATATTTCTACACCCACACTCTCAGGACCTGTAATCCATGTAGAAGTGTTTCTAGAAAACACAACGTTTCTGTCATTGTGTTTTCAGGGGCATTTGTATGTGAAGTCTCATGCACACAATGGTAAGACATGTGATGTTGTAAGTGTACTTTATCACAGTGGTTAGCAACTGTTTTGGTCTCTGGGCCCCTTTATACTCTTAAAAATAATTGAGGACCTCCTAGAAATTAAATACTTATGCTCATCAAAAGGCTTTATCAAAAGAGTAAAGAGAGAACCAACAGACTGGGAAAAAATCTTTGCAATGACATATGACATATTCCACAAGGGTTTAATCTCTAAAACACATAAAGAAAACTTCGAGAACTGAACAACAAAAAGACAAACAATCCAATCAAAAAATGGGCAAAGGACATGAACAGACACTTCATCAAAAGGAGATTCAGGCAGCCAATATATACATGAAAAAATGCTTGCAGTGATTAGCCATTAACCAAAAAAACCAAACGCATTGCCATAGTGTCAATGCTGATTCATAGTGGCCCTAGAGAGGTACAAATCAAAACTGCAATGAGACATGATCTTACCGCTGCAAAAAGGGCAAAGATTTAAAAGACAAAACTAACAAACAACAACAAAAAACCAGGAAACAAAAAATACTGGTGAGGTGGTGGGGAAATTGGAATTCTTATACACTGATGGCAGGATTGTAAAACAGTATAACCACTATGGAAAACGGCATGGCACTTTCTCAAAAAGCTAGAAATAGAAATACCTTATGATCTAGCTATGACACTTTTAGGTATGGTTGCAATATGTTGTTTTGGTTGAAGTATTATTTGAAGAAAATCTGGTCTCATGCAGATATGTTGCTGTAAAAGGGAGGACTATTTTAGTAGTTTTTTCATACAGTTGTGGGTATTACTTTGACGCTACACCTGTACTGGACAATGAGTAGTTTTTAAAAGCTTAGTTGCGATGTGGCATCTGAAACCATATCAATAAACTTTTTTTGCATTGTTAGACCAATCCATTGGTCTATCTTGCACTTTGACTGGATCTTCACCTATTCATGATTTTGTAACATGATGTCAGGTCAATTGGAAAATATTGGTTCACTGAATTATGTAGAGTTTCAAGTGTAGACACATTTCATTATACAATATTTTTAAAAATCACCTTTGTTAATATCACCACCCATATCATCAGAAAAATCTTTAAGGACTTGGAAGCTATAAAGGTTTTGGTGGAGGATACACACTCTCCAAAATTCTAATTTTCACTAGCAAGCTCACATTTTATTACTGCCAATAAATGCTTTCAGTTGTTTTCTTTGAAATGACAGGTTGACTTCATTGAATTTCAGGAAAACATCTGCCAAATATTGTCTGAATAGTTTGTCTATACACCAATGTTTCAAGTAAAAATGGCGTCACATGGAAAATGTGGCTAGTTCAGCTCGTAACTCAGTCACTCAAGTGCTTTTCCTTGAGACAGAGATTGTAGTTCAGTGTGCAGCAGAAGTGCTGTAAGTGTATGTCTACTTTGTCACATAAGATATTAAAAAGATGGGTACCCCCAGGGACAAGATTTAAGACAAGTAATAATCTTAAAATTTCATCAAGAACATTCTTAAATGAAACTGATTTTTTTTTTCCTGTGCATGCCTAGTGATGAAGAATTCTATGTCTATTTCTACAGTTTAGGGTCATTGCTTAGATTCAAGGTACAGCTCCAGCAGTTTTACACATCATTGTCATTAGTGCTAATGTCAACGCAGTGAGAAAGGCAAATAACGTCTTACGTTATGAATGTAATTTGGCCTCACAGATCCCTGAGAAAGTCTCAGTGATCCCCAGGGGCCGTAGACGACTCTTTGAGAACTCCTGCTTTAGTCAAAAGATCATGTGGTGAGCGTACTTTATTTTCTTTTGCTTTTTTATTTTTATCATATACAAGTTTTTAATTCAGTACACACGGAATGGGAGCCCTGGTGGCACAATGGTTTAGAGTTATGGTTGCTAACCATAGCTCTTTGGAAGCCCTATAGGACAGTCCTACTCTGTCCTATAGGGTCACTGTGAGTCTGAGGACTCCCAGGAGAATGAACAAATCAGTCTTAGAAGAAATACAACCAGAATGCTCCTTAGAAGTAAGGATGGTGAGACTTCAACTCGCTTACTTTGGGCACATCATCAGGAAAGACCAATCACTAGAAGAAGGCATTATGTTTGGTACTACAGAGGATCAGCAAAAATGAGGGAAACCCCCAGTGGGATGGATTGACACGATAGCCACAACCGTGGACTCAAATATACCACTGTCGTGAAGATGGCGCAGGACCAGGCAGCACTTTGTTCCGTTGTACAGAAGTTCACCCTGAGTTACAGCCGATGCGACAGTAATTGACAACAGAGGAAGCTCGTGGCCAAATTGTTCACATCAAATGATATGATTTAAAAGTCTTTTAATTTAATTCTTGATAATATTCCTTGTCCTAAAGTCCACTTTGATATTAATATACCAACCCCTACTTTTTTTTATTATTAGAGTATGCATGGTGTATAATTTTAAATACTTTTACTTTTGACTTATCCAAGTATTTTTAAAGTACATTTTTTGTAGACAGCTTATAGCTGGGTCTTATTCTTTGATTTATTCTGACAGTATTTTGCCTTTTATTTGAATAGTTTAGATCATTAATATTTAATGTAATTATTGACAAGGTTGGGCTTAAATCTACCATCTTGCTATTTGTTTCCAATTTGTCCTGTTTGGTCTTTATTCTTCCCCTTTTATTTATTTTCTTGTTGTCTTTTGAATTAATTGAGTATTTTTCAGTATTTCATTTTATCTCCTCTTTTAGTTTATTAGGAGCCCTGGTGGTGCAGTCATTAAGTGCTCGGCTGTTAATCAGAAAGATGATGGTTTGAACCCACCAGCTGCTCCATGGGAGAAAGATACAGCAGTCTGCATCTGTAAAGATGACAGCCTAGGAAACCCTATGGGGCAGTTCTACTCTGTCCTATAGGGCCACTATGAGTTGAAAGGCACTCAGTGGCCATGGGTTTGGTTTTAATTTCTTTATTAGCTTATTAGCTATAACTCTTTGTTTAATTTTCCACAACTACTCCAGGAATTACATCATGAATCTTTAATTTATCATAGACTACTTTCAAGTAATATTGCATGACCTCACTTACAAAACCTAACTTTCATTTCCTCTTCCTATCTTTTGTTCTAAGGAGCCCGGGTGGTGCAATGGTTAAGTGCTCAGCTGCTAACTGAAAAGTCAGTGGTTTGAATCTACCCAACAGCTTCCATGAAGATTACAGACTAGGAAACCCTATGAGGCAGTGCTACTCTGTCACATGGGGTTGCTAAACCAAACCAAACCCAGTGTTGGTGAGTCGATTCCAACTCACGGCAACCCTATAGGACAGAGTAGAACTGCCCCACAGAGTTTCCAAGGAATGCCTGGCAGATTCGAACTGCCGACTCTTTGGTTAGCAGCCGTAGCACCTAACCACTACACCACCAGGGTTTCCATGGGGTTGCTATGAGTTGGAATCAACTTGATGGCACCCAACAACAACATCCTTTATTCTATTGGTTCAGACATTTTGCTTCTATGTAAGTTTTAAACCCCATAATACATTTCCATCATTTCGGCTTTAAACAGCCAATTTACTTTTAAAGTATTTAATACAAACTGAAGGTACTTTATGTTTACCTACGAAGTTACCATTTCTGGTGCCCTCCATTCCTGTGTGTAGATCCGAGCAGCTATACTAGTATCTGAGTATCTGCCAGGCACTTTCACAAATGTTGCCTCATATTGCCCTTGCAGCAACACCTGCATGCATAGGGCGCTGTCCCCACTTCACAGAAGAGAAAATTCAGGTTCCAGGTAATTAAAGGAGTTGCCCCACCTCTAGCAAGCGGAGCCAGGATGTGAACCCAGTTCTGTCTGCCCTCTGAACACCGAGGACATGAGCAGGAGCAGCTGGTAGTGAAGACCAGGTACACAGCAATGGTGGCAGGTAGAAAGTACCTCCCATTGAAGAAAGGCCCATCCGCCATCTTGAGCCACTATGAAATCATTCCACAGAAGGGGTGCTGGTAAGGAGGGCAGAGGCATCCAGAAAGCTGCTAGAACGAGCGTTTTACTCAGGAAGGGTCAGAAAGCCCGAGTACAGGCAGAATGGGCATCAGAGGCAGCCAGGAGTGTCCAGCCCTCACCCAGACCAAGGAGCTGGCGAGGTGAGAAGAGAGTTAGGTAACATAGTGGGGGTGTGTAGGATACACTCAGCCCAGATTTTGAAAGACGCCCTGGTGGCACAGTGGTTAAGACCTCAGCTGCTAACCAGAAGGTCAGTGGTTTGAATCCACCAACGACTTCTTGGAAACCTTACGGGGCAGTTTTATATTATCCTATAGGGTTGCTATGAGTCTGAATCTACTCGATGGCAACAGGTTTTTACAAAGACAGAAGGAGTCCCTGGGTGATACCAGTGGTTAACACACTTGATTGCTAACCAAAAAGTTGGAGGTTCGAGTCCACCCAGAAGCTCCTGAGAAGAAACGCCTGGTGATCTACTTGCAAAAAATCAGCCGTTGAAAACTCTGTGGAGCACAGTTCTACTCTGACACACATGAGGCTGCTACAACTCGGACTCGAGGGCGGCTGGTTTTCTTCTATGCACAGTGCAAACACCGTGACCGACTGATCAAAGGAGAGAGTACTGTGGTGTGCACACCAGAGGAAATGCTCCCCGTCCTTCTGGAAGCCTGGCCCACCCCCACCCCCATAAGAGGTGGTGGGCAGAAGCTGGCCATCCCAGCTGGGTGTGCTCATTCTGGTGTTTATTCACCTTTTATCCCAACATGCTTTCCTGGGAGCACATGGTAGCACCCCCCCTTCTCTTGTGCCCCTCATAGCTAGACCTGGTAAGAACCCAGGCAGGCTGTGTCCACCCTGTGTGGTCTCCGTCAGCCAGCCTCCAAGTGGATGCGTTCCCATACAGCTTGGTTTTGATTCTCGTTGATATGTTGAACACTGTGAAACTATTTTGCTGAAAGATGGCGCTGCGATCCACCTCTTATTGGAAACAGCTGGCCCCTCGGGCCGGGATCGCACAAGATAACCTCCCACAGGGCTGGCGCCATCGCCCCTTGGTTAACGCTGCCTCTGCATCTTGCTCCTTTTCTCTGCTCCCCCAGCACCCACACATCCAGCCTGTGGGCGGCGTCGCCTTGAGAGTCACTCAACTCTCTGCCTGTGGAGGTGACCTGCAACTCTTGTCTGTCCTCATGTCTGCTTGTGCCAGCTCATTCCATTACGAGTGCCGGGAAAGGCTTCTCCGTCCTGGGCCACTGCCACCCACAACTGCCAGTTGGCAAGAGCTAAGGGTAGGGTTTCATGATGTTCCAGCTGCACATGGAGGCAGTGAGGGGACACCGAGGGAGAGAGCGCGTCAGGCCGGGGGTGGAGCAGGCAGGAGAGACGGGGAGGTTAGGGCACATGCTAAATCTGTCACCAACTTCCAGGTGGACCGAGCTGGCCAGGACCCAGCCTGGTGGTGGGTGGTATTCAAAGCTGCAGGAGTGGAGACAGGAATGAGTTTCCCTGAGCTTCCATCTTCACGGCTTCTCCGGTTTCGATGGCAGGAGACAGCTGGGGCCTCTGATCTTGCCTCGTAAATTAAACTCCACTGTAATCCACCCACTTACCAAAATGTACCGACTCCTGCTCCACCTATGACACCAGGCCTGGAGGAGGACATGAGGGTTTTACAAAGTCTCCTCCATTCCTTGATTCCTCCCAGGTTCCCAGAGAGATGGGTCTGTAATTGTCCCCACTTCACCCCATCACCCTGAAGACTTCTCTCTGGAAACCAGGCTCAAAGAAGTGAAGAAGGTGCCCGAGGCCCTGAACTGGGATGTAGCTGAGGCCCACCCAGGCCCCACACTCAAGGCATTTGCTTCCTGCCATCTGCATACCCCCATACCCTGGGTCTGCCATGGGGGCAGACGCCTTCTCTGTGGCTCCCACCCCAGAAATGAGGACAGGCAGGGGTTTGGGAGGTGTCTGTTATCTCCCTGTTTACACGGGACTGGTCCACCCTGGGTGCTTCCCATGGCTGGCCAGTTCTGTGATTATGGAAGAAATGTCTTGAAAAGTTCAGACCCCGCCCCATTGATGGACTAAGGGATCCCACAATGCCTGCAGATCCACCCATTCTGGGGCTCTGGGGTGCTCAGATGCAAACATTTAGGGTTCCTACATCAAGCAACGCACTTTCATGACTAAGGTGCGCCTGACCCAAGCCATGATGCTTTCAATCGCCTTATATGTATGCGAAGGCTGGACAATGGAAAAGGAAGGCCAAATAAGAAATGATGCCTTTGAATTATGGTCTTGGTGAAGAATATTGAATATAGCATGGACTGCCAAAAGAACGAACAAACCTGTCTTGGAAGAAGTACAGCCAGAGTGCTCCTTAGAAGTGAGGGTGGCGAGACTTAATCTCACGTACTTTGGACATGTTCTCAGGAGGGATCAGTCCCTGGAGAAGAACATCATGCTCAGTAAAGTGGAAGGTTACTGGAAAAAAGGAAGACCCTTAATGAGTTGGATTGACACAGTAGCTGCAACAATGGGCTCAAACACAACTACTATTGTGATGATAGCACAGGACCGGGCAGTGTTTCCTTCTATTGTAGATGAGTTCGCTACGGGTCAGAGCCAGGTGGATGGCAGTGAACAACAGCATTAAGCAAGTGACCATTGGCCTCATGGGGGCGGAGGCACGAAGTCTTGGCGAGGATATCTGCTGTCTGGATGGCCTATCTTCTTGTCAGTCTGCACTCAAAGCGAGAAATCTGGACTCCTCATGTTTGATCCCCTCAGTTTCCAGGAAGAAGATCCCATTCCCTGCCAGGGCCACATCTTCAACTCTGGGTTCTCAGGGGTGTCCTGTTCCTGCTGTGATGGTTGGCACACATATGCTGTCAGCAGGCTGGCCTTGAGGGTGGGAGGCCAGAGGGAGTTGTGATGGGGACCTGGCATTGGGGGTTGAGGCTGTGAGGGCAGGAAGGAAGGAGGCCTGGGTCCTGTGGGTCTTACATGCCCAGTAAGGAGCCTGGGGGGTGGCATTGGGGTAGGGAAGAGGTGGCAGTTGGGGAAGGAGGTGTGGGGGGAGGGTCCCAAGTGGTCTAGTGTGGGAAGAATGAGGAAGGGAGCTTTCTGCTTTTGCTTCTCAGCAGTGCTTCATGTCCATCTGCTCACATTTCGTTGGACACAGCCATTCTCTGGCCAGGCCCAATTCCAGGGGCAGGAAAATGAAATCCGTCCTTGCTTCCAGAAGGAGAGGGCTGCTGGCAATGCTGGTGTGGGGCTGTCTTTGTATCCTGGGGCTGCCATGCCAAAATGCCAAGAGATAGAAAAAGGTGGATGGCTTTCAAGAACAGAAATACTGTCTGGAGGCTGGAAGTCCAAATTTAGGGCCCCGGCAGGACCATGCTCGCTTAGCCAGCTCTAGGGAAAGATCCTTCCTTGTCTCTTTCAGCTTCTGGTGGCCCCAGCATTACTTGGCGTACCTTGGCTTGTAGATGCTGTTTGTGTCCCTGTCTCCCCTTTTATACCACACCACTCAGAAGAGGTTAGGACCTACCCTGCTCCCTATGGCCTCATGCTAACTTAGCTGATAACACAGGGTCACAGAAAGACCCTGTTTCCAAACACGGTCACAGTCACAGGTACACAAGTTAGGACTTCAACATATCTTTTAGGGCGACACGATTCATGATTCAATTCATAGTGGTGGTAATGTCAATCCCAAGGCTGATAAAGTCCTAGCTCCTGTGCTAACACCCAGGACGACTTATCCCCCATCTCCAGCCCATGTTCCAGCTCACTTCTCCTCCCGTACTCCTCAGGTGTAAGCCGGCCAGCCTCTGTGCCATGCATTCGGCTGCTCCTGTTTCAGCTCTGCTCACTCCATTCTGTCTCCCCACCTCCACCCACATACAGCCTGCCTTCCTCCACAGCCCAGCCCGGACCCTGCCCCTCCTCCGATCCACCTCCTTTCTGTCTCCCTTCTCCCTTCCACCCCCCACTGTGGTGGCCTTTTCTTCCCTCCTGCCCTGCAAGTTGGGGTCACTGAGCTGCCAGATCTACCTGTATATGTCTTACACACAGTAGGTTCTCAAAAATGGTCACCTATGTATTCTCATGTGTATTCACATGAGGAGTGATTGAGTGAGCAAGGGGAAGAAATTGGAGGAGGATTGAAATACCAAGGAGAATCGGGCAGGGATCCTGTTTCCATCACTGTCTACCCAGGTGGTCCCAGGCTTTGACATCTCTCTTCTAGACTCTTTCTGTCATTGGAAACACGAAGGGGGCATGGCTCAACCTTACAGCTTCTCTAGCTCGAAACAGCCCAGGGCCGCACTTCAGCAGTAGATGACCCTGGATGGGGAGAGCTGCTGGATCAGAGGATGACCAAGGCATGTGGGCCAAACCCCAATGCTTCACTCAGCTTACCTCCTGCCCCCTCCACCCTCGCTGATTCTCAATCTTTCTTTCTCCAAGGCGTTTCTAGAGTTGCACAGCAGCATCTTTTCCCAGGAAGGTCATTCGAGCTCTCTAACTCTGCTGGAACTGCTCAATGCTTGGGACACTCACTTCTCCGAGATATTTTATCTGCCTGAAGGGCTGCCAAGGTCAGGTTCCTGCCGGTGAAATGTGGAATTTGGAGGATGGCGTGTTGCCTGGATCCAATCCAGGCTCAGCAGGGCCAGGCTGAGCTGAGGGGAGGGGACATTCTTGTGTGGAGAACCCTGAGTGGGGAGGCCAGATCGGAGAGGGCAGAAGGGCATTCTGGAAGGGAGGAGGGTGCCGTAAACAACAAACCTCACATAGATGGAGTGGTCACAGTCTCGTTGTTTTCTGGAGCTCATTATCACTTCCCTCCTTCTCTTCTTCCCCTTCTTTCCTCCTTCCCACTTCATTCCCTATTATTGCTCAATATGGAAACCCTGGTGCTGTAGTGATTAAGAGTTCAGCTGCTAACGAAAATGTTGGCAGTTCAAATCCACCAGGTGCTCCTTGGAAAGCCTATGGGGCAGTTCTACTCTGTCCATAGGGTCACTATGAGTCGGAATTGACTCAACGGCTTCAGGTTTTTTTGGTATATGGATATGGAGGCCTGTGGTGCAGCACTTAAGCACTGGATTGTTAACCAAAGGGTCATCGGTTTGAACCAACCAACTGCTCCATGAGAGAAAGGCCTATTGATTTGCTTCTGTAAAGATTTGCAGCCTTGGAAACCCTATGGGGCAGTTCTACTCTGTCACATGGGGTCGCTAGGAGTCTGAATTGACCCAACAGCAATGGGTATGTGGCTGTATGAATAATGCTGCTATAAATATTTTTGTGCAGGTTTTCCGTGGACATAGTTTTCATTTCTTTAGATACCTAGAAGCAGAATTGCTAGGGTTTGTGGTGACTCTTGGTTTAAACTTTTGAGGAACTGCCAGACTGTATTCCAAAGCAACGGAACCATTTCACAATCCCACCAGCAGGAAATGAGCGTTTCAGTCTCTCCTCATCCTCATCAGCACTTGTTATTATCTGCCTCTTTGATCATACCCATTCTAGTGTGTGTGAACTCATGTCTCACTGTGGTTTTGATTTGCATTTTCCAGATAGCTAACGAAGTTGAACATCTTTTCATGTGCTTACTGACCTTTTGTATATCTTCTTTGCAGAAATGCCTCTTTAGGTCCTTTGCCAATTTTTAAACTGGATATTTGTCTTCTTGTTATTAAGTTCTGAGAGTTCTTTACGTATTCTGGATTCAAGTCCCTTAGCAGGTAAATGATTTGCAAATGTTTTTTCCCATTCTGTGGATTGTCTTTTCACTCTCTTGATAGTATCCTTTGAAGCACAAAGTTTTTAATTTTGATGAAGAAGTACTATTTACTTATTTTTTCTTTTGTTGCTTGTGTTTTTGTGTCATATCTAAGAAACGATGCATTGCATTGGGCAAATCTGCTGCAAATGGTCTCTTTAAAGTGTTAAAAAGCAAAAATATCACTTTAAGAACTAAGGTGCGACAGCCCCAAACCGTGGTGTTCTCAATTGCCTCATACGCATGTGAAAGCTGGACAGTGAAAAAGGAAGACCAAAGAAGAATTGATCCCTTTGAATTATGGTGTTGGCAAAGAATATTGAATATACCACAGGTTGCCAAAAGAATGAACAAATCTGTCTTACAGGAAGTACAACCAGAACGCTCCTTAGAAGCAAGGATGGTGAGGCTTCATCTCACATACTTTGGACATGTTGTCAGGAGGGATGAGTCCCTGGAGAAGACATCATGCTTGGTAAATAGGGGGTCAGCGAAAAAGAGGAAGACCCTCAAAGAGATGAATTGACGTGGTGGCTGCAACGATGGGCTCAAGCATAACAATGATTGTGGGATGGCACAGGACTGGGCAGTGTTTCGTTCTATTGCACATAGGTTTGCTAGGAGTCAGAACCGACTCAACGGCGCCTAACAACAACAACAACATCTAAGAAACTGTTGCCTTATCTAAGATCACACAAATTTTCCTTGTTTCCTTATAAGAGTTTTATAGTTTTGTATTTAAGCCTTAGATTCATTTTGAGTTAATTTTTTGTATGTGGTGTGAGGTAGGACTCTAAGTTCATTCTTTCGAATGTCAAGTTGTCCCTGCATCCTTTTATTAAAAAGATTGTCCTTTTACTATTCATTTGTCTTGGAATCTTTTTTTTTTTTTTTTTAAACATTTTTCACCGTGTGTCAACATTCTCTTTAATTGTCTTCTGGTTGTTCCATTTCTAGTACTCTAGTTTCCTGCCCCCTTTTCTTCTCATTTTTGCTTTAGGAATAAATGTTGATCGTTAGGTCTCTTATGGATGTTTTTTTAGTAGAACAATGCTCTTACTGGTAATATCCTTTATTTAGTGTGCCACTTTACTATTTCACCAAAAGATGATCTCAGGGGGTAGTTTCAGATCAAAGTTTAAAGAGTGTCTCAAGATGATAGCCTAAGGGAGTCCTCTGGTCTCAACTGGTCCAGTTGGTCTGGCTCTTTTTAAGAGTTTGAGTTTTCTTTTACATTTTTCTCCCATTCTATCCAGAATCATCTATTGTGATCTCAGTCAGAACACTCAGCAGTTGTAGCCAGGCACCATTTAGTTCTTCATCACCATAGATGAAGTCGTGGCTTGTGTAGGGTCTCAGCCTTATAGGCTTGTTTCTTCTCTGAGATTTTGGTTACCTTATTACTGTTTTGCTCCAGATAAGTAAAGACCAATAGTTGTTATCTTTACAACCATTATTGGCCACTCACAAGTTTTTAGGACTCCAGACACTACTCACTTCACAAGGGTGCAGAACTTGGACTTTGTGACTATGCCAATGGACTGAGTTGCCCCATGAGACTATGGTCCTAACCATTCAAACCTAGAAAGTCAATCTTGGAAGGTGTTTGGTTATGTCTGAGAAGTATCGGTAGTTATGTCTTCAATGAATATGTGTTTGCACACATATATCTGTATTTGCACATACATATAGATACTTCTTGATGGATTATCAATTGATGGAATATCAATTGAGATGTTTCAACAAACAGATGCAGCGCCGGAGGTGCTCACTCATCTATGCCAAGAAATATGGAAGACAGCTTCCTGGCCAACTGCCTGGAAGAGATCCATATTTATGCCTATTCCCAAGAAAGGTGATCCAATCAAATGTGGAAATTACAGAACAATGTCATTAATATCACACACAAGCAAAATTCTGCTGAAGATCATTCAAAAATGGCTGCAGCAGTATATTGACAGGGAACTGCCAGAAATTCAGGCCAGTTTCAGAAGAGGACGTGGAACCAGGGATATCATTGCTGATGTCAGTTGGATCCTGGCTGAAAGCAGAGAATACCAGAAGGATGTTTACCTGTGTTTTATTAACTATGCAAAGGCGTTCCACTGTGTGGATCATAACAAATTATGGATAACATTGCACAGAATGGGAATTCCAGAACACTTAATTGTGCTCATGAGGAACCTTTACATAGATCAAGAGGCAGTTGTTCGGGCAGAACAAGGGGATACTGATTGGTTTAAAGGTGGGAAAGATGTGCATCAGGGTTGTATTCTTTTACCATACCTATTTAATCTGTATGCTGAACAAATAATCTGAGAAACTGGACTATAGAAGAAGAACAGAGCATCAGGATTGGAGGAAGACTCATTAACAACCTGCGTTATGCAGATGACACAACCTTGCTTGTTGAAAGTGAAGAGGACTTGAAGCACTTACTGATGAAGATCAAAGACCACAACCTTCAGTATGGATTGCACCTCAACATAAAGAAAACAAAAATCCTCACAACTGGACCAATGAGCAACATCATGATAAATGGAGAAAAGATTGAAGTTGTCAAGGATTTCATTTTACTTGCATCCACAATCAACAGCCATGGAAGCAGCAGTCAAGAAATCAAAAGATGCATTGCATTGGGTAAATCTGCTGCAAAGAACCTCTTCAAAGTATTGAAGTGCAAAGATGTCACCTTGAAGACTAAGGTGCACCTGACCCAAGCCATGATATTTTCAATCACATCATATGCATGTGAAAGCTGGACAATGAATAAAGACCGAAGGAGAGTTGCCGCCTTTGAATTGTGGTGTTGGCAAAAAATACTGAATATACCATGGACTGCCAAAAGAACGAACAAATTGTCTTGGAAGAAGTGCAGCCAGAATGCTCCTTAGAGGCAAGGATGGTGAGACTGCGTCTTACATACTTTGGACATGTTGTCAGGAGGGATCAGTCCCTGGAGAAGGGCATCATGCTTGGCAGAGTACAGGGTCAGCGGAAAAGAGGGAGACCCTCAACGAGGTGGATTGACACAGTGGCTGCAACAATGAGCTCAAGCATCACAAGGATTGTAAGGACGGCGCAGGACCAGGCAGTGTTTCATTCTGTTGTGCATGCGGTCGCTATGGGTCAGAACCGACTCGGCGGCACCTGACAACGACAACAACATAGATACTTCTGTTCTCATATATGTATAGACCTGTACTTACCTGTATACCTGTATACCTATACCCATCCATATGCGATCATACGCTTGTTTTTTTGGTCTTTGTTGGAGTTGTTGGCATCTTACATATGTCAAGTTCTTTAGTTAAAAACGCTTTAAAAAATCATTTGACCATAAATGTGAAGATTTATTTCTGAACTCTTAGTTTTATCCCATTGATCTAGACATCTGTCTTTTTGCTAGCACCGTGCTGTCCTGATTACTGTAACTTTATAGGAGACTTTGAAATGAAGTGTAAGTTCTCCAGCTTTGCTCTTTTTCAAGATTATTTTGGCTGTTTTGGGTTCCTTGATATAGGATAACTATATCATTACATAACTGCTAAATTCTACCGGTACCTAACCGACAAACCTCTGAGAACCGTGGCCCGACCCAGCTGACACACACTCAGCCGTCACAGTGGCCTTCTGCGTGTCCAGACAGAACTGGGCTCCTCGGGCTTTTCGGGAGATGGTTTTTTGGAAGCAGGCCACCAGGACTTTCTTCCGAGGTGACTCTGGGCAGACCCAACAGCCAACCTTTCATTCAGCACCCAAGCACGCTGTTTGCACCCCTCCAGGGCTCGTCCTCTCTCTTACCAGGTTGTAATTGGCGCAGAGCCTCAGAAGCTGCCTGTACAAGGCCAGCCCATCTTTGTAACTGTCCACTACCCCTGGTAGTCAGAGTCCCTCTGGGGGCCACTTCTGCTTGTCTCAAGAAAGGAACCCAGAGCAAAGGACCTGGCTTTCAGGCATGGACTCTGGGTTTTGGATTGGGTGGCTTTACTTGACATCTACAGCAGGTGTGGGTGAGCCTGCACCCCCTGCCCCCACATCAGCAGCAGTTCTTGAAAGTGTCTCTGTCCTGGTGAGGAGCAGCCCTCTGTCACCTGTGTCCCGCTGCACCTCCTCGGCAGAAATCTCCTGCTCTCCCCCAGCTCCTCAGGCTCAGGCCCGGGTCCTCTTCTCCATCCCACAGCCTTCCTTGGCATTCTCAGCCACAGCCACCACTGCAGGTAATGCCAGGCTCCCCTGGTCCCACCTCCAGTTCAGGTCCATCCTCCAAGCTCCAGACCAGCACCACCAAAGGCCCGAGCGGACACACTTCTTGAATATCTAAAAGGCCCCTCAAACTCACTTTGTCCAATCCCAGCTCTTGGCTTTGCCTTGTCCACGCTGCTGCACAAACCAGGAAACTTTGGAGCCTTCCTCCTCTACCTTCTAGGCGTGTTCCTTCTCACCCCTCGCCATTTTCCTCCTATCCATCTTGTGAACCTACCCCTCTAGCTCCCTGACTCCATCTCACTCCACCATTGTGGGCCAGGACCACCTCCTGCCACTCCTTTGCTTCCCCTGACCCACTTGCCACACCTCAGAGTGGCCTTTCCAACCACCACTGGGATCACATCGCCCCCTCCCCCAGATACAATGCCTAGAGGTGGTCCCCCTGCTCTGGAATGAGGACAGAGATCCTCCACATGGCTGGCTTCCTCCCTTCATCCCTGTTCTACACTCTCATCTGTCTGCACTCCTGCCACCCCTCACCTATTCTCATCCCCTGAGAAAGCATGTGTCCTCCGTCCATGAGGTCTTTGACCACCACCCTTAGCCCCATCCACCATCTTCACAGTGGCTCCTGCTCAGCCCTGAGTCGGCGTAGACACCCTTCCTTCCCTTGGAGACCAGTCCCAAGAGGTCCTCCTCTGGGTGGCCACTCCTTTGAGGCCCCATCACAGATGCAACATGACTGGCACATCAGAGGGCACCCTGGTGTATATCAGAATCCAGAGTGAGTTGCAAGACCTCCAACAACAGTGTTTCAAAGGCTCCGCTGCCCTCCACACCCACTAGCAAGTTATCGTGGAGCTGACTCCAGCTCATGGCAACTGCGTGGGTGTCAGAGTAGGACCGTGCTCTGCAGGGTTTTCAGTGGCTGGTTCTTTGGAGGTAGATAGCCAGACCTCTCTTCTGAGGTGCCTCTGAGTAGACTTGAGCCTCCAACCTTTTAGTTAGCAGCAGAGCACAGTAACTATTCACATCACCTGGGGACTACAGGAAAATAGTAAGAAAATAATTCTTACATTTGGCTGCGTGACAATAAAAATTCTTGCACACCACAGCATGAGAACCAACCAAACCAAAGCCATTGCTGATGAGGCAATTCCAACTCATAGAGACTCCATAGGGTTTCCAAGGAGTGGCTGGGGGATTTGAACTGCTGACCTTTTGGTTAGCAACCAAGCTCTTAACCACTGTACCACCAGGGCTCCAGAACAGGCACAAAGAGGGCAAAAACAAACTGGGAAGAGGCTTCCACCAGCTATTCCTCTGAGCAAAGATCTCTCTGTACAGTTGGTCACTGAGGTGGCGTCACTTATGACTGGAATGCCCAGTGTGGGACCAGCAGGGATGGGCCATTACCTGGAACAGGGGTTTCTATGAGGTCACTCAAGGGCTCTTTGCTTCCTCCCCCTGGGGGCTCTGCCCCAGGGACCTGCCCGGCTCACTGGCGGGTGCTGCAGTGTCCCTACCTCACCTCCCTGCTTCTATAGGGACAGCACTCACTATGAGCCCACAAGATGGTTTTTCTCCTTTATTTGTTTGCCACCTGCCTCTCCCACTGGAAACAGAACAGCCACAGGCAGCATGTTTTGCCTGTTGTGTTCGCAGCTGCGTCCCTGGCCCGAGAGGGAGCCCGGCACACAGGAAGTGCTCGGGGGCATTTGTAGCTGGTACAACTCTCACCACGAGCTTCTCAGTGGGCAGGCTCAGGAGGTCGAGACGCCATGGGAGGATGTTAACGTACCACAGAGGCTCCCTTGGGAAGGGACCCTTCTCCTGGAACCTTCTCCTGGCTTTGCTAACGCCTATCTAAGTGCCTCCTGTGAGGGTCACGGGACCATGTAGTCAGGTGCAACCTAGTCATCCTCTGATTGAGATTTTTCACCTGGTCTTGAGCCTAGGGGGCAGAGCCAGGGAGCCCAACAGCAGCCGGATGTCCCTGAAACGGTCCTCAGGAGAAGCCCGCTGCCTGAGCCTGGGACCCAGCCCCAGCTGGTCTGCCTTTGGAGGGTTTAGTGGCCCATATGAACAAGCATCCCTGCAGGCAGGGGATGCGTTTGCCCACATCCGGAGCCCAATCCCTGCTCTGCTGCTGGGCGGAGGGACTTCCACGCCCACACCCATCCCCCAGCAGGCGGGAGTCTCAGCCCCAGATGGAGCCCAGGCAGAGTCAGCTGTTGCTCTGCCGCTCTGAGATGAAGGGGGTGCACACACACATGTGTGTGGCTAATTGAGAAAAACCCTGAAAAAGCTGGGGGGAAGGTTGCCTTTCTCCTGATAAAAAAAATAGCAAGACCAGAATAAACACGAAGGCTGAGAGGGGGTGCCTGTAGCTCAAAGGGCTCAGTGGACACGAGTGAAAGTTCTGACTCTGTCTGAACCGGTTATGTTGATGCTGACATGGAGAACTGAGCTGGGGTATCCTTGGTCCTCTTTGCCCTGGTCACCTCCCAGCCCCACAACACTGGGATTTATGAAGGGAGTTTTGTTGAGAAGCAAATACCCGGTCTCAGATATAAAGGAGCAAATGGTTAATGCACTGGGCTGCTAAAGGTTGGGGTTCAGGTCTACCCAGTGATGCCTCGGAAGAAAGGCCTGGCAACTATTTCTGAAAAATCCGCCACTGAAAACCCTGTGGGGCAGTTCTACTCTGACACACATGGGGTTGCCATAAGTCAAATAGACTTAATGACAACTGTTGTTTTTTTTGTTTGTTTGTTTTGTTTTTTGCGTCAGATATAAAACCATCTGTGGTGGACACCTACTATGGGAAGGAAGAGGTTCTAAAAAGATTGGGACAATCTGGAAGCAACCCCAAAGTCCCGGGTAACTGGTTTCTTTATGGTGTCATGATTTCATAAGCAAGACGTTGACTTCTGCAAGCATGGCCTGCATTATTGATTCTGCTTATAAGTGTCCCGCTCACCCCTTGGTCCAGCATCTGGAAGGCTCAGAGCCTGACTGGTGGCCACTCTCAGTGAGGACAAGCCCCACCAGATGGGGACGGGCACTGAGTCCATTTCCCCCAAATGCATCCAGATCAGATTTCACAACCCCTTTTTGCTGGTTAATCCTGTTTCTGGTTGTGGGCCCTATTTTACTTTCAGATGAATTTAATAATTGCTTTACAAGGGGAATTTGGAAACATTAACAGAGCAGCTTTATCTTGCCCCTGGCCATCCCCAGGCTGCGTCAGAGTCATTCTCTCTGAAGCCACGGGTGTGTTTTGAATCAAAATTGCCTGCTTGGGCTGCCAAGAAATGGATTCGCCCTTGTATTTTATGGATGCCACAGGAGCAGGCTGTTGCTTTCCTGGTGAGGTGGGAACCCAGCCATTCATGAGCAGACTGAACCATGTATGTGAAAACATGTACTTGACATCATCGGACCTGGCATGACAATGTCTGTGGCTTTTCTTTACTGGGCGGAAGGCACAGGCATGGCCCATGTTCTCAGATCCAGCACTGGGCGTTCCTATGGACACTTCAGATCTCCGCCCTCAAGTTTTCTCTGCACCAAACCAACGGGTGCTGGCTACTGGTGGTGTCTAGTAGAGAGGAGGGGTTGGGGATCCAGATTGCCTGGGTTCTATAACTGTGCCCTACTTGTCCTGGGCACCCCCAGGGAAGGAGGTGAGCCTGATGGAAGCGTTTCTTCTTCTGTGAACTGGGCTATCTCAGGGCAGGGGTCATCCAAGAGCAGAGAACCCACAACACCTGGATAGCACAGCACTCAGTAAATACTGTTGTTAGATGTCATCAAGTTGGCTCCGACTCATAGCGACCCTGTGTACAACAGAATAAAACACTGCCCGGTCCTTCACCAGCCCCACAATTATTGTTATGCTTCAGCCCATTGTTGCCGCCGCTGTGTCAATTCATCTGGTTGAGCGTCTTCCTCTTTTTCGCTGACAATCTACTTTACCAAGCATGATGTCCTTCTCCAGGGAATGATCCCTCCTGACAACATGTCTTAAGTATGTGAGACGTAGTCTCACCATCCTTGCTTCTAAGGAGCATTCTGGTTGTACATTTTCCAAGACAAATTTGTTCGTTCTTTTGGCAGTCCATGGTACATCCAATATTCTTCATCGACATCATAATTCAAAGGCGTCAATTCTTCTTTTTTCTTCCTTATTCATTGTCCAGCTTTCACATGCATAGGAGGTGATTGAAAACACCATGGCTTGGGTCAGGCGCACCTTAGTCTTCAAGGTGACATCTTTGCTTTCCAACACTTTAAAGAGGTCTTATGCAGCAGATTTACCCAATGCAATGCGTCTTTTGATTTCTTGACTGCTATTTCTGTGGGTGTTGATCGTGGATCCAAGTAAAATGAAATCCTTGACAACTTCAATCCTTTCTCCATTTATCATGATGTTGTTTATTGATCCAGTTGTGAAGATATGTGTTTTCTTTATGTTGAGGTGTAATCCATACCGAAGGCTGTGGTCTTAGGTCTTCATCAATAAGTGCTTCAAATCCTCTTCACTGTCAGCAAGCATAACGCAGGTTGTTAATGAGCCTTCCTCCAATCGTCATGCCCCGTTCGTCTTCATATAATCCAGCATCTCAGGCTATTTGCTCAGCGTAGAAATTGAATATGTGTGGTGAAAGGATACAACCCTGACGCATACCTTTCCCGACTTTAAACCACACAGTATCCACTTAGTCTGTTCAAACAACTGCCTCTTGATCTATATACAGGTTCCTCACGAGCACAATTAAGTGTTCTGGAATTCCCATTCTTTGCAGTGTTATCCATAATTTGTTATGATCCACACAGTCAAATGTCTTTGCATAGTCAATAAAACACAGGTAAACATCCTTCTGGTGTTCTCTGCTTTCAGCCAGGATCCATCTGACATCATTCTGAACCCAGCTTGAATTTCTGGCAGTTCCTTGTCGATATACTGCTATAGCTGCTTTTGAATGATCTTCTGTGAAATTTTAGTTGGGCGTGACATTAATAATATTCTTTGATAATTTCTGCCTTCAGTGGAATCACCTTTCTTGGGAATAGGCATAAATATGGATCTCTTCCAGTCAGTTAGCCAGGTAGCTGTCTTACAAATTTCTTGGCATAGACGAGAGAAAGCTTCCAGAGCTGCATCTGTTTGTTGAAACATCTCAGTTGGTATTCTGTCAACTCCTGGAGCCTTGTTTTTTACCAATGCCTTCAGTGCAGCTTAGACTTCTTCCTTTAGTACCATGGGTTCTTGGTCATAGACTACCTCCTGAAATGTTTGCACTTGGGCCATTTGTTTTTGGTATAATGACTCTGTATTCCTTCCATTTTTCTTTTGATGCTTCCTGTGTTGTTTAATACTTTCCTTGTAGAATCTTTCAATGTTGCAACTCGAGGCTTGAATTTTTCTTCAGTTCCTTCAGCTTGAGAAATGCCGAGAATGTTCTTCCCTTTTGGTTTTCTACCTCCAGGTCTCTGCACATTTCATTATAACACTTTACTTTGTCTTCTTGAGCCTCCCTTTGAAATTTTCTGTTCAGCTCTTTTCTTCATCATTTCTTCCCTTTGCTTTAGTTACTCAATGTCCAAGAGCAATTTTCAGAGTCTCTTCTGACATGCATTCTGGTCTTTTCTTTCTTTCCTGTCCTTTTAATGACCTCTTGCTTTCTTCATGTCTGATGTCCTTGATGTCATTCCACAGCTCATCTGGTCTGATCATAGCTCTCAATGAGCACTAGTGAATACTAATAGCAGTGACAATAATCACAATGTACAGAGATCACAGCGCTCAGTAATACTAGCGGATAGTAACAGCAGTAGTAATAATAAAAATGCCAGGAGATCACAGCTCTCAGTGTTACTAGCAGATAGTAACAGCAGTGGTAATAATCACAGTAGCACTTGATGCTTAGACATGGCTCCATGTTCCCAAACATTGTTTCCAGTATCACCCCTCTGTGAGGAGGTGGGGAGCGACTTGCCCTGGGCCTCAGGTGAGTGAGCAGCAGGACTAGGGTCAGGTCCAGGGTCAGGGCTGGATTCAGGGCCTGGGGTCATGGCCAGGTTCAGGGCTGGGGCCAGCTTTGGGATGAGGGTCGTGTCAGCACTGGGGTCAGAGCTGGGGTCAGGGCCAGGTCCGTGGTGGTCTCCTGCCAGCCAGGCCTGGCTTACCAGCAGCCGCAACAGTGAGACTCTGCTTGCTGGTTCTGCAAGCCCACCAGCTGGATGTCCCCGTTAAGGACTGAGTTCTGTCCCCCCCCCCCCCCGCCCCATAAGCACTTTAATCATAAGCCCTGCACCTGTGGATATGACCTTGTTTGGAAAGAGGGTTTAATTAGTCATGTTCACTTGATCACACCCAAGTAGGGTGGGTTCTAAAATGAATCGCTTCCGGGCTATACAGACAGCAGAACAGACAGCACACACGTGGGGGAGGACAGCACCGGGTGACAAGGGAGTCAGAAGCCTCTACGAGCCCAGGAAGCCCAGGGTCCCCACAGCTTCTAGCAGCTGAAATAGACAAAGGGCCTGCGCCTTGAGCGCCCTCCGCCCCGGCTCCCCAGGGCGCCCTGAGCGCCCTCCGCCCCGGCTCCCGGCGCCTTGAGCGCCCCCCGTCCAGGCTCCCAGCCTCCTGAACTGTAAGACAATTATAGTTTGTTTGCTAAAGCCACCCACTTGTGGCATTTCTGTCACAGCAGCACTAGGAAACGAAGGTCCCCCGTGGCTCCAGCCTGAACTGAACACACAAGTGGGCCGTCTGTAGTGTGTGGCCCCCGGGATGTTCAGGGGCTGGGAGACTGGCATCCAAGGGCATCACAGGCACGTTGAGTGGGGGCACAGAAAGGGGGCTGCTACCTCGGGAATGCTTTGTTTTCCACATAAATTCACAATGGGTGTGTGGGCGGAGGGCCAGGGAGGTGTGGTGACTTGTAAAGTTGGTTACCCCATCAGCAAACAGGGGAGCTGGGGCCGAGAAGAAACCTCCTTAACAGTGCCAGGACTGGAAGAGCCTCTCGATTTAAAGACATACCACCCATTCCATGACAAATTTCCAGAAATAAACAACAAAATAAAATACACCGAAATGGAAACATTACAACATGAACTCTACATACTAGTTTTAAGGCAAATCCAAAATTTAGAACTGGGAAAATATATACACAGTATACAGACATCTACGCTGCTAACTCTCCTCTCCTGGTCCTGACTCCTGGGCCCCGTGCTGGGAGAAGCCTGCTACCCAACCCATGCAGAGTTAGATTCATTGGGTGTTCTTCAGTGGGAATGAGTGGAGGGCTGGAGGAAGGGGCCCTGGCTTAGAGTTGGAAAGCAGACTTTTGGTGCTCTCAGATGTAAAGCCACCGGGTGGTCCACACGTTCAGGGAGGACGTTCCCATCACCTTGGAGACCTCAACACTCGCACTCCAAAAATATGGGGCAAATCTGGAAGTAACCCCAAAGACCTGGGTCACTGATTTTCTTTAAAGTATCATGGTTTCATAAGCAAGAAGTTGACCTAAATAATAGAATATAAATACTAAAAAAACAAAAAAACACTGCTATGCAGTCTATCACCATTCATAGCGACCCTGCAGGACAGAGTAGAACTGCCCCATAGGGTTTCCAAGGCTATAATCTTGATGGAAGCAGGCTGCCACATCTTTCTCCTGGAAACGACTGGTGGGTTCTAACCACCAACCTTTCAGTTAGCAGCTGAGTGCTTTAATTGCTGCACCACCTGGGCTCCTAAAGAGTAAATACGAAATAAATAATGAGAAAGCATATTACACAGCAGTAGCTTTGCTACTACTGAACCCTTATTACGACCACGTTGCTGTTGCTGTGGGCACCCGTCCCGTTGATTCCGACTCAAAGCAACCCCACGTGACAGAGTAGAGCTGCCTCATAGGACTTCCTAGGTTGCAGTCTTTACTGGAGTAGATAGCCCGGCCTTTCTCCCGCAGAGCTCCTGGGCGAGTTCGAACCACCCAACTTTCCAGTGCATAACCATTGCACCGTCAGGGCTTCTTAAAGAGGGCTCCGTGTTTTTACACACATGGATAAAGCCTACCAGAGTACAGTTCTGAGGGTACCAGCAAGGTGGCAGGTGATTAAAACTGCCTTCACCGTTGAGCCTTAACTGACGTAAGCGACTGTGCCTCGTACTCTTCCTCCTGTCTGTAAACAAGGTGTACACGCTCGGGCGTGGGGTGAGCTGAGGACAGGGTGAGGGATGGGCAGGGGAGCTGGAGTCCTCGTCCCTTCAGGGTATGCTCACTGAACCTGGATCAGGGAAAACAAGCAAAGGCAAAGGTAACAAAGACAGCCCTGGACTCGGCACTCGGGCCTGCGTGGTGGAATCCCTCGTCCTGCAGGGCTTGGCGGACACAGGTCCATGAAGTCAGAAAAGCTGCAAAGGAGTCACCTGCAGCCATGAACTGTCAAGGTCCAGATTCTACAGCCACCACCGGCAGTTATGATCGGAGCATGTCAGCCCTGCTTCTCCTCCCCGCTCCCACTCGAAGCAATTTAAAGTGATTCCAGGCTGGCTTCCCACTGAGGGACCGAGCTAATGCAACACCAGGCTCACCATGCCAGTGTACTTCCAAGGGGAAATAACCAGCCCGCCCAGGTTTTCCATTCCGACTGCAGCCCTGCCCACCCCCCGTCCCTATCCAGAACTTTGAGGGAGCCGGACCCTGGAGGACCGGCACAGTAGACCCTTCTGTGCGAGGCTGTCCCCAGCTGTGTGAGGAGGCGGGGCTCCAGGGGCAGCCAGGGGAGCTCAGGAGCATCCGGGTGCAGGAGCGGCCTCAGAGCACAGCCCGGCCCAGGAGGGACTTGTTATTACCAAATGGATACAGAGGGAGAGGCAGCAAGTGGCAGGGGCCAGTGTCTGGCCTCGGGAGCAGGTTTCCATTTGCTGAAAGGAATAGACGCTAATGCCTTGGCTGACCTTTGCTTGTTGATTTAAAAAGCCTCCTCTGTGCAGGTGGAGATGGTGTCATTCCTGGGGCTTTTTCCCTGAGCACAAAGCAGAGGGAGAAGGACAAGTGGAAGTGTTCAGACTCCTGCGGGGAGGTACTGTCTTCCCCCCGCAGCAGCACACAGCCCCCACAGAGGACTCCGTCACCAGTGCAGGGACCCCTCGGAGTCGCTCAGTTCTGAACCTCCGGTGACGGCAGAGGGGGCAGGTGAAGGGGCTCTAGTGAATGCTGCAGTGTGCTACCCAGACTGCCCCCCAGGAATGAGCCACCCAGACCCTCAGCTGCCTGGAATGCTAGCCAGTTCTCACCAGGAATTGCCCTTGGCCAAGTGAAGCTGCCTTGTCCCAGGGGCAACCCACGGCCAATGCCTGCTTTATGTGGGGGTGTGAAGACTCCCCAAGCAACCCGCACCTCAATTTGGGAGAGCCCTGGAGAGCCATTCCAGCAGGAGCTCCTTGGAGGATGGGCTGAGGCCTCTGCCGCAGCTCCATCGCAGCTCCACCTTCTCCTCTGCTCAACCCTGTCCTCTGGCTTCCCTGGGGCGTTGTTCCCAGCTGTGATTCCTAACAAGGCCCCTGCGCACAGACCCTCGCTTCCGAGTCCGAACTCAGACAGGGACCGATCCCATCAACTTCATTGTGTTTACTTTTTAATTCATCTACAAAGAATAGGATGCTATTCTGGAGATCAGCTTCAGCGGTAAGTTACTTTGTTGCAAGGAAAAGTATCACTGTGTAATTGGCAATGACACAGAGGAACTGGACGGGAACTTAGTCCAAACCCCTGGTGTTACAGGCAGGGAGGCTGAGGCTCAGAGAGAGTGAGGGGCTCCCGGGAGGCTGGGTCCTGGTGCCAACTCCAGAACAGGCTGGCTTTCACTGGGGGGCGAGGCACGTGGGGGCTGCCCTGCGGGATGGATGATGCCTAGAGCACAGGGCCTGATAAGCATCTGTCTGGAGGGTGTCGCCAGGCCTAGCACCGTGGCTGGCCCTCAGGAAGCCCCGGGAACTGAGCCACCATGGGTCCATCAGCCCCTGAGTGTCCCTCTGGTAGAGCATGAGGGAGGACGAAACTCAGTAATTCAGTTACCCAAATGGAGTGATCAGGGATGTAATTTTCTGCCTTTGCCTTCTGTAGGAAATCTGCTCTCACCCCGGACATGGGTCTTTCCTGCCGAGCCCAGAGAAGTTCTCAAGGTTTTCATCTCTAATGAAACAAATGTTTATTCTCGTCTGCAGCCAGCCACATGGCCACCTGGAGAACAGTTTGCCAGGGTGTCTTTGGGGTTGGGGGGCACTGTTGGATGGGCTGGCCCTGCAGAAGGAGGATGCTGGGTGGGGGCCTGGACAGAGGAGGGGTCCTGAGGAAGGCACAGGTGCTGAGCGCAGCCACCCTGCCTCAGGGAAGGGGGAATGCAAGGGAGGAAGCCCTGGGGACCAGTGTGACTGTGTTAGTGGGGGACTGTGAGGGAGGGAGTCCTGGGGACATTTGTGACTACATTAGTGGGGGGGCTGTGAGGGAAGGAGGCCTGGGGACATTTGTTACTATGTTAGCAGGGGGGCTGTGTGGGAGGGAGGCCTGAGGACCAGTGTGACCTTGCGAGTGGGTGGAGTTGTTGGAGGTACAGCCTTGAGCAGGGGCCCAGGGCCACCCTGCCCCCAGGCCATAGTCTCTAGAGTGTTCTGGAGAGGACTTCCTGACTGCTCCCTCCTTTTATTTCATGAAATTGTAAACCCTCCATGCCAGGGACCCTCAGGGAGCTGGCGGGCATGCCCAGGTAATGCAGGGATTGCCTCTGCTCCAGGTGGACACCGTCCAATGCTCCGGAAGCCACTCCAGTCTGAAGACTCTCTCAGGCTGGGAAAAGTCTTCAGAGTCCTGGTCAGGACCTGTCTCCAGGGTGTGTTTTCCTGCTACCAGCTCTGCTTCCAGAGCCCGGAAAGCAGCTGTGTGCTCCCACACCAGTGCACACAGGTATACACACACGTGCATGCATGCACACATGTACACACACAGGCATTACACTACAGCACATGCACACATGTACAGATATATTCACACACACATGCAACACAGATACACGTTATCACAGGTTCACACAAGACCACACCATAGTATGGCACATACACATACACATATAAGCCACACCATAACAAACACACGTGCACACAGATACACACACACGTACCAGACCACAGCACACACATGTATACACACACACAGGTAGACAACACACACACATGCACACACACAATCACGTACACACACACAGGTCCTGGGCATGCTGTCATCTTGTCCCGACACTGCAGGTTCTCTGGCAGCCTTTTGAATGTTTCACCAGGAATTACAGGGTGGAGAGGCCAAGTGTCAAGGCCATCGGCACAGAGCAGATGCGTCTCCTGTACCCTACTGTGTCCCGGCACCGAGTGAGCAGCTAGCCTGGCTGAGCGCTAGGCTCCCTCCCGAGTCTTTGATTCAGTGTTTCTCAGGAAAGAAAACCACCAGGTGGGCTTCACTGGGCCATGACCTGCTGGGCGACAGACCAAGGGAGCGATGAGAAGGTCCTGTGGCCTGGGACACACTCACACACACTCCCACTCTCATACTTGTGCATCCTCACACACATTCACACTTACACACACTCACACAGCTGCTAAGAACAAACAGCCATCTTCAGGTACACTGCAGATCAAATCCATATTTAGGAGAAATTTTCTAAAGAAAACATAGTCAACAAAGAAGCAATTCTACCCCAAGGAAGACAGCGTTTACCTCATTAGGCAAAGGGATTACCTTCTTGCTGACTCGACCTTTTCTGTCCCAGAAGATACTATTTGCTTTCCTTCTACACAAGCAAAAGGCTCAGTAAGTTCATTTTCCTAAAACAAAGAACCATATGTCCTCAAAAGGTGAATTCAAGCCGCCACCTCCAGAAAGTCAGAAAAACTGCTTGAAGCATCAACATTTCTAGCCGTCGGGTTTCAAAAATGATCAGGGCCTGACCCCAGTCCACAAGCCCTGCTGTGGGGCCTTGGCTCCCTCCCCTCCACAGGGAACATCGGGAGCGAGGACATGGACTTGTTCACCTTCGCGTCCACAGCCTCAAGTCCAGTGCCTGCCTCGTGGGAAAGACTTATCAATATTTGTAGGAAGAATGGATTTATGATAATGTTACAACTACTTCAGCTGAAACCTCAGAGGCTTGGGGTCAAGGAACCTGAGGGAAAAATAGATCAATAGATTGCCAAATAATACTTTTGGAAGAGATTATCAAGATAGCATCTATTCTCAAAAATGACTATCTCATTTAAAATGTACACCTAGATGTACTAAAACTCATGAGACAATACTTAAAATTTGTTCATTTCACTGAACAGTTGTCTGTTGCTGTCTGGTGGGATTGGCTCCAGGACCCCAAAAGGATACCAAAATCTGAGGAGGCTCAGGCCCCTTATTTGGATCATCTGTAAATATCTAATACGATGTAAATGCTGTGTAAAAAGTTGTTTCTTCGCAGCTGAAGACTTGCTCTGGAAGGCAGTCTTTCTCCCATAAGAGTTTCTGGAGCTCTTCTGGGAGCACGGATGTCGCCTGGGCCTCAGCGGCCTCAGTGATGCTGATTCACCTGTGGTCTTGGAATTCTGGAGGCTGGAGCACTTTCCAGAGTTCGCCAACCATCCCTTCCTAGCCTGACACTCCATCCTCTTGCTCTCCTCAGCCCTTCGTACTGAGCCTTCGCGTGATGGCTCTGACCACTTCATTGCCGTTTTTTCACAGAAACAAACACAAGGAGCGAAGGTGAGGCCAACAGTGCTCCAACACGGAGTGCCAGAGACAAAGACTGAGAATCTGTGGGATGGTGCAGGATGCAGAAGGATACGCCTACACATCACGTCATTTACTTGGATTTAGTATAGTGCTCAGCGCGCGGCAAATTCAGGTATTGCTTTTTGGAACTTTTTTTTGTCCCACAAATATTTTTGATTCGTGGTCGGTTGAATCCTCAGGTGCAGAACCCACAGAATGTGTGTAGAATTTCCACGCTGTCGTTGTTAGTTGCCATCTGTTGTTGCCCACGTGGGGTGATCCCAAGTGTGCAGAGTAGACAGAATTGCTTCGTGGGGTTTTTGAGGCTGTGACCTTTCAGAAGCAGATCCCCAGGCCTTATTCTGAGGCACCTCTGCGTGGGTTTCAACCACCGACCTTCCAGATAGTAGTCTAGCTCTTAATCATTTTTGCCACCCAGAAACTCCTAGAATTTACATAAAAACATGGAAATAATGTTAAAACTGTAGTTAATGTTGTCATTGTTAGGTGCCATTAAGTCAGTTCTGACTCACAGCTACCCTATGTACAACAGAACTGAACACTGCCCAGTCCTGTGCCATCTTCACAATCCTTGTTATGTTTGAGCCCATTGTTGCAGCCACTCTGTCAATCCATCTCATCGAGGGTCTTCCCCTTTTTCGCTGACACTCTACTTTACCAAGCATGATGTCGTTCTCCAGGGACTGGTCCCTCCTGATAACACATCCAAAGTATGTGAGGTACAGTCTCGTCATCCATGCTTCTAAGGAGTATTCTGGTTGTACTTCTTCCAAAACAGATTTGCTTGTTCTTCTGGCAGTCCATGGTATATTCGGTATTCTTTGCCAACCCCACAATATCCATATGCCTACAAGGACGACCAGTTAATACGACTAATATTCAAATTTACACACCAGCCGCTAAAGCCAAAGATGAGGAAATTGAAGATTTTTGCCAACTTCTGCAGTCTGAAATTGATAAAATATGAAATCAAGATACATTGATAATTACTGGTGATTGGAATGTGAAAGTTGGAAACAAAGAAGAAGGAACAGTAGTTGGAAAATATGACTTTGTTGATAGAAATGATGCCAGAGATTGCATGATAGAATTTTGCAAAACCTATTATTTATTCATTGCAAATACCTTTTATCAACAGCATAAATTGCAACTATACACATGGATCTCACTGGATGGAACACACAGGAATCAAATCGACTACATCTGTGGAAAGTGAAGATGGAAAAGCTCAATATCATCAGTCAGAACAAGGCCAGGGGCCGGCTGTGGAACAAACCATCAATTGCTCATATGCAAGTTCAAGTTGAAGCTGAAGAAAATTAGAGCAAGTCCACAAGACCCAAAGTACAGCCTTGAGTATACCCCACCTGAATTTAGAGACCATCTCAAGAATAAATTCAACGCGTTGAACACTAATGAGCAAAGACCAGAAGAGTTGGGGAATGACATCAAGGACATCATACATGAAGAAAGCAAGAGGTCATTAGAAAGACAGGCAAGAAAGAAAAGACCAAAATGGATGTCAGAAGAGACTCTGAAACTTGTTCTTGCATTTTGATGAGCTGATAATGTAAAAGAACTGAACAGAAGATTTCAAAGGGTGGCTTGATGAAACAAAGTGTTATAATGACATGTGCAAAGACCTGGAGATAGAAAACCAAAAGGTAAGAACATGCTCAGCATTTCTCAAGGAGAAAGAACTGAAGAAAAAAATCAAACCTTGAGTTGCAATATTGAAGCATTCTACAGGGACAATACTAAGCATCAAATGAAGATGGAAGGAATACAGAGAGTCACCGTACCAAAAAGAATGGGTTGACATTGAACCGTTTCAGAAGGTAGCATATGATAGAGAACCAATGGTACCAAGGAGGAGGTCCGAGCTGCACTGAAAACTTTGGTGGAAAACAAACTTCAGGAGCTGATGGAATATCAAGTGAGATGTTTCGACAAACAGATGCAGTGCTAGAAGTGCCCGCTCGTTTATGCCAAGAAACTTGGAAGACAGGTACCTGGCCAACCGACTGGGAGAGATCCATATTTGTGCCCATTCCAAAGAAAGGCAAATGTGGAAACCATCAAACAATATCATTAATATCACACGCAAGTAAAATTTTGCTGAAGACCTGAAAATACAAACCTAAGTGCTTGTTTTTGTCAGAGACTTTTTTTGTTTGTTTGTTATTGTTGTTGTTGTTAGTTGCCATAAAGTTAGCCCCAGACTCATGGCGATCCCATGTATAACAGAGTTGAACTGAGCTTCACAGGGTTTTCAAGGCTGTAATCTTTATGGAAGCAGATTGCCAGGGCTTTCCACACTCGGAGCTACAGGGTGGATTGGAACCGGCAACCTGTCTGTGTCATTTAACTATTTTTCCCATAGAATCCTTCACTATTGTACCTGGAGACTTGAATTTTTTTCTTCAGTTCTTTCAGCTTGAGAAATCCTGATTGTGTTCTTTCTTTTTGTTTTTCAAACTCCAGGTCTTTGTACATGTCATCATAATGCTTTGTCTTCTTGAACCGCCCTTTGAAATCTTCTGTTCAGCTCTTTGACTTCATCATTTCTTCCTTTCGCTTTAGCTACTGGACATTCAAGAGCAACTTTCATAATCTCTTCTGAAATCCATTTTGATCTTTTCTTTCTTTCCTGTCTTTTTAATGGCCTCTTGCTTTCTTCATGTATGATGTCCTTGATGTCATTCCACAACTCTTCTGGTCTTTGCTCATTAGTGTTCAATGCATCAAATTCATTCCTGAGTGGTCTCTAAATTCAGGTGGGATATACTCATGGTCGTACTTTGACTCTTGTCAACTTGTTCTAATTTTGTTCAGCTTCAGCTTGAACTTGCATATGAGCAATTGATGGTCTGTTCCACAGTCAGCCCCAGCCCTGTTCTGACTGATGATATTGAGCATTTCCATCACCTCTTTCACAGATACAGTCAATTTGATTCCTGTGTATTCCCTCTGGTGAGGTCCACGAGTATAGTTGCCATTTATGTTGATGAGAAAAGGTATTTGCAATGAAGCAGTCATTGGTCTTGCAAAATTCTATCATGTGATCTCCAGAATTGTTTCTATCACCAAGGCCATATTTTCCAACTACCAATTCTTCTTCTTTCTTTCCAACTTTTGCATTCCAATCACCAGTAATTATCAATGTGTCTTTAATTCGTGTCTGACCAATTTCAGACTGTAGAAGTTGGCAAAAACCTTCAGTTTCTTTATCTTTGCCCTTAGCAGTTGGTGTGTAAATTTAAATAATAGTCATATTAACTGGCCTTCTTGTGGATGTACGGGTATTGTCTTCTCACTGACAGCCAATGACCAGCCCCAGTCTGTTTCAGCTTACTAATAGCTGGGATATCAATGTTCTTTCATTCCATTTCATTTTTCACAATTTCCAATTTTCCTAGATTCATACTTCATACATTCCATGTTCTGATTATTAATGGGTTTTTGCAGCTATTTCTTCCTATTTTGAGTCCTGCCACATCGACAAATGAAGATTCTGAAATTTTGACTCCATCCATGTCATTAAGGTTGACTCTACTTTGAGGAGGCAGCTCTTCCCCACTTGCATTTTGAGCACCTTCCAACCTGAGGGACTTATCTCCTGGCACTATATCAGACAATGTTCTGATGCTGCTATTCATAAGGTTTTCACTGGCTAATACTTTTCAGAAGTAGACCCCCAGTCCTTCTTCCTACTCTGTCTTGGTCTGGAAGCTAAGCTGAAACCTGTCCACTATGGATGACCCTGCCGGTATTTGAATACCAGTGGCATAGCTTCCAGCATCACAGTAACACGCAAACCCTCACAAACTGACAGATACCTGGGGTCCTGATCCCTGGAACCTATGAATTTGTACCTACAAGGCAAAGGGGGCTTTGCAGATGTGCTCAAGCCCAAGAACCTGGGGATGGATAGAGTATCTTGGATTGTGTAGATAGGCCCAGCCCAATCATATGTGCTCTTAAAAGTGGAGGAATGTTTCCAAGCTGTGGTCAGAGGGAGACATGATGATGGGAGAAGGGTCAAAGAGGTGGGATGTCACTGGCTTTGAAGATGAAAGAGGGCCATGATGCAAGGAATGTGGGTGGCCTCTAGAAGCTGGGAAGGGTAAGGAAGTGATTCTCCCCTGGGGCCTCCAGAAGGAACCAGCCTGGCCTATACCTTGGCTTCAGCCCAGTGAGACCCGTGGGGGACTTCTGACCTCCAGAACATTAGTGTTGTTTTAAACCACTGAGTCTGTAGCAATTTTTTATAGCAGCAACAGGAGACTGATGTAGGGGGTTGTTAAAGTGGTTAAGTGTTCGACTGCTAACCAGAAGGTCAGCAGTTCAAATCCACCTGCTACTCCTTGGAAACCCTATGGGGTAGTTCTACTCTGCCCTGTAGGGTCTCTATGAGTCACAATCAACTCCATGGCAATGGTTTTTGTTTTTCTTTTTTTTTTATTCAACAGAGAAGTGGCAAAGTGCAGGGGGATGACTCCTTTTAGAACTCAGGGAGAAAGGCCTCCTTCCTGCCAAAGGGCTCTTTTTAGAACGGTGATTACCATCACAGAGAAGGGAATTCTTTTCAAATGTCCAAAGGAATTAGCCTTTATCCCTGTATAATAATTCTTCCCACGGGTGCAAATTGTCACATTTTTCAAAGCATTTTCACATCCCACCTGGTACATCAAGGCCTCCTCACCCTCCCAGAGGAGGGTCATTGTCTACTTCACAGCCCAGGACACTGGGCCCCACGCAGCTATGGCTTCCTCCAGGGCATGTACCCAGCCAGTGGTTGGGGGCCTTTTTAGGTTTCCCCTACCCTGAGGTGCTCAAGGAGGAGTGATTGGCTGAATGCAACCACAATGTGAAACCTCTGGGTGGGTGTTAAGGGTCTCTGGCTTCTATCATCCACCTTGACTTTGAAACAAGGGGCCCCAGGCCAAGCCCAGGATATAGATGCTGTCTCCAGCCCTTTCTGCAGGCCCAGAGGCCCTGTCCCTGGGCACAGCCACCCCACACCCCCCTGCACATGCTGCACAAACAGCAGAACCCAGCCACGTGTTCTCTGAGTTTTTTAACAAGAGTAAGAACAACACCAGTATTCTTCCAGAAAACCCAAATATGTTGCCATTGAGTTGATTCTGACTCATAGCAACCCTATAGGATGGAGTAGAGCTGCCCTGTAGGGTTTCCAAGGAGCAGCTGATGGATTTGAGCTGCTGACCTTTTGGTTAGCAGCCAAGCTCTTAACCACTATGCTACCAGGACCCCACTAGTATCCTAGTACCCAGTGATTGTCCTAACAGGGAGCAGCTACTATTTTCAATGATTGCTCAGCTCACCTCTGGGCACTGTATTCTAACTTCAAGTGACTCTTCCTTTTCCATTTGCTCATGGAGGATTAGACGTTGACAAGTCCCAGGCGTTTGCTGGCTGACTGTTTCCTGCTGGCTTGTCAATTATTGACCCTGTGTGCATTTCTGTGTGCATATGAGTGTGTGTGTGTGTGTGAGTGTGTATGTGAATATGTGTTCTTTTGTGTGCCTATGTGTGAGTTGTGTGTGTCCATGTGAGTGTGCATGTGTGTGCTTTTGTGCACATGTGAGTGTGTATGAGTGTATGCATGTGTGAATATACATGAGTGTGTGCATGGATGTGAGGGTGTGCATATGAGTGTGTGACTGTGTGCATGTGTGTGTGAGCATGTGAGTGCGTTTGAGTGTGTGTACATGTGAGTGTGTGCATGTATATGATTGTGTGATTGTTGTATGGGTGTGTGCATGCGTGTGTGATTGTGTGTGTGAGTGCATGTGTGAATGTGAATGTGTGTGAGTTCACGCGCACCCATGAGTGTGTGACTATGAATGTGTACTAGTAGTAGTGTGTGTGAGTTAATTCATGTGTGCACGTGCATGTATATGTGAGTGTGAGCTCACACGTGAGTGGTTGAGTATGACTGCGTGTGAATATGAACATCTACTAGTGTGAGTCGTGTATGCATGCACGTGTGAGTGTGAGTGTGAGTGTGTGTGTGAGTACTTCCCGTGTGAACCTGTGTGAGTGTGAGCTCACATGAGTGTGGATGAGTATGACTTTGTGTGAGTGTGTGCACATATGGATGTATCTTAGTGTGAGTGGTGTGTGCGTGCACGTGTGACTGTGTGTGAGCATAGTTCATGTGTTTGAGTGTAAGCTCACATGCGAGTGGTTGAGTATGACTGTGAGTGCGTGTGAATACAGATGTATATTGGTGTGAGTCACGTGTGCATGCATGAGTGTGTATGTGTGTGTGAGTAGTTTGTGTGTGAGTGTGAGCTTACGTGTGTGGATCAGTGTGACTGTGAATGCACGAGTGCCCCCACTCCCACCCTCACCGTTGGCTCCCCCACAGCAAGTATCCATGACTGTCGTGATGATCCCACAGGACAGAGGGTGTCAGGCAGAGAAGCCCCAGCCAGCATCTCACTCTCCACGGCAGACACACACACGCGTTTCTGATGTGAGTTGGTTGATGTGTGTCTCACTGTCAGTAGGCCACTTTGTTGTGAGTGTGGGTTTTCAGCTGACATGGAGTGTTGGCTGTAGGTCTCCTCGATGCACCTTCCACTGGACATCGTGTGCAGGAAAGGAGGGAGATGGTTTGGCCACGGGCACACAGGAGGGGTCCTTGAGTATGGACGTAATAGGAGGGACTTTTCATGGGGCTTGTGGTCTTTGCAATGGCAACTGGGCTTGAGAGCCAGAAGTATGCTGCTTTTTACTACAAATGTCAGGCATGTGTGCCCTGGGGGTACTCCCTGAGGAAACTCGGGTCCCACATTGCAGTGCAGGCAGCAGACTGAGGGCCCCTCACCCTCACATGTGAGAATGTGAAAGCAAATGAGGGTTAGTTCAGTGGCTCTCTGGGTGCCCAGTGAGCCTGGCAGTTCTGCTGGCTGGGTGGCTTGCTCCTGCTGCAGCCCTGAGCTGGACACGTGTATCCACAGCCACCACCAGACCTGGGACTCATGGACCCACCCACTGGAAGGCTTGTCCTGGTGGTGCTCTTCTCAGGGAGCAGTGACGGTCTGTGTGATGGGCTGAACTGTGACCATAAAGTTATGTTGAGGTCCTGGCCCCTGTACCTGTGGATGTGACCCTGTTTGGAAACAAGGGTTTCCTTTTGTTATGTTAATGAGGTCATTCCACAGTAGGGTGGGTCCTAAACCCAATCCCTTCTGAGTGATGTCTTACAAAGGGGAGAACAGACACAGAGGTGCAGGCACACAGACACACATGGAGAGACAGACATCATGAGGGAACCTGTCTACAAGCAAAGGAACAAGCAGGATCGCCGGAAGTCACCAAAACTAGGAGAGCCCAAGGAGGAATCAACATGGCTGAGGTCCTGATTTGCGCTGCCAGGCTCTAGAACTGTGAGGAAATACATTGCTGTTCGTTAAAGCCACCCACTTATGGGATTTGTGTTATGGAAACACTAGCAGACTAAGACAGTTGGCTTCCTGTAGGCAGGGAGACCCCAAAGCCAGAGCAAGGGGCCGGCCTGAGTCAGCTCCCTGCCCAGCCCCTTCCCTCCATCTCCCCAGTAACAACGGCTCCTCTGGTGACAGAGATGGGGTGGGGGGTGGTGGCATAGTAAAGGCCTCGAAGGCTGAGTGCAGCTGTCTGTCCTTCATGAGGCGTGGGGACGAGGGCTGTCCTACACCCACACCATTACCTGCATGGTGGAAGCTGTGTTGCCATTTGTGAGGTGATGCCACCATGAGCCACTTGAAGCAGGACCCAAAAGAGACCCCAGGAGATGTAGCCTCACCGTTCCTGTCGTGAAGATGGAGACACCAAAAGGGCCTCAGCACAGTCTTGGCTTTGAAAGCACTGTCCATCCTCCAACTCATGCACAAAACCGGCTTCTTCTTCCTTCACTTACAGGTGATCACCCAAGTTCTCTCCAATGCACATGCACACTCCTGTCCACAGGGCAGAGACACTGAACCAGCTGCTATATTTAACCAGAAAATACATCATTTTGCTATGGCAACCTGGGTTCTAAAATTAGAAAAAGCACATACCGTGGGGTGGATGCCACAAAAAGCTGCTCAGACTGCCTTCATCAGTTCTCAGGAGCGGAGCTGGGGGTCCTTCTCCCCCTGCTGTGGATTGTCATCCAAGAGCCACGCCAAGGTGGAGCCTCCCCAAGCTGTGTAGCTGGTCCACCCCTGAACTCAGGAAGGGCTCCTGACGCTCATAGTTCCCGCGGCCCTCTCTGTCTGGCTGACCTGTGGCTTCCTCCACAAATAAAAAAAAAATAATAATTTTTTTTTAGGCACCTACAATCCCATGCTGCACCAATGCTGCTCCCCCCTTAGCCCCGCAGACATGCTTTCCTGGGAAGTGTGAACATGGTGTCCAGGAGGAGGCAGCAGGAGCTCCCAGGCCCAGAAAGCTGCCGGGAGACCTGGTGACACACTCAGTTTCCCTGCGTCCCGTCCCCTCCTCACCTGGAGGATCATCAGTTCTTTTACCTGGAGTTTCACATGGCACAGCCTTGATCCTCCCCAGACCTCAGAGATCTCAACAGGGAGTGCAAGACCAACTCTTCCCTCCATGACCCCAAAGAAAATTGGCCATGGTCCCTGGCCCTGTGGCTCTCCCCACCCCACCCATGTCCAGTCAGCCTGGAGGTGATGCCTGTCCTCTGACACATACATGGCTCCTCCCTCCTCCCCATGCCTCCAAGATTCCTCTTTTGGAACCCTCTCTCTAGTCCTTGGGTTACCCGGTGTTATGGATTAAATTGTGTCCCCCCAAAATATGTGTCAACTTGGCTAGTCCGTGATTCCCAGTATTGTGTGGTTGTCCTCCATTTTGTGATCTGACATAATGATCCAATGTGTTGTAAATCCTACCTCTATGATGTTAATGAGGCGGGATTAGAGTCAATTACGTTAATAAAACAGGGTTCAATCTACGAGATTAGATTGTATTTTGAATCAATCTCTTTTACTATATAAAAGAGAGAAGTGAGCAGAGAGGAGAGGGACCTCCTACCACCAAGAAAGAAGAGCCAGGAGCAGAGCGCATCACTTAGACCTGGAATCCCTGCTCTGAGAAACTTCTAGACCAAGGGAAGATTGATGATGAAGACCTCTTTCCAGAGCTGACACAGACAGAAAGCCTTTCCCTGGAGCTGGAGTCATAAATTTGGACTTCTACCCTCCTGGACTGTGAGAGGATAAATTTCTGTTATAGCAGCACTAGATGACTAAGACACTGGCCCTTTCCTCTAACACGGTTTCCTCTTAGGCTCCCCCGCTCAGTCACCACCCACACCACCACTGGATGTTTGCTAAAACAATCACAGCTGGGAAGTTTCAATTCTGCTCTGAACATGAACTTGTTTCTCTATTAAAATGAAAACAAAACTTTCTTTTCTGGGGGGGTGTAACAGTTCTATCACGGCCACCCTGTATGTGACAGCGCAGAGCTGTTCTGCAGGGCTTTCCTGTCTGTGATCTTTACAGGAGCCAGTCGCCAGGTCTTTCTTCTGTGGAGCTACAGGTTAGGTTGGAATTGCCAACTTTTAGGTCAGCAGCTGATGCCAAACCGCTTGCACCACCTAGGCTGACCATGAGTCAGAATCAACTTAATATCAACAGGCTAGGTTTTGGGGTTTTTAACAGTTCTATGAATTTGAACACAATCGAGATGCAGACTATTCCATCACCTTCTTGCCCTGGACACCTCCATCTGTCCTCCTTCACCAGAGTTGTGACTTTTCAAGAATGTCGTATAAATGAAATCTGACAGTGTGTAGCCTTCTGAGCTGGCTTCCTTCACCCAGCCTTTGAGATGCATCCAGCCGACTGTTGTTGAGTAGTTTTCGGAGTATGGATGTACCATCATTTAACAATTCAACCATCGAAGGACTTTTGGGTTGTTCCAGATTTGGTGATTACAGATAGAGTAGCTATAAACATTCACGTAAGGGCTTTTGCATAAGAAGAGTTTTTATTTCTCTGGGGTAAATGCCCAAGGGTGGGCTCATTCGGTCATACAATAAGGTGTGTGTTTACCATGATGAAAACGGCAGAGTTGTTCTCCAGAGTGGCCTCACCAGTTTGCATTCCTGCCACCAGCAGAAAGAGTTCCAGTGGCTCCAGTTGCTCCGCCCACCAGCATTCCTTAGAGTCGCTCCACACCAATCTGACAGATGTGTTTTTGTCAGGCTAACAGGGCTGTCACCAGTTTTTAAAGAACAATGCTATCTTCCTTTGGAGTAACAGACCTTTCATTTAACTAATTCCCCACCCCAGATGGATGCTAATTTCTTGATTATTAAGAGTTAGCTGGGATTTCTAAGGCTTTTGTTTTACAGGAGCGCCACACACATGCAGGCAGGGTGCTCTACTACAGACCACCGTCATGTGCTTCACAGACTCGTAGAAATATTCACCAGGATTGTCAACAACAGCAACAGCAACACATCATATTATGTTGTTGTTGTTGTTAGGTGCCTTCAAGTCGGTTCCGACTCATAGTGACCCTATGTAGAACAGATCAAAACACTCTCCGATCCTGCTTTGTCATACTTGAGTCCAATGTTGCAGCCACTGTGTCAATCCATTTCATTGAGGGTCTTCCTCTTTTTCACTGACCTAGTACTTTACCAAGCATGACGTCCATCTCCAGAGACATGTCCAAAGTATGTGATACTAATCTTGCCATCCTCACTTCTAAGGAGCATTCTTGTTGTACTTCATTCAAGACATTGTACTATAGCTAACATTTACCAAGCACTTACAAGTGGGTACGTGCACTGTGGCTCTGAACCCTCAGGACCCAATGAGGCAGGTGTTATCACAGGGACCCCTTTATTGAGGGGCAGCTCACTCAGGGACCCACAGGTTCAGAGGTGACTTTATGTGAAGCTAAATCATATTACCACCACCTGCCTGCCAGTTTGTCATCGTTTGGTGGCTTGCATGTGGCTCTGGTGCTGGGAGCTATGTCACTGGTATTTGAAATACCAGCAAGATCATCCATGTTGGACAGATTTCAGAGGAGCTTCCAGACTGAGATGACCAGAAGGAAAGGCCTGGAGATTTACTTTCAAAATCTGCCAATGAAAACACTATAGATCGTAACAGAATATTGTCTGATATAGTGCTGGAAGATGAGCCGCTAGGTTGGAAGGCACTACATAACAGCTGCAGCAGTGGACCAGGCAACCTTTTGTTCCTTTTAACATAAGGTTGCCATGATTCAGAGTCACCTCGAAGGCAGCTAACGATGACGTTGAAGCTTCAGGGCCCTTTGCTTCCACAGGCACCTTCTAAGGGGGAAAAAAGCCCTGGGAGAAATTTTCCACCTGGAAACCATCTATCTATTCAGCAAAGTGAAATGAGTTTGAGTATCATCAGTTAAAACAGTATTTAAGAGTTCTCACTCCCCAAGGAAACATGAAACAGGTTGACATTTTAAAGCTCCTGTAGGAAAGAATTTTTTAGAGATGTGATAACAATCCTAAAATTTCTCTTGACATTACCAACGTTGAGTTGGAAAGTTAAAATTAACTTTTCTAAGCTATTGACAAAAAAAAAAAATTGATCAACTATGCTAGAAAAGACAAGATTGTCTATTTTCTTTAGCAAAATCTTATGGAGAGGCTATTGAAAGCATAAAAAACTCATTGCCGTCAAGTCGATTCTGACTCACAGCAACCCTATAGGACAGAGTGGGACTGTCCCGTAGGGTTTTCAAGGAGTGGCTGGTGGATTCGAACTGTCAACCTTTTGATTAGCAGCCATAGCTCTCAACCACTGAGCCATTAGGGCAGCACGCAGTCCAAAAATGTAGAGATAAAAGTATGGCAGAGAATTGTCAGACTGTCAACTGTTGATGATTACTGATGTGACTTTCTGGCTTTTTTTTGACTGTTTGTGGTATCGGTCAGGTTTCAAAATTCTAAGTGGTCGTAATTTATTTTATCGTTCCAATAAATGCTCACTTTTGTACCTAAATGTGTATTTGCACTTTTTCTTACAGGGCTTCTAAGATTGTCAAATCTTTAGGGCCATGAACCTGAGTCTACTCCAGCCTAGGTCGGGGTCTCAGAAATGGGAGGTAAGATTTTCCACAGCTGGGAAAGACCGTTCACATGATTCTGGCTGAGAACGGACATCAGGGGAGCAGATGAGGGTGAGAGGGCTCGGCACAGCACGGGATCTTGTGCTTCGGTGGGCGGGAGCCAGGGTGCCCTCAGATCTTGAGCGGGGGCCACAGGAAGCTGCCCCTGGCAGATCTGCTGGCAGAACAGGAGGGAAGGCCTATCCCCTGAGCCTCCACAGTGTAGGTTTTATTTCATTTTCTCACCTCTTTAATGATCTTGGGTCATTTTTTTGAGCTGGATACAAGCCCTTCTGCTAGAGAGAGGGGAGAAGCCTCATGCTACCCTTGGAGCCAGAACTGCCAACGGTGAGGGTCCCCATAGACTCTTTATGTGTTCTTTCTTGCCATGACTTCCATCTTTCTACTCCTAATTCATAAGTACTATGATTTTATCAGAAGCATTGATGGTTCAGCGATAGAATTCCCGCCTTCCATGAGGAAGACCCAGGTTTCAATCCCCGGCCAATGACTTATCTGTCAGTCACAGCTTGCCTGTTGCAATGATGCTGAACTGGCTTCAGCAGAACTTCCAGATTGAGACAGACTAGGAAGAAAAGCCTGGTGATCAACTTATAAAAATCACCCAATGAAAACCCTATGGATTCCAACGATCCAACCTACAACCCATCATAGGGCTGGAGCAGGACTGGGCAGCATTTCATTCTGTTGTGCATGGGGTTGCTATGAGTCAGGGACTAACTCAATTGCAGCTAACAATGTAACAACATGATTTTATCATCATGACCTGGGCAAAGCCCAGCAGATGTGCCCTACCAGCAAATCATGCCAGAATGCCAGGCCACAGGTCAATTATTCCAAACAAAATCTGCTTTTGTTTGGTGCTTTCTGACTTTTAACTGGCTTCTTGAGACCAGTCTCATGTAGAAGGTAGCCTCATTCAGCTTTTCTTGCACATTTACAAATAGTTTGCCTTGAGCTATGTATCAGGGAAAACATCGTCATGGTTTTCTCATTATCTATTAAAAAAACCACCCTGATTTTTAGGGCTTAAAACAATAGCAACACTTATTTGCTCAGACCTGTGCTATTGGAGCAGAGCCTGGTGGGGACAGCTCATTTCCGACCACCGGACACAAGCTGGGATGGTCTGCAGGCAGGACCTGGAATTATGCATAGGCTGTCTCGCTCACTCACAAGTTTGATGGTTGATGCTGGCTGTCGGCAGAGGCCTTAGTTGGGGTTGCTGGCCAGGACACCCCCACAGGCCTCTGTGTGTGGTCTGCTCTTCCTCACAATGTGGCAGCTAGGCCATTGATGCAGTGGTCATAGAAGTGTCGTAGCATCCCTTCCACAACATTCTGTCCACTGAGGTCACCACATAGTCCTGTCCAGTTTCAAGAGGAGAGGAGAGAGACTCCACTGCTTGATGGAATGGCAAGTTCTGGAAGAGCGTGCAGACTAGAATGCACCCACTCCTCAATTATGGACACGGTTAGGTTCCAAAGACCAAATAATTATGCAAAAAATGGCCTCATGTGAAAATGAAGGATGACCACATCAGATCACAAATGGAGGATGATTGCAGCATTGCATAACTGCCAAATTACATCATTACATAACAGCCAAACCAATGAGAATCATAGCCTAGTCATGTTGATACATAACCTTAATGATAACAGTCATTACCTTCGCCTCACAATTTGACATTTGTTATTGCCAGATGTACATTGTTAATGCCCAAAATAGTCAGATAGTAGGTTTTGTACTTATTGTAGTAAATTCAAAATGTTGCATGATGAGACAGTTGATATGTGAGGAGTAGGTGTATTGTCAGGTGTAAGGCAAACATCCGTTAGCAATAGGAAGTGTTCAAAAGAGTGTTCAGAAGCAAAGATGTCACTTTGAGGAGTAAGGTGTGCCTGACTCAAGCCATGGTGTTTTTAATTGTCTCCTATGTGTGCAAAACCTGGACAATGAATAAGGAAGACAGAATAAGAACTGACACCTTTGAATGGTGGTATTGGTGAGGAATATTGACTATACCATCGACTGTCAGAAGAATGAACAAATCTGTTTTGGAAGAAGTACAGTCAGAATACTCCTTAGAGGGAAGGATGGTGAGATTTCATCTCACATACTTTGGACATGTTATCAGGAGGGACCAGTGCCTAGAGAAGGACATCATGCTTGGTAAAGTAGAGGGTCAGAGAAAAAGTCAAAGACCCTGAATGAGATGGATTGACAGTGGCTTCAAGGATAGGCTCAAGCATAACAATGATTGTGACGATGGCACGAGACTGGGCAGGGTTTTATTCCATTGTACATTGGGTTGTTATGAGTCAGCACCGACTTGAGGGCACCTGACAACAACAACTACAACAGGTGTATTGTGGTGGGGAAATTACAACCTGCTGCACTGCACGCATGTCAAGCCTGGGCACTCAGTGGTCCTTCACTGAGCTGTTTGCATGGCGGAGTCAATCACACGAACACAGTTTTTTACATGGAGCGGATCTTCTGGAGGCGTTGGTTGGAGCAGTTCAAAGTTATTTTCTCGGGAAACCTTGGTCCTGCCCTGCTTGTTCCTCTGCTGCTGCAGCCCTATCCAGGTGCTGTACTCTGTCCGGATCCTTCATTTCCATAAAAACACTTGAGTCCTACCCCTACTGACCACTAGGAAAAGCATGTGGCTCCAAGGTTTTACTCCCTTCATAAGAGTAGCAGCTTCTGGGCATTTTCCAGGGGGCACAATCCTGACATCACACAAAAAAACTCAGAAAACCAAACTCACTGCAGTCGAGTGGATTCTGACCCTATCGGACAGAGTAGAGCTGCCCGATAGAGTTTCCAAGGAGCACCTAGCAGATTCAAACTGCCAACCTCTTGGTTAGCAGCCGTAGCACTTAACTACTACGCCACCAGGGTTTCCTGACATCACAGCTGCCTAATATTACCAAAATCTTGGTAAAGGGAAGCAAGACTTACATTGTGCTCCCTGAAGGACATTCATTCCTCTGTTGTTGTTTTTCAGCCCTATAATTTCCCCTTAAGAATGCCCAGTGACACAAAGATTAAGGGCTCGAGGTTGGTCATTTGAAGCCACCAAGTGGCAATCTCCCCCAAGTTTCTGTCAGTTTGTCGTACTGTGGTTGGTGGCTTGTGTGTTGCTGTGATGCTTGGAGCTATGCCACCAGTGTTCAAATACCAGTAGGGTCACTCATGGTGAACAGGTTTCAGCTGAGCTTCCAGACTAAGACAGACAAGGAAGAAGGACCCAGTAGTCTACTTCTGAAAAGAATTAGCCAGTGAAAACCTTCTCTGATATAGTGCTGGAAGATGAGTCCCTTAGGCTGGAAGGCACTCAAAAGACAACTGGGGAAGAGCTATATATCCTCAAAGTAGAGTTGGCCTTAATCACCTGGTTGGAGTCAAACTTTTGGGACCTTCATTTGCTGATGTGACACTACTCAAAATGAGAAGAAACAACTGCAAATATCCATTAATAATCAGGACATGGAATGTATGAAGTATGAATCTAGGAAAATTGGAAATCATCGAAAATGAAAAACATAAACATTGGACACATAAACATTGATGTCCTAGGCATTTGAGCTGAAATGGACTGATATTGGCCATTTTGAATCAGACAATCATATAGCCTACTATGCCAAGAATGACAACTTGAAGACAAAAGGCATTGCATTCTTCACCAAAAAGAATATATCAAGATCTATCCTGAAGTACAATGCTGTCAGTGATAGGATAATATCCATATGCCTACAAGGGAGACCAGTTAATACGATTATTATTCAAATTTACGTGCCAACCACTAAGGCCAAATATGTGGAAACTGAAGATTTTTACCAACTTCTGCAGTCTGAAATTGATCAAACATGCTATTGATAATTTCTGGTGATTGGAATGTGAAAGCTGAAAATAAAAAAGAAGGATCGGTGATTGGAAAATGTGGCTTTGGTGATAGAAACAATGCCAGAGATCACATGATAGAATTTTGTAAGACCAATGACTTCTTCATTGCAAATACCTTTTTTCACCAACATAAATGGAGACTATACATGTGGACCTTACCAGATGGAATACACAGGAATCAAATCGACTGCATCTGTGGAAAAAGAAAATGGAAAACTCAATATCATCAGTCAGAACAAGGCCAGGGACAGACTGTGGAAGAGACCATCAATTGCTCATAAACAAGTTCAAGATGAAACTGAAGAAAATTAGAACAAGTTCACAAGAGCCAAAGCACTACCTTGAATATAACCCACCTGAATTCAAAGACAATCTCAAGAAAAGATTTGAGGCACAGAACACTAATGACAAAGACCAAATGAGTTGTAGAATGACATCAAGGACAACATACATGAAGAAAGCAAGAGGTCATTAAAAAGACAGGAAAAAAGAAAAGACCAAAATGGATGTCAGAAGAGACTCTGAATCTTGCTCTTGACGGTAGCTAAACGGAAAGGAAGAAATGAAGTAAAAGAGCTGAACAGAAGATCTCAAAGGGCAGCTTGAGAAGACAAGTTATTATAATGACATGTGCAAAGACCTGGAGATAGGAAATCAAATGGGAAGAACATACTCGGCATTTCTCAAGCTGAAAGAACTGAAGAAAAAATTCAAGCCTCCAGTTGAGATAATGATGGATTCTACAGGGGAAATAATAAATGACACAGGAAGCATTAAAAGAAGATGGAAGAAATACACAGAGTCACTGTACCAAAAAGAATTGGTCGAAGTTCAACCATTTCAGGAGGTAGCATATTGGTACTCAAGGAAGAAGGCCAACCTGCACTGAAGGGATTGGAGAGAAACAAGGCTCCAGTAATTGACTAAACACCAACTGAGATGTTTCAACAAACTGAAGCGTCCCTGGAAGTGCTCATTCACCTGTGCCAAGAAATTTGGAAGACAGCTACCTGGCCAACCGGTGGGAAGAGATTCATATTTATGCCTATTCCTGAGGATGTGGAAATTATCAAACAGTATCATTAATACCACACGCAAGTAAAATTTTGCTGAAGATCATTCAAGAGCGGCTGCAGCAGTAATAATCAACAGGGAACTGCCAGAAATTCAAGCCAGATTCAGAAGAGGACATGGAATGAGAGGTATCACTGCTGATATCAGGTGGATCCTGGTTGAAAGCGGAGAATACCAGAAAGATATTTACAGTGTTTTATGAACTATGCAAAGGCATTAGACTGTGTGGATCATAACAAATTATAGATAACATTGTGACGAATGGGAATTCCAGAGCACTTAATTGTGCTCATGAGGAACCTGTACATAGATCAAGAGGCAGTTGTTTGAGCAGAGTAAGGGGATACTGTGTGGTTTAAAGTCAGGAAAATTGTGCATCAGGGTTGTATCTTTTCACCATATCTATTCAGTCTGTACACTGAGCAAATAATCAGAGAAGCTGGACTACACGAAGAAGAACGAGGCATCAGGATTGGCGGAAGACTCATTAACAACTTGTAATATGCAGATGACACAACCTTGCTTGCTGAAAGTGAAGAGGACTTGAAGGACTTTTTTGATAAAGATCAAAGGTCACAGCCTTCAGTATGGATTATACCTCAACATAAAGAAAACAAAGATCTTCACAACTGGACCAATAAGCAACATCATGATAAAAGGCGAAAAGATTGAAGTTGCCAAGGATTTCATTTTACTTGGATCCACAGTCATCATTCATGGAAGTTGCAGTCAAGAAATCAAAAGACACATTGCATTGGGCAAATCTTCTGCAAAAGACCTCTTTAAAGTGTTAAAAAGCAAAGATGTCATCTTGAAGATGAAGGTGCACCTGACTTAAGCCATGGTGTTTTCAGTCACCTCATATGCATGTGAAAACTGGACGATGAGTAAGGAAGACCGAGGAACAATTGATGCCTTTGATTTGTGGTGTTGGAGAATATTGAATATACCATGGACTGTCAAAACAATGAGCAAATCTCTCCTGGAGGAAGTACAACCAGAACGCTCCTTAGAAGCAAGGATGGCGAGACTGCGTCTCACATACTTTGTGTATGTTATCAGGAGGCAACAGTTCCTGGAGAAGCACATTATGCTTAGTAAAGTAGAGGGTCAATGAAAAAAAGGAAGACCCTCAAAAAGATGGATAGACACAGTGGCTACAACAATGGGCTCAAGCATAATGATTGTGAGGATGGTGCAAGACTGGGCTGTGTTCTGTTCTGTTGAACACAGGGTGACTATGAGTCAGGACCTAATCAAGGGCACTTAGCAACAACAACAACAAGAAGCCTGGGTTTGAGTAGAGGTTTGAGCATTTAAAGTACCAATAGTCTTCGCCAGAAACATAAGAAGAAAATATATCCCTGAGCAGAAAACAGAGATTCTCCTGGGCTGAGGTTGGTGATGAGGACAGGAAGCCTCCAGGTCCTAGAACAAAGGGACCTATGCCCAGTGAGGGAGAGACCAGCTAGTTTTTCTCCATACCCTTTCCCACTTCTCCTAGACACACAGCTAGACCACCTTCCTGCTTCTCTGTAGTTAAATGTGGTCACATGGGAAGGTAGGTAGGGAGATGTGATACATGTCACTTTTGGGACAAGGTGAATGAGAAACAGCAGGCTTTTATGCCCTCTTTTTTCCTGTGGTGGGTAAAAAAAAATATTCCCACCTCCTGGGATTCACACTGTATAATCTCCTCCCCTGTGTGTGGACTAGACCCTTGACTCACAACCAATGTCTAGAGCAGGGCAGAAGTAATGGATAGGTTACAAAGGACAGGGCTTCTGTCTTGGAAGTGCTCCCTCACTTTCTCTTGATACACCCTTCAACCCTTGCTCTCTTGGTACTTCCCTCTCCCACTCTCCCTCTTGCTTACTTTGATGAAGCCAACCGCCATGTTGGGAGCCGTTTGGTGGAGAGGCTCACAATGCAAGGAATGGAGGGTACTTCCAACCTACAGCTGGTGAGGAAATAATATTTTCAATACAACATCCTTTTAGGAACTGAATTTTATCAACAACCACTCGAATGAGCTTAAAAGTGGATCCTCCCCCCAGTTGAACCTTCTGAAGAGACCCAAGCCCCTGCCAATAGAAGGTCTTGAGCCAAAGGCACTGTGGCCCCTGAACCACAGACATTGTGTGATGACTAATGTTAGTTGTGTTAAGCCACTGAATCTTGGGGTAACTCACTACACTACAATAGATATGCCCTGCTTAATGCACCTTCTTTCTGAGGACAGTTTCTCCTTCTCCTCAAAACAGCAAGGGAGGGTCCTGCCTGGAGACAGAGCCATAGTCATGGTTCATACCTGAACTGTTTCAATCTGCTTTTCTTCTCTGGACTGTGGTTTCCCCAAGGATAAAATCAGGGAGTGGGGTATAAGCCAAGATAACTCAAGGTCCCTTCCAAGTCTGACGTTCTAAACGTGTGTTATATTCTCGTGTGCAGAAAGACCAGTTTTGGATCTAACCCAAGGACTGGTTAAATAATTTGGAAATTCCACGACCCCTGAAGAAAAGGAGGTCTTGGAAGAAATGGGAGAGAAACAGAATCAATCAGAAAAGTTAAAAAAAATCTAGATTATTTCTCAGAAAGGAGACTCTAGCTTGGAATAAATCAATCTATTTTTGTCAGCAAAAGAGATCCATCAGGAGAGACTAGAGGTGAAACCGAAGGAGAGCATCCCGCTGGCAGGGGAGGCTCCCGGCAGAAGTAGCCTGTGGGATGACAGAGATGGAGATGGACAGTGAAAAGACAAAGGACCATATGGCCAAGATAAAAATGAGGTGGCACAAGCCAGGAATCAGCCAGGCTCTGCAGATCGCCTTTTGAGCAGCTAGAAATTATCTTTGGCCAAAAAAAAAATATTTATAGCAAAGGGGAAATTGGCTGAGGACCCCTGCACACGCATATGTTTCTTTTAGGAAGAATATCAATGTTGAGGGCCCGGGCAAGCCCTTCTCATAACAGCAGACAAGTGGCCCTTCTGCAGATCATGGTCACCAGCATGGAAAGCAGCCAGGGACACATGGCCCACCTGGTGCCAAGCACACCCGCACTTCCTAGAACTCACTGCTCTTTCCAAGTAGCTACGTCTTACAAATGGTACCACCCCTTGGACAGCCTCCTTTCCTCCCAATTTTCTAGATCTGTGTAGCACGCTTCGCTTTGTAAAATCTTTTTGCACACAATTTTGTCTGAACTTTATAACATCTCGTGGACAGCTGCGATGCCGTTTACTGAGGACCCTCCATGAATTTCAGGGACTCGTCCACCTGGGTCCATAAAGGGGCCCCATTGTGCGAGGACACAGGGCCTGGGGGGCCAGGAACTAAGTCAAGAGGTGAGCCAGGGGCTCTGGAGTGGCTCTGACATTGCTCCCCGGGGTCCAGGACAAGATCGGGGGTGAGGGTGGGGTTCTGCAGTCTGGGCAGTCAGAAATGGTCCAGCAGCTTAAGTCAGCACAGCTGACACTCTGCAGCTTGAGGAGAACTGATGGAGTTGGTCAGGCGGGGACCTCTTTGAGCACACAAGTCCACGGGGGCATACAGGTCCTCCTACTTGCCCACGCAGATACATACGAAGGCCCTTTTCTAATTCGTGTATGAAGTTGAAATGTCTCATGGACCTCTCTTCTTTCTCCCACACATGGTACCTCCTTCTTAGATACTCCAGTTGCTTAAAGATATCCAAAAATCATTTGGGATTAGGAAGTGTCTAGTGTGGGCTCTCCCCGTGGCCAGTCTGGGAAGATGTGGCCATGGCATCAACATCAGGTCACTTGCTGGTGTACCTGGATGGGAGAAGTTTGGCAGAAGCCAACCTTTAAGGTTTGCTGATAGTAGCAGCATCTCAGACGACTGTTCAGCCACGTGGTGGCAAAATATAAGGTCACGTGGTAGACAGACGACCTTCCAGTCAGGAGGTGGGGTCCACAGCACTGCACAGCGGTGCCTTTGTCTTCAAGCATGATCAGCCCAAGCACGTGGAGGAGGTGCAGTTATTATCCCCCTTTTTTAGAAGAGGAAACCGAGTGTCTTGGGTTTTGATTAAGGGGCAGGGTTTCAAGGCAGCCCTTCTACCTGGCCTGCTTCCTGCCTCTCAGCTGAAGGCAGGCCTGGACACTTCCACCAGCTGTGGGAAAGGGTCTCCTGTGGCCCCTGCCTGCAGACAGCAGCAGACACTGTTCAGGAGGAGAGCTGGGCTTGTTCTGTGGCCTGTTTGCACACTGCTGTCCAATGTGTTTTGGGTCTGGGTCCAAGGTGGCATCAAGGTGTCCCCCCTTGCACTGGTCTGGGGGCTGTTTGAGAGCAAGGTCTATACCTGGTCCATCTCTGCACATCCCTGACCAAGCATGACACACTGAGTGCCTCAAAGGCGCTCAAATCTGTTTGTTCAATAAGCCAGCTGTCTTGGAGAGCGTTTGGGTAGTAATGTCGGTATGTACTGTAGCTGGTTTATCAAAGACTGTTCCTAAGTGTGTGATTCAAGGGGAATAGAGGTTTGTTCTGAGAAGTATCTTTTGCTGCAGGATGCAGAAAAGAAAGCTCCTTCCCTTGGGCAGGCAGAGCTCCGAGTGGCCAAGACTCGGCCTCCAGGCCCAGCCGCCAGCCACCCTGCCTATCTCTCTTCCAGTTCTCTCCTCCCGCCCCCCTCCTCGCTGAGTCAGCCTCCTTCGAAAGGTTGCCTTCAGTCTCCCATCTGTTCCAACCGTCTCATCTGCTGGGGCCAGCCAGTTCAATCCAAAGAAAAGAAAGACAGATGCTGTAGGTGACATATTTTTGGCAATCCCCAGAGAAAAGAGGAATTTGGACTTATGAGAAAAGCTGTGTGCAATGGAAGAAACTACCCACCCACTGAGGGCCAGGGCTCAGGGAGGGCTGGGGAGCCTCACCCCAAGACAGTGAGCGTGCTGAGGACCCCTGGACCCAGGCCGGTCTTTCACCAGCGGCTCAGGAAGTACATACCTGTATTTTCACATTGGTTTGGCCATTGGTAAAGATAAGCCAAAAGTGTGTCACCAAAGAAAATTATATCAAACACTGTGTGCGTAGGGGAAGGGAGAGGGTTCAGCATGAATCAGAATAAATTAATTTTACCCTAACACCTTTTGTTGCTGAATATTCATATTACACGTGTGCGGTACACATGCAAACTTATTCCGGGCACATTCACATGCAAAGGAAACTTGGCCCTGTTGCTTCCTGAGTCCCTCTGTGGGTCTGACTCCAGAGCCCCAGCCTCCAGGCTACAGGCTTAGTCTGATCTAATAGTCTGAGTTAGCTCATTTGAATTAGGTAAGTGGTCTCAGTTTTCATCTCTCTCCCTCTACTCCCCTCTCTACCCCTTCAGTGATGGTTTAGCGGTGGAATTCTCACCTTCCATGACGGAGGCCCAGGTTCAATTCCTGGCCAAAGCTCCTCATGCCCAGCCACCACCCTCCTGACAGCAGAGGCTTGGGTGTTGCTATGATGCCGGGCAGGTTTCAGTGGAGCTTCCAGACTAAGAGGGATGAGAAAGAAAGGCCTGGAGATCTACCCCAAAAGCCAATAAGAACCCTATAAATCACAATGGTCCAATCCCATTGTGCATGGGGTCACCATGAGTGAGGGGTCAACTCGACGGCAGCCAACAACTCTTCTTTAAGATAGTGCCTCTACCTGCTGGAGCTGGGGGGAGGTTGGCTTAAGAGGTGTAGTGTTCAATATCACCAATCATTAAAGAAATCATATAAAAGCCACAAAGAGATACCACTCCACCCCCACTAAAAAACCCAAACCAAGTCCATTGCTTTTGAGTTGATTCCAACTCATAGCAACTCTGTGCGACAGAGTAGAACTGCCCCAGAGGGTCTCCAAGACAGTAAATCTTTACAGAAGCAGGCTGCCACATCTTTCTCCCTTGGAGCGGCTGGTGGGTTCAAACCGCTGACCTTTCAGTTAGCAGCCAAGTGCTTAACCACTGCACCACCAGGGCTCCTTCGTCTAGAATGGCTATTATTTAAAAAATGGAAAATAACAGGTGTTGGTGAGGAGGTGGAGAAATGGAATGCTTGTCCATTGCTAGTAGGATTGTAAGATGGTGCAGTCACTGTGGAAAACAATTTGGTGTTTGCTCAATAAGTTAAACAGAGAATTACCCTTGTTGTTGTGGTGTGCTGTCAAGTCGATTCTGACTCATAGCGACACCATGTGTTAGAGAGTAGAGCTGCCCCATAGGGTTTCCAAGGAGCGGCTGGTAGATTCAAACTGCCAGCCTTTCGGTTAACGGCCAAGACCAATTCCACTACTATGTACATTCCACAAAGCACTGGAAACAGGTGCTCAGACAAAAATCTGGACATTAATGTGGGCGGACTTTATCCAACCACTTGAGGGCCTGAAGAGCAAAAGTGAGGGTTCCCAGAGAAGAAATCCTACCTCAGGACTGTAGCAGAGGCGTCTTGCCCGAATTCCCAGCCCGCCGGTCAGCCCTGCAGATTTTGGACTTGCCAGCCCCCACAGCCCTGTAAGCCAGTTTCTTAAAACAAACCTCTCTCTCTTTGTATGTAGTTTCTGTTGTTGTTAATTGCTGTCAAGTTGATTCCAACTCATGGTGACACCACATGTGCAGAGCAGAACTGCCCCACAGGCTTTTCAAGACTGTGACCTCCTGGAAGCCTGGCTGGCCTCCTGCCGTTCCGAGGGGTGCATTCTCCAGTGAAGGGTGAACCTGGAAAGGGCCCTTGCTGTGGCAGCATTAAACACCACCCCACCCCCTGAGTTAGTGTCTCCCCACGCTCTGCTGTGAGTGGTCGAACAGCAGGTGTATGATCCAGCTTGAACTGGCCTTGGCGTCTCACCCAGCGAAGGCCCCGCTGAGAGGCAGCCTGGTGCAGAGGGGCCTCTCCTGAACACCCTTGGTGGAGATGGTGCAGGGCGGAGGCCGGGGGGAGCGTGCCAGGACCGGGCCTGGACCCCCTTCCTCTGGGTCACTGCCTGAGTGCCCTTGGCTGTGGTCGCAGCCTCAGATGGGAAAGGATTGCACAGGCCAACTGCATGACTAGGTGGAGTCAACCAAACATGGGCTAGACCGATCGCCTCTGGCCCTCATATCCAACGCGCTTTAGTGTGTGATCTTCATTTGAACCTGACCTTCGGCCAAAGCGTGACCTCACACTTGAACTTCATGGAACGATGCTCCTCCGGCCCTCCCTAGCTCAGCGCCCAGGACACACACTCAGCAAAGGTTTCCTCCACTTACCTAACGGTGGCAGTGAGGCTCGGATGCCCTAACAGGTGAGGAAGTGCATTCGCAGCCACTGGCCCCCCATGTGTGAATCAACGTGATTATAACCGCCCAGGCTATAAATGGCCGTTATTCACAACCACGGAGCCTGTTCCAGAGGAAACGTGCCTGGACCCTATGCCACCTGAAAAATGCTTTGGGAACACAATGCCACTCTGTACCAGGCAGGGTTTGTAGGAAGGCACCCTCTACTGCCTTCCTCAGAGCAGTGCAGATGCCTCTAGGGGGTGGGGGTTGCGGTGGGGGGTGCGGTGCCTCATTTGTCAAAGCCGCCCTGAGAAGTACCAGCTGAGCTGTCAGCACAGAGCTAAGTGGAGGTTCAAAGCCAAACGTGGGCTCCAGGGGCCTCCTTCCCCTACAAATACACACCCAGGGCAGAGGCCTGTACAACCTTCGGAAACAGCTGAGCTTCTTCGCCTGCAGACCAGGACCCATGCCATTACGTATGACGTCCTTTATGGATGGAATCTGTAAGAGACTGACCACAAACACCCAACCGCAAGGATCGATATTAGACATTTGAAACACCCCCCACCCCAAGCAATCTTCAGAAAAAACCTTGCTCCCTCTACACCAACGGGCACAGATTGTAAACCCCACGTGCCGGGAAGGGTGGGGAGTTGGGGGGGGTTGGCGGGTATAAGCAGGGGGGTGCGGACAGAATGGCCAGGTCCAGCAGATGGGGTCACTCAAACAAAACAAAACCAAAAAAAGCCCTAAACCAGTTGCGGTTGAGTGGGTTCTGGCTCCTGGCGGCCCCACGTGTGTCAGAGCAGGACTGTGTCCACGGGGCTCTTGATGGCTGTTTTTTTGGGAAGTAAATTACCAGGTCTTTCTTCTGAGGCCCCTCCGGGTGGACTTGAACCTCAAACCTTTCACTTAGCAGCTAAGCGAGTTAACCATCTGCACTGCCCACCGGCACTGGGGTGAAGAACAACGTGCTGCTGGGGTTATTAGCGGCCCTGGAGTGGACCCCGTCTTCGGCAGCCCTGTGTGTCAGAGTAGAACCATGCTCCACCGAGTTTTCAGCTCCTGCTAATTGCTATCCTCTGGAATGGTGAGCCCAGGGTGGCCAGATCTTGTGATTTGTCATAAGAATCCAGAATTTCAAAATTCTTAAATGTTGACAACCAATCCAAAACTTTTAAAATGACTTTCAGTCAAACAAACTGTATCTAAAGTTTAGACCCTGCAAGTCAGCTGCCTATCAATGACTCTATAAATCACACAACCAAGACCTCAGAGCATCCTCCATCCCTGCCCCTCCACCCCTTGGTCTCCCAGAACCTGCCCCTCGCCTCCCTCATTGTCTGGCCATCCGTACCTCTATTACCCTGTGGCTTGGTCCCCATGCCCTTTCCAGGACCTCATGAACCATCCACAGATCAGACAACCTATCCTCAAATTGCCGCCCCACCCCAGAGACCCACAGACCTGCACCAGGACTGAGGCTGACCTGTAGTTCTGGGCAGCAAGCTGTGTACCTACTTTGGGAGGGACAGAGGGCTTGAACTACCCATGACATCTGGGACTCATGGTCAGCTCCAGAAACAAGGAGGAGGAACACCCTGTGTGTGACACCCCTGGGGTTTCCAGAAATAATCCATAGAATGTCATTTTACAGGTGTGGGCTGAACCAAAGAAATACTTTCCTGTTGGTATAATTGTAGGGGTGTAGGAACAACTTTTGCTCTGTTGGATGATGTCATTGCTAGAAGCCCCGAAGTCAGACTGAGTCCAAAACTCACTCATATAGTTTACTAGCTGTACATACAAATCTGTGCCTCAGTTTACTAATCTGTAAAATGGAGCCAACATTAGTATTTATGGTATGATTGTGGATAGATTAATTAGTCCATGCAGGGTTTTTAGAATGCTTCCTGGCACATAGAACCCTCTATTGTTGTTGTTGTTAGGTGCTGTCAAGTTGGTTCCAACTCATAGCAACCCTATGCACAACAGAATGAAACACTGCCTGGTCCTGCACCATCCTTACAATCGTTGTTACGCTTGAGCTCATTGTTGCAGCCACTGTGTCAGTCCACCTTGTTAAGGGTCTTCCTTTTTTCCACTGACCCTGTACTTTGCCAAGCATGATGTCCTTCTCCAGGGACTGACCCCTCCTGACAACATGTCCAAAGTATGTAAGACGCAGTCTCACCATCTTTGCTTCTAAGGAGCATTCTGGTTGTACTTCCTCTAAGACAGATTTGTTCATTCTTTTGGCAGTCCATGGTACATTCAATATTCTTTGCCAACTCCACAATTCAAAGGCGTCAATTCTTCTTTGGTCTTCCTTATTCATTGTCCAGCTTTCATATGCATATGATGCAACTGAAAATATCATGGCTTGGGTACAGTGCACCTTAGTCTTCAAGGTGACATCTTTGCTCTTCAACACTTTAAAGAGGTCCTTTGCAGCCGATTTACCCAATGCAATGTGTGTTTTGATTTCTTGACTGCTGCTTCCATACGGACCTCGCCAGATGGAACACACAGAAATCAAATTGACTACTTCTATGGAAAGAGACAACGGAAAAGCTCAATATCATCAGTCAGAACAAGGCCAGAGGCCAACTGTGGAACAGACCATCAGTTGCTCATATGCAAGTTCAAGCTGAAACTGAAGACAATCAGAGCAAGTCCACGAGAGCCTAAATATGACCTTGAGTATACCCCACCTGAATTTAGAGACCATCTGAAGAATAGATTTGACGCACTGAACACCAGTGACCGAAGACCAAAAGAGTTGTGGAATGACATCAAGGACATCATACATGAAGAAAGCAAGAGGTCATTGAAAAGAGGGTAAAGAAAGAAAAGACCAAGAAGGATGTCAGAGGAGACTCTGAAACTTGCTCTCAAACATCGAGTACCTAAAGCAAAGGAAGAATTGATGAAGTAAAAGAACTGAACAGAAGATTTCAAAGGGCAGCTCCAAAAGACAAAGTAAAGTATTACGACATGTGCAAAGAGCTGGAGATGGAAAACCAAAAGGGAAGAACACACCCAGCGTTTCTCAAGCTGAAAGAACTGAAGAAAAAAATTCAAGCCTCAAGTTACAATAGTGAAGGATTCTATGGGGAAAATATTAAACGATGCAGGAATCATCAAAAGAAGATGAAAGGAATACACAGAATCATTATACCAAAAAGAATTAGTCAGTGTTCAACCATTTCAAGAGGTAGCGTATGATTAGGAACCGATGGTACTGCAGGAAGAAGTCCAAGCTGCTCTGAAGGCATTGGTGAAAAACAAGGCTCCAGGAATTGATGGAATATCAATTGAGATGTTTCAATGAACAGATGCAGCGCTGGAGGTGCTCACTTGTCTATGCCAAGAAATATGGAAGACAGCTTCCTGGCCAAATGACTGGAAGAGATCCATACTTATGGCTATTCCCAAGAAAGGTGATCCAACCCGATGTGAAAATTATAGAGCAATATCATATGCAAGCAAAATTTTGCTGAAGATCATTCAAAATGCTGCAGCAGTATCTTGACAAGAGAACTGCCAGAAATTCAGGCTGGTTTCAGAAGAGGACATGGAACCAAAGATATCATTGCTGATGTCAGACGGATCCTGGCTGAAAGCAGAGAACCCTCTATAAAGGCTAGCTATCATTACCATTTCCACCATCCATCTGGCAATTTGTTGTATCATGGTGGCTTGCATGTTGATATAATGCTGGAAGTTATGCCACTGGTATTTCAGATAACAACTGGGTCATCCATGATGGACAGGTTTCAGCTGAGCTTCCAGACTAAGACACACTAGGAAGAAAATCCTGGTGATCAACTTCCGAAAAGTAGCCAATGCAAACCTCAGGCATCACAACAGAACATTGTCCAACTCACCTGCTTTGGACAGATCATCAGGAGGGATCAATCACTGGAGGAGGACATCATGTTTGATGAAGCAGACTGCCAACAAGGGCAATGGAGACCGTCAGTGAGATGGGTTGGCACAATAGCCACAAGGATGTATTTGAACATGCCAGTGATCAAGAGGGTGCTGTAGGGCTGGGCAATGTTTTGTTCTGGTGTATGTGGAGTTAACTCAGCAGTAACTATCTACCTACCTAGCTACCTCCCCCATGTGTTTGCCAGTTTATTGTACCGTAGGAGCTTGCATGTTGCTGTGATGCTGGAAGCTGTGCCACCCATTTTCAAACACTAGCAGGATCACCCATGGCAGACAAGTTTCAGCTGAGCTTCCAGACTAGGACAGACTAGGAGGAAGAATCCAGTAGTGTACTTATGAAAAGCATTAGCCAGTGAAAACCTTATGAATAGCGGTGGAACATTGTCTGATATAGTGCCAGAAGATGAGCCCTCAGGTTGGAGGGCACTCAAAAGATGACGGGGGAGGAGCTGCCTCCTCAAAGTAGAGTCGACCTTAATGAATTGGATGGAGTCAAGCTTTCGGGACCTTCATTTGCTGATGTGGCACAACTCAAAATGAAAGAAACAGCATAAACATCCATTAATAATCGGAACATGGAATGTACTAAGTATGAATCTAGGAAAATTGGAAATCATCAAAAATGGAATGGAAAGCATAAACATTGACATCGTAGGCACTAGTGAGTGAAAATGGACTGGTATTGACCATTGTGAATCGGACAACCATTTTGTCTTGAAGAAGAATGGCATTGCATTCATCATCAAAAAGAACTTTTCAAGATCTATCCTGAAGTACAAGTTGTCAGTGATAGGATAACATCCATACACCTACAAGGAAGACCAGTTAAAATGACTGTTATTAAATTTATGCACCAGCCACTAAGGCTAAAGATGAATAAAATGAAAATTTTTACCAACTTCTGCAGTCTGAAATTGATCAAACATGCAATCAGAATGCATTGGTAATTACTGGTGATTAGAATGCAAAAGTTGGAGACAAAGAAGGATTGGTAGTTGGAAAATATGACCTTGGTGACAGAAGTGACACTGGAGATTGCATAATAGAAATTTGTAAGACCAATGACTTCTTCAATGCAAATATATTTTTTCACTAACATAAACAGCAAATGTACATGTGAACCTCACCAGAAGGAATATAAAGGAATCAAATCGACTACATCTGTGGAAAGAAACAAAGGAAAAGCTCAATATCATCAACCAGAACAAGGCCAGGGGCTGATAGTGGAACAGACCATCAATTGCTCATATGCAAGTTCAAGTTGAAACTGAAGAAAATTACAACAAGTCCATGAGAGCCAAAACATGACCTTGAGCATATCCCACCTGAATTTAGAGACCATCTCAAGAATAGATTTGATGAATTGAACACTAATGACTGAAGACCAGATGAGCTGTGGAATGACATCAAGGACCTCATACATGAAGAAAGCAAGAGGTCATTAAAAAGACAGGAAAGAAAGAAAGACCAAAATGGATGTTGGAAGAGACTCTGAAACTTACTCTTGAACACAGAGTAGCTAAAGTGAAAGGAAGAAATGATGAAGTAAAAGCACTGAACAAAAGACTTCAAAGAGCAGCTTGAGAAGACAAAGTAAGGTATTATAATGACATGTGCAAAGACCTGAAGATAGACAACCGGAAGGGAAGAACACGCTCAGCATTTCTCAAGCTGAAAGAGCTGAGGAAAAAATTCAAGCCTGGAGTTGCAATATTGAAGTAATCTATGGGGGAAAATATTAAAAGATGAAGGCAGCATCAAAAGAAGATGAAAGGAATACACAGAGTCAGTCACTATACCAAAAAGAATTGGTTGACATTCAACCATTTCAGGAGGTAGCATATGATCAGGAACTGATGGTGTTGAAGGAAGAAGTCCAAGCTGAACTGAAGACATTGGCAAAAAACAAGGCTCCAGGAATTGAGGGAATACCATTTGAGATGTTACAACAAACAAGTGCAGCACTGAAGTGCTCACTTGTCTCTGTCAAGAAATTTGGAAGACAGCTCCTTGGACAACCAGCTGAAAGAGATCCATATTTATGCTGATTCCCAAGAAAGGTGATCCAACCAAACGTGGAAATTATCAAACGATATTGATAATATCACATGCAAGTAAAATTTTGCTGAAAATCATTCAAAAGTGTCTGCAACAGTATATCAACAGGGAGCTTCCAGAGGTTCAAGCTGGATTCAGAAGAGTATGTGGAACCAGGGATATCATTACTGATGTCAGATGAATCCTGGCTGAAAGCAGAGAGTACCAGAAAGATGTTTACCTGTGTTTTACTGGCTATGCAAAGGCATTCCACTGTGTAAATCATAATAAATTACAGATATCATTGGGAAGAATGGGATTTCTAGAACACCTAATCATGTTCATGAGGAACCTGAACATAGACGAAGAGGCAGTTGTTCGAACAGAACAAGGGGATACTGCATGGTTTAAAGTCAGAAACGGTGTGTGTCAGAGTTGGATCATTTCACCATACTTACTCAATCCGTATGCTGAGAAAATAATCCGAGAATCTGGGCTATATGAAGAAGAACAGGGCATTGGGATTGGAGGAAGACTCGTTAACAACCTGTGTTACACAGATGACACAACCTTGCTTACTGAAAGTGAAGAGGACTTGAAGCACTTACCAATGAAGATCAAAGACCACAGCCTTCGGTATGAATTACACCTCAACGTAAAGAAAACAAAAATCCTTACAATTGGACCAATAAGCAAAGTCATGGAGAAAAGATTGAAATTGTCAAGGATTTCATTTTACTTGGATCCACAATCAACAGCCATGGAGGCAGCAGTCAAGAAATCAAAAGATGCATTACATTGGGCAAATCTGCTGCAAAAGACCTCTTTAAACTATTGAAAAGCAAACATGTCACCTTGAAGACTAAGGTGTGCCTGACACAAGCCTTGGTGTTTTCAATCACCTCATGTGCATATGAAAGCTGGGCAATGAATAACGAAGACGGAAGAAATGACGGCTTTAAATTGTGGTGCTGGTGAAGAATATTGAATATAACACGGACCTCGAAAAGAATGAACAAATCTGTCTTGGAAGAAGTACAACCAGAATGTTCCTTAGAAGCAAGGATGGTGAGACTACGTCTCACATACTTTGGACACGCCATCAGAAGGGATCAGTCCCTGGAGAAGGACATCGTGCTTGGTAAAGTAGAGGGCCAGAGAAAAAAGAGGAAGACTCTCAAGGACGTGGATTGACACAGTGGCTGCAACAATGGGCTCAAGCGTAGCAATGATAGTGATGATGGCACAGGACTGGGCAGTGTTTCATTGTGCTGTGCATGGGGTGGCTATGAGTCGGAACTGACTCAACAGCACCTAATAACAAAAACAACATATCTACCTGCCTGCCTATCCATCCATCCGTCCATCCATCCATCCATCCACCCACCCACCCGTCCGTCCGTCCGTCCATCCGTCCGTCCGTCCGTCCGTCCACCCACCCACCCACCCGGCCATCCATCCATCCATCCACCCATCCACCCGTCCACCCGTCCATCCGTCCATCGGTCCATCCGTCCATCCGTCCACCCGTCCACCCGTCCACGCGTCCATCCATCCGTCCATCCGTCCGTCCGTCCGTCCGTCCGTCCGCCCGCCCGCCCGCCCGTCCGTCCACCCACCCGTCCGTCCGTCCGTCCATCTGTCCGTCCGTCCATCCGTCCGTCCGTCCATCCGTCCGTCCGTCCATCCACCTCTACATATAATCCTAAGAAGACATTATAGGTTGCTTTAGTGGGGACTGGCATGCTGAAAGTGGTGGTTTTTGAATGTCAGTTCCACATTGGTAAAAAAAAAAAAAAGTAGGATGGACACATAACATGTAGACCTGGGGCAGGGAGATGGGCCGGAGGACCTTGTCATCTGGGTGTGAGATGATGAAGACTGATCTAAAGTGGAAGCAGAGGGAATGGACAAGGAAAAAACTCTTAGAAGGATGTGATGGCAGGGGGTGGGGTCCTCTATACCAGTCAAGACTGACGAGTCAAGTTTTGTGTGTGCACCAACAGAATGAGAATATTGAGGTATTTTGAAGCCACCCTGAGCTCTATTTGGACTAGCAATACGGAATCGGGCAGAGCTAAACAGGAGGTCCTTCCCCTTTCCAAAACGGAGGAAGGAACATGGGTGAGACACCCAGAGAATAAGACCTGGTTCTATTTCCAGAGCCCATCTCTGGTGTGATATCCACTGTTTTAGTCATCTAGTTCTGCTATAACAGAAATACCACAAGCGGGTGTCTTCAACAAACAGAAGTTTATTCTCTCACAGTCTAGTAGGCCAGAAGTCCAAATTCAGGGTGTCAGCTCCAGGGGAAGACTTTCTCTTTCTGTCTGATCTGGAGGAGGGTCCTTGTCCTCAATCTTCCCCTGGTCTAGGAGCTTCTCAGTGCAGAGATGCCAGGTCCAAGGGATGCGCTCTTCTCCTGGCACTACTTTGTTGACGGTATGAGGTCCCCATGTCTCTCTGTTCATTTTTCTCTTTTATATCTCAAGAGAGATTGACTTACAACACAACCTAATTTTGTAGATTGAGTCCTGCCTCATTAACATAACTGCCACTAATCCCACCTCATTAACATCACAGAGATAGGATTTACAACACACAGGAAAATCACATCAGATGACAAAATAGTGGACACAGTACTGGGAATCATGGACTAGCCAAGCTGACACACATTTTTGGGGGGACACAATTCAATTCATAACACACACCCAGACGTTCAACCTTTCCTGCTCAGTCTTATTGGCTGTGAATGGAGGGAGAAGTTAAGGCATATTCTGAGGTTCCTTCTGAGGTTCCTGTCATCTGCAAGGCTCTGTAGTACATCTGTGTGCCTTTGTTCTGTCGTCTGTAAAAGAGACTCTTTACAGGAAACTTGGCCCAAGGAAAGACGTAGGGTTTCCTGTCTGAATAGAATGGGAAAGCCTGCCTTTAGGAGATGTTGGAATTAGAATCATTAGCCATTTGACTGAAATGTCATCTCCCTGCAAAAGCAAGGGAGAAGCTAGGCATCCAACGGGGAGGGCTCCACAGGAAGAGCAGGACAGAAGATGCGTAACAGTGGCATGCCCTACCGGGACCAAGTCCAGTCAACTCATTAGTTTCTTTCTTAACTGTTGTTAGCTGCTGTCAAGTCTGTTCTGACTCACAGAGACCCTACGTACAACAGAACAAAACACTGCCCGGTCGTGTGCCATCTTCACCACAGTTGGTATGTGTAAAAACAGTGGCACAGGGGCATCGGACGTCCTTTAATGGCATGAGGGGGAAGAATCATTATCGGCACCAACAGTCCAAAGCTGACTCCTGTGAGGAGGAGGTCAGACACACCTGCTCCCTCCACCTTTCCACTAATTCTGACACCAGCCATCCCTCCCATGGCACTCTCTACTACTCTGCTGGTTTGAAAATTCGTTGCAATGGCCACACAGAACTCACAGACAATCCTCATGTTTATGGGGTTTATTAGGGAAGTAACAGAATCAGAGACAACTCAGGATACAGTTCCATCAGGACAGCTTCTTCTCAGCGGTACCTGCAGGCAGGCCTCTCTCTGGCCCTCAGCCTCTCCGCCCCTTGGGCGAGCCTCTACCCTCTTGGGCAAGTGTTACAAAGCTCTTTAGCTCCACCAGTAAGTGCCCAGGAGCACCCCACTCCATTGGCAAGTCTCAGCCTGAAGGTGCTCATCTCTCTCGCTCTGCGGGTTGTCACACCCACTGTAACCGCCACACTGCCATCTCTCGCTGTCTTCCATGATACAGCTCCTCTGTCTCTTGCTCTATGTCTCCCTTTAAGCCTAGTGGGATGGCAAAACTCGCCAGTTCCCCCATTAGCGTTCCGTACACCTTATTTGAATGGTCCCATTTTCACAAAGGTTCCATGCACTTTACATGATTAGCATCAAGTAGTCCAATAAAGTGGTGGGCCACCAGCACCTTATTTGCATAGTCCTACCCAATCATTGTGTGGAGGTCACAAAAACCATGGCCAGAAGGACCACATTAAGTAATTCACTGCACTGCAGTGTGCTGGACTCCATGGCTCAGCCACTGTGTATTCTGAATGCCTTTGAACCTAGGGGCTCGTCTTCCAGCACTGTATCAGACAGTATTTTGTCATGATCCACAGGGTTTTCATTGGTTAATTTTCGGAAGTAGATCACCAGGCTTTTCTTTCAGAGGGTAGCTAGTCTGTCTTAGTCCGGAAGCTCCACTGAAACCTGTCCACCATGGATGACCCTGCTGATGGTTGAAATACCAGTGACATACCTTCCAGCATTGCAGCAACACACAAGCCGTCACGGTTCGACATACTGACAGGTGGTGAAAACCACAAAGCCTGTCTCAAAACAGGTACTGGGTTAATAAACCCAGAAAATCAGATTCCCAAGAGGAACACCATGGATTTCCTTTAGCTCCTTCACAGGGACCATACAAAGAACCCGTTAAATCAAAAAAACCAAACCCATTGCCGTCGAGTCAATTCTTCCTAACGGGGATCCTATAGGACAGAGTAGAAATGCCTCATAGGGTTTCCAAGGCTGTAAATCTTTAGGGAAGCAGACTGCCACATCTTTCTCCCACGAAGAGGCTGGTAGGTTCAATCTGCCAACCTTTCAGTTAGCAGCCAAACACTTTAACCACTGCGCCACCAGGGCTCCAGAGAACTCGTTAGGACCTCATAAATAGCACACAGCTACTATTTTTCTCTGATTGTTACACAAAAAGACTGTGGGAAGGAACTATATATGTGGGGGAGGGCAGCTTTCTAGACCTAAAACATTAGCTTTGTTAAATTTAGGGAAATGTGCCAAAAGCCAGTAAAGACTGGGCAATGACCGCAAACATTTCTACTGCGACTCCCTCCACTCCCAGCCCTCAAGCTGCCAGAACTGTGCCTCCGCGTTTACCACAACTGCAGTGCTTTCATCATGGAAGGACTTTCTGTTTATTGCACCACAGTTGACAAGTTAGAGCTCAGCTCCATTTAAATGTCCCAGTAAAACCCTGAAAGACAGAACACGTAATTAACTGAGGCAGCCCACACAGGCTCTCAGGAGCAGTTCGGGTTTCTGTTCCCTGGCCTTAAACTGGCTCTCGGACCTGTCCCTTAATTTACACCTTTATTGGGGGCCTGGAGCATGCACGGCAGCACAATGGGCTTCATGGAGCAGAGGCTGGCTCGAGAATGGGCTGATCTGCCCTGGGAAGCGTGAACTACAAGCCTAGAAGAACTACGTCTGAGCCCCTGCACTGACGAACTGACCTTGGTCCCGTTACAACCTTTCCATAATTAAGTTGTCCCTCCTTTAAAGTTTGGCGGTGATAAAATTGCTCTGAGTTTCCACGAAATCAAAGAATGTACATAGTGGGTTGAATAGTGTCCTACCAAAATTCACAACCACCAGAACCTCAGCATGTGACCTCATTTGGAAATACACTCCTCGCAGATGTAATCAGTTTAGGATCTCGAGATCCTGAATCCAGTGACCCGTGTCCTTGTAAGAAGAGGAGAACACACGGAGACACACAGAGAGAGGAAGACCATGGGAGGATGGAGGCAGAGACTGGAGTGATGCTGCCATAAGCCAAGGGTTGCTGGCAGCCACCAGAACTAGGAGAGGGGCATAGGTCACCTACAGGAATCAACCCTGCCATCACCTTGATCTCAGGTTTCAGACCTTATGAACTGGGAAAAAATAAATATGTTTTTTTAAGCCCCCTCTTTGTGGTAATTTGTCAAGGAAGGCACAGGAAACTGATAAAATGTCTATAAAGGAAGTACCCACATCCACGTCAGTCACTCTAGTAGGGAAGACAAGACACTACCCAAGGTACAAAGGAAAGAAAATCATAGACTTGTGCACCTCCTAGGGGTGATTTCAGGCAGAAGTCAAGGTGGCCAGGGTGGTGAGTAGGTGAGCACAGAGCTGGATGGTGGAGAGCCCGCTTCTGGTCCCATTCATTTCTTTCTTACAGAGTGGTTAGCAGCTCAGTTTCTTCTTCTCTAAATGGAGAGAGTTACATTTACCTTCCACGCTGCTATGCTTTCCATCTCTTTGTCTCTTTGCCCTAATTTCTCAAAGATTTCTGCAACTCTACCAAGATTTCTATTGAGGTTTTTTTGTTTTGATCTACAATTTTGGCAAACCAATCTTTCATTTCCAGGACCTGCTCATGTTCTCTGGCCATTCCTTCCCCCACAGCGCCCTGTTCTGGTTTCATGAATGCTCTATCTTCCATTATCACCAAAGATATTAATTCTAGTTTCTTTAAAGTTTTCTTCTGACTCCTGCGTTGCCTCCATTTCTTTCAGGGCCAGATTATCTTTTCTTATTCTCGGTCTTTTTCCTTTATGTTGCAGGTTTTCTGAAATATGAATGGAAAACCAAGGATCTTCAGGCATTTTTACAAATGAGGCAAAGGAAATATCATTTGGGGGCAGGGATCTGACTAGTTGATTCCAGAACAGAGACCCCGTAGGCAGCTTTGTTTTGGGCCGTTAACAGCCACACAAGTTACTTTGGGTTTCCCCATCTGCTCAGTAACTATACTTGCAAAGCACTGTGCTCTAATCAATGCTTGGGGAGGTAAATACCTGCCTGAAAGGGGTTCTATGTCCTTGGGTAGGAGGTGAGGTTGGGCTTCCAGGTCCTGTAGACAGATGTCCATGGGGGAGTCCTGGGCTGAGCCCACCTCTCTCCCACCCTGGCCTGGAGTAGCACCTCCTCTCTGCGCCACCATCACCATGCCTCCCTGCTCCACACCCGCAGTGGTGCCACAAGCTCATTTTCTATTCTCTTCTCCTGTTCTGGTGCTGAGCTGAGACAGAGGAGAGATAAACACGTGTTCAATGCAAGGACCGCTTTTCTCAGGCCTTGTGCAGATGCTCCGGCCTAGTCGCGGCTGTGTGCAGGGTATGTAGGACACATGCTAGGGTCTCGTGCAGGTGAAGAGCCTTCCTCCTATGCCTGGGACCAGCAGGAGCAAATGGAAAACATCCACTGGCTGTAGAAAGGCCGGCGCAGCCGCTGCACAGCCCTCCTTGGGCTGGCTCTCTTTTTGGGAGCTGAGTCTCCCACCCAGGGTTTGTGGCAATGGGGCAGAGTGGGTGCTCTTTAACCATTGCTAAGATCGAGATTCACATCCAGCCTAGGACAGTTAGAGTTATGTAGCCCAGTGTATGCAGTTAACCCCTCTGGACCTCAGTTTCCTGCATTTTACTTTGAGAAGAAGCCCAGGCTTGCTGAGAGCACCTACTGCATGCCTGCCACTGTCTCTGGAGCTTCAAGGCAACCCTGGGAGGAAGTACTATGCCACTCCAACTTACAGGGGAGAAACTGAGGTGCAGAGAAAAGCGGGGCCTTTCTGGGGTAGGACGGGATGCGGACTCAGGCCCTCCGGCTCTGGAGTCCATGTTCTCAGCTACTGTGCTGGAGTCCATGTTCTCAGCTACTGTGCGAGACAGTTGGCCTCAGCTCTGCACTATCCTGGGGTCCTGGGACAAGGCACATCCCATCTCTGGGCCTCAGTTTCCCGTCAATGGACAGGAAGGTCTGAGGGCCCCTCATCCTTCTGAGCTAATGGGCCGTCACTCAGTGTTTTGGGATTTGGCGCTCTTCTGCAGAAAGTCTACCTCGTCAGTATCTGCTGACTGAGGGACAGGCCGCCTGGGGCTTGGGAGGGCCAGCTGGGCTTGGTACTGTGGGATGCAGGTTCCTGGCCGAGATCCCAGTGGGTGGCAGATCTAGGTGTTTTCACCACCCCGAATCTCCAGGATCCAGGCCAGCAACCCACAAGACCCTGCTGGCACAAGAGTTTGGAGTCCCGTCTATTTTTTCATGCTGCCTCCAGTGCCATTCCTGGGCCCTCCCACTTCTAGACACAGACCTTCACCAGCCGCTGACTGACTGACTGACAAGAGGGTGTTCTCCGCAGTGTGGCCTGAGGGCCTCAGCCCACCTCGGTGGGGAGAAGGGTGCATCCTGTGAGCCTGCTGGAGCCCTCCAGGATCCGCCCTCTCTGCCTTGGTAGGAGCCACCAGGACTTGGCATAGCTGTGTGGACACTGCAGGCAGGCTGCGTGGACTCAGTCCCGGTGGAAGTCAGCTTGCACTTGAACTTGAAGAGGACACGGAACCCGGTTCCCATGTCCAGGCCAGGACTGAGCTTCCCTCTGGTGTTTAAGGAAGGAGAAAAGCGCCTTTGTGATGGTATTTGTGATAGGACAGAGAGCACACGGGGCCAGGAGCCAGGAGCCTTGGCTAGGTCCTGCCTTGGCCGAGTCAGCCCCCAGCCCTAGGAGGGGGCTGCCCCCCATTTTCCCACGTTCCTGGTGCCAATGGTCAGCCCACTGGCCTGGCGCTGGAAGCTGGGGAAGTAGGGGGAGGTGGGGCCACAGTGTGCCTGTTGTGTCCGTACTTGGCCAGGCCCTGAGCCTGGTGGTTTTTCAGAGCTGACTGGTGCAGCCTGCAGGGTAGCAGTGAGGACGAGACAACCGCGAGCCTCACTGTGTGTGCCAGTGCTGGGTCTGCGACCCTTTGAGGCACGCCGGTGGGGGGCGGGGATGAAAGTGGATTCCTACCAGACATGACAAAGGCCATGGCCATTCTGACCCCCACCCAGCATGCAGAGTGCCCCTCAGTGGCTGTGAGCAGTCCTCTGCCCCCAGTGTGGACAGCAAGTCCTCCTAGCTGCTCTCTGGGGCCCTGTATTAGCTAGCACCTCGTGTGGCAGGGTCTCTCCCTCCTAGGTGCTCTCTGGGGCCCTGTACCAGCACCTCACGTGGCAGGGTCCCCCCCAGGTGCTCTCTGGGGCCTGTATTAACTAGCACCTCGTGTGGCAGGGTCCCCCTCCTAGGTGCTCTCAGGGGCCCTGTACCAACACCTTGTGTGGCAGGATCCCCCTCCAAGGCCTGTGTCCCTGGCCCCTGGCAGGTCGGGACTCCTGGGGGCACCAGCAGGTCTTAGCAATGGTCCATGTTTGGGGCTGGAATTAGGGAAGAGTGTATTAGAGGGAGATGGGGCAGCTGGGGTTCAAGCATGCTGTCTGTGGTCAGCAGGCACCATCTGGCCATTAGTTAATGGGTGGGGAATGGAGACCAGGAAGAAAGCAGTGCTGTGGTTGGCTCTCGCCCATGTGACCAAGAGTCCCAGGCTGGCAAAGGCAGCTCCTGTGTGATGGCCCCAGATTTTTCATCTTTAACGAAGTATTACGCTAATAGCCATATTAACATATGTGACTGGCTTGGTAGACTTCTGCTTTGTGCTTCTCGCTCCAGCCATGGTCTCACCCAGAAATGTGGGGGACGCTTCCACTCGGAACAGAGCTCTCACTTTAACAGGATTCCATCAGAAAAACCACCCGCAATCACCCACCTCCCTGTCCCCAGATCTTCCTTGGCGATGTTGTTGTTAGTTGCTGTCCAGGAGATTCCGACTCACGGTGACCCCATGCGCAGCAGAATGAAACGTCGCCTGGTGCTATGTCATCCTCACAATTGCTGGCATGTTCCAGTAAATCACTGTGTCCGTTGCTCCAGCCCATCTCACCGAGGGTCTCCCTCCCTCTTGCTGTCTCTCTCCTTCAGCAAACACTGTGTCCTTCTCTAGCAATTGATCCCTCCTGATGATGTGTCCAAAGCAAGTCCCACAATATTCTGTTGTGATCCATAAGGTTTTCATTGGCTAATTTTCAGAAGTAGGTTGCCAGGCCTTTCTTCCTAATCTGTCTTAGTCTGGAAGCTCTGCTGAAAGCTGTCCACTATGGATGACCCTGCTGCTTTTTGAAATACTGGTAGCATAGCTTCCAGCATCACAGCAACATGCTAGTACGGTACCACAGTATGGCACACTGACTGATGGGTGGGGTTCTAGGTGATAGTAACTAGCATCTCCTTTCCAAGGACAGTATACAGACACATCTGAAAGGGAAGGCAGTGCCCAGGTGTACTGCCCAGGTGTAGTGCTCAGGTGCAGGCAGTAGGGAAATCCAATCCTTCCTGTTGGGATGGTGATGGGAAAAAAGTCAATGTTGCTGCCCCCACTGGCCACATGGCATACCAGATAGTCGTGTCATGGGCTGTGGTCCCTGCTATGGACTGTGAAATGCCCGATCACCAGGCAGCCCGGGCAGGGGGACAAGAGAAAGTGTAAGTAAAGTGTACAGGAACAGGTGTCGGGAAATAAAGGCTGAGCAGTTCTGCTACAGAGAGAAACAGCTCTTGCTCCGGTGGCCTTGCCATTTTCTGAATGGAGTGAGTCTGCAACGACCTATTTCATTTATTACTTGGCAACGCTCTTCCATTTGCAATTAATCCTTTCACCGCAACCATTTTTAAAAAGTACATACTTCATGAAAACCTAAGTACTGCACTTGTCTCTCAATAAGGTTGGCGATGGATATGTAACCCACTTAAAGTGTTTGTTGACATGCACCATTCAAAGTGAGGGTCACAGTGATAACCCTGAAGCCACGAAAATCAGGAGATACAAATCTGCTGAAAAAAGCATCATTTGAAAGAAAGAAAATGAAAGCTGTGATCCAGAACCGTAAGGTAGCGCCTGCAGACAGGCTCGTTTACATATACCCTGTGAAGCATGACTTTTCATTTAGATCGATTGATCCTTCTTCTAAATTAATTTCGCTCATTTTAAATTCTAAGTTTTCAGGTGCGTGCATGAGAAGTGAGGCAAGGGCTGTTAATTTGCTGGCTCCATTAAAAGGAGAAGGCTTCACCAAAAGCTGAAAGATGCTAGCTTTTCATTTCTTTCAATCAGTGTCATCAAGTGCTTCAAACAGGAAACCCTTTCAGCTAATTTCAATAAATTGTTCAAGTTTTTGAATTTATGGAATCAAAGTGAAGCCTTGGGAAATTTATCCTCTCGAAGGTGAACCATCTGATACTATCGGGAATGCAATTCAACCCAGAATTTCAACGTTGAAATCCAGTTTGCTGTTTTCCATAGACATATGCTTTTTTAACAAGAATTTAATTTTCAAAACTCATTTATTAATAGAACTATTTTATGGATTCAGCAATATAAAACAATTAATTTGTTGGTCAATTAATAAATATGTCAAAATTCACATATTTTAATCATTTATAATGTCCCTTTACTCCCGGAAAAGTCCTTGTTTGGACAGTAAGTATATGGCCTCCCAGCAGTCAGGTAGCCTGGAAGCCCAGCAGGAAAGCTGCCATTGGTCCATGGGGTGAGGGTGGTGGGTATAGACAGAGGAGAGTGTGGGTATCACTATGGCGAGGGTGCCATCACAGACATAGCGCCACATCATTAGAGGTTAGGGGGAAATGAAATCTAGGGTGACTGCTTTGGGGCTGCCCGAGCTGCATTTGCAGGTTGGAGGAAGTTACCCCCTGGGAATGCAGAATTCAAGCCCCACGGATTCCAGCCCCCTGAAAGCATTTGCCCATTTGGAATGGTCAGCAAAGGCCAAGCAGGATGACAAGGGGCCCCCAAGGGAGGCAGCTGCTGTCAGTGAGGCGGCTCCCTGGTGATGTACGTATCTGGTCTTGTTGTGAACTATGTAAACCATTCCCTCATTGTTAAAACGCAGTGCCTCAAGAGATTTGTGAAGAAGGGGAATCAGAGACATTGAGATGCTGTATCAAGAACCTGTGATTCCAAAGTTCCTCTCACCACCATCAAGTGGTAAGAACACCCAACTCAGAATATCAAGTAGCAGTTGATTGGGTTTATGGCTTTTTCTACCTTTACCCTTTGCAAACTGTCTGGATGCAAATGTCAAGACTGAAATGTCCAATAACTCAGGTATTCAGAGCCCAACACCCCATTTTTCAAACAGGAAATTAATTTTTTTAATTAAATTCCCACCTTTAGTTAAAGAGATGAATGATGCACCATAGTGTAAGCCCTCTCCCTTCTCTCCCCCGTTCCCGTGAAGTATTGAGGAGAAAGAAACACCTCAATAACACTTACCCTTCTCACGAGGAGGCATTGGCCATGTGAGCCTGTACTTATTCCAGAACAGCAGAGTGATGCTTGTTAAAATGGGGCTAGGGAACTACAAGACATTCTGGCAAAGACAAAACTATGGAGACGGTGAAAACGTCAGTGGGTGCCAGGGGTTTGGGGGAGAGAGGAGGAATGAAAAAGTGGAGCTGGAGGCATTTTTAGGGCAGTGAGGCTATTCTGTATGATGCTGTAATGGTGGACACGCGATGGGATGTATTTGTCAAAACCTACAGGACTGTCTTTGAAGAAGTACAACCAGAATGCTCCTTAGAAGCAAAGATGGAGACACTACGTCTCATATACTTTGGACATGTTATCAGGAGGGGTCAGTACAGGAGAAGGGCATCATGTTTGGTAAAGTAGAGGGTTAGCAAAAAAGAGGAAAACCCTCAAAGAGATGGGTTGATGAGGTGGCTGCAACAATGAGCTCAAGCATAACAATGATTGTAAGGATGGCACAGGACTGGGCAGTGTTTTGTTCTATTGTACGTAGGGTGGCTATGAGTCAGAACTAACTCGATGGCACGTAACAACAACAGGACTGTGCAACGCAAAGAGTGAGCCCTAATGTGAACTCTGAACTTCAGTTAATAACAATGTATCCACATTGTTTCATCAGTTGTAACAAATACACCACAGGAATACAAGAGGTCAGTAAGAGGAAGAAACTGCACAGGAAGAGGACATGCATAAGACGTCTCTGTACTTTCCATGCAAACTTTCTGTAAACCTGAAGCAGGAAAAAAAAAAAAAAAAGGCTAAGGAAAAAGGTTGATATGATATAATGAGTGGATTTTAATTTTAAAAAGCCTTCACTCACAGAAGCCAATGCGTGAGCAATAGCCAAGGATCATGCCATCAAGCTACTTCATCTTAGTCACTGTGCTTCACTTTTCCTGTCATGAACCTACTGTGTACGTTAACAGCGCCCTGCATGAATCAGACCTGAGACCTCAGCACCTCCCACTTTGGGGGTGTCCCGAGGAGCAGCAGAGCTCCAGAGGAGTGGGTTAAGGAGAAGAGGAAGACGAGATGAGGGGATGGAAGCAGGGCTCCGGGGTGGATCCTGGTGCTACCGCTCTGAGCTGTATGACAAGGGCCATGAACTAAGGTCCCAGGTCTCTGTTCCCTCGTTGCAGACCTGCACCAACAACATTAGAGGAAATCATCCCCGTGCAGCCCAAGGACAGGCCCCGGCAAGTCACCAATGCTCAGCCAGCATGACTCTCCTCCCCCTCCGAGAAGGTGTTCACAGAACTGGCCTCTAGTCCTGGGTGGTGGCATGAGACCATCCCACATCTGTGGATGCCCAAGCTCAGAAGGACAGCCTGCGCTGTTTGCGCAGCTGTGACACAGATGATCTCGGCCAGCCACACTGCCTGGGCCCAGATTGCTGAAGCTCTCTTGGCCTGCCTCAGCGGTGGGCCTTTGTCCCAGGGTACCAGAGCCTAACATTTCCCTAGAAGGTTTACCATGCTCGCATGTGTGAGCCACACTTCTGTTCTAAGTGTGAAAACTGCTGTCTACCGTTGTAGGCTTTGGTGGTTGTTGTTAGCCGCCATCAAGTTGGCTCCCACACACGGAGACCTTTACGTAGCAGAGTGAACTGTCGCCTGGTCCTGCACCACCTTCTTGAGCACAGGTAAGCTTGGGTTCACTGTTGCAGCCATGGTGTCAGTCCGTTTAACCGAGGGCTTCCCTCCCATCCACTGGCCCTCTGCTCTACTAAACGTGATGTCCTTCTCCAGAGATTGGTCCTCCCGATGATGCATCCGGAGTAAGTGAGTCGAAGGCTTGGACAATATTCTGTGATCCATCAGGTTTTCATCGGCTGATACTTGAAAGTAGATTACCAGGCCTTTCTCCCTAGTCTTAGTCTAGAAGTGCTACTGATACCTGTCCACCACGGGGGACCCTGCTGGTATTTGAAATACAGTGGCATAGCTTCCAGCATCACAGCAACACACAAGCCACCACAGTACGACAAGCTGACAGGCAGGTGGTGGGTGGTAGACTTTAGGGATGGATAAAAATGACAGTGATGCCAAATTGCACCCCACAACTCCAGCTCTGGGATACAGAGTGAAAATCCGCCTGAGAAAGACAAAATGACAGGCAGTGGTCCTATCCTGGCTCTAAGTCCAGAGCAGGGTCAGGCAGCCGTGAGATGGTCCAGCCTCCACTTCATCTGTGCGAGGCTCTTGGTGCCTCCACTTCCTGTCTGGAAAGTGAGGGACTGGAGAGGTGGTCTCTGAAGTCCCTCCCAAACCACATGCCAGGAGGCTGTGTCCCGGGTAACCTATGTGTGGACGGCAGCTCTGTGGTGGTGCCCAAGAGGCAGAGTGAGCTCTGTGGCTGGCCGACACCTGGCTGCTGTCCTCCCTCTCCCCACTCTGGCCGGGAAACCAACCAGCCTTGCAGGAGTAGAATCAAGGACCCCACTGGCCTGGCAACCCCTGGGCTTGAAGCAGAGAGAGGGAATGCTGATCAGAGAGTGCCCTGGAGAAGGAGGATAAAACCACGTCAGTCAGAAGAGGGACTCAAAGAGCAATGTCCCCCCAGCCCAGGGCCAGACCTCAGGACGGGACTGTGCCCTTTACGTTTTTGCAGCCTCTTTGCGTGCTAATTTTTTTTTTTTTTTTTTTTGCATGCAGCACAGAGCCAGTCCCTGGCTTTATTATTATTCCTTCGTCTTATAAAGGAGAATTGCAAACCTTGCAGATGGTCATGGAGGTTTGCCCAGGGTACTTGTGGACTCCTGGATATTAAGGGGAATTGAGAGCCTGTGGGTACCATGTCCGCCCAGGGTGAGGACCCCCTCAATTAAGCCTGACCACCGTGTAAGCTCCACAGACCCTCCCACAGCCAGTGGGCTCAGAAGCTGTTGCCCAAGATGAACACTCGGACACACACTTTTTGAGAATCACAGACTTGACAGCTCAGCAACTCACTCAAAATATCCTCCCTCCCGGAGACCAAAAGAGTCTTTCAACCCAGAGATCCTGTGGGCTCCGTGGTGGGAGTCTAGCAGGTGGGGGTGAAGCTGGCATTGATTGTTGATTGTGTGGTTTCTCTTCAGTGAGGTTTTCTATTTCATGATCCCACCTGGTCGTATTCTGCCATCCCCACACAGACAGCGAGAGGATAGTGTATTGATTTTTTTTTTAATGGCATGAAGCAAGAGGAAGCGGCTTAGAAGTTCACTCATGCCTGTTGACAGCAGCCTTCGTAATGAAGATGGAGCGGAGCGCTTACACACCGACATTGCCTTCCGATCCACGCCGGACTCTGTGGGCTGCGCGTCTGAAGAACTGGAGTCTGGCCTGGCCTGCTGCTTAAGAGTCCCGTGCCTTACTCAAGTACCTCAAGCCCTCTGTGCCTCAGTTTCCCCACCTGCAAAACAAGGAAGTCGAACGAGATGCCCTTCACACGCTCCCATCGACCTGGATGGTATTAAGTAATCTACAGATACAAGTTCAAAATAGCTTGGGCCTTGGTGTTATCCTGAAATTGGAAGGTCTTAACTGAGGAAAAGAGCAGTATTTTCCAGAGGCAGGCCTTAGTTATTACCTATTGGAACCCCAGCAGCACTCTATTACGTAAATATTATATAATACCTCCCCCTAAAAAAACAAAACAGGCCCGTGAAGAACAGAACTGTTAAGAGAGCAGTGAGAGGCGGCATTCACGATTAGCCACTTCATTCGCAGGCTCCGGCCCCAGCGCGGTGTTGCACAGTGTGTGAGCGCTGCCTAATTAAAAACTCTTTCATAAACCGCACCATTAAGGCCACCGTGGCTGCCCAGCTCGAGAGCGTTTCCCTCATGGAAAGCTATTATCGGTCCCAAGAAGCTTCTATGGAACGTGACGCAGAGTTCATAAACCCAGCAAGAAGCTCAACTCCCAAGTCCAGCCAATTTTTGAAACACTGTGAAAAAAGTAGTTATGCAAGACATGCCCCCCAGAAAATTCAGCCGCTGCCCTTCTGTGGACAGGGATGGAACAGCTACACAGAGGGGCCATGCAAGGAGGGATAGAGCCGGCTAGTCCACTGCTGTAGAGCCAGGACACCCCCAGGGGCCATACCTCCAACCCCCTTAACCTGGGAAAGAGCCAAGGATGAGCTGTCAAGTGGCTTGCCCATGTCCCTAGGACAAAGCCTCTGACTCCAGTTGTAGACGGCATGTGTGTCATCTATAACTCATCTCTGTACCCTCCCCGACACCCCAGCAAGAGGGTAGGCCCTTCCAACAAGAGGACTCGGTGATGCAGAGTTGGATGGGGTGGAAGGAGAAGAATCGTCCCTCCAACAGTTATTGCAGACAGCAAAGACTCAGGTATACATGGATGAGAAAGCCACGTCCTCCAAAGTGGGGCTCCCTTCTTCCCCATTCTGGCGCAGCCTGCTCCACCAAGGGATCCCCGTTACAAGGACGTCCCTGCCTCCCTCTGTCCCTCATCACTCCTGCCTGGTGGAAGAGCGATCTAACCTAAAAGTGAGTTTGGGAGCAGGAGCTGGAGGCCTTGACTCACCTGAGCTAAGCACCTGCCTTTCCTGCATGCTGTTTGTCATGCCTGGTCCAAGTCAGCCTGGGCCAGCTCCCACCCAGCTGAGAGCCCCTGTGTGGACCTCAAGTCTGAGACATAAGACTCTTCTTAGCCGTTTCTCAGTTCCTGGGTGGCGCAGGAAGAAGGGCCTGGCAGCATGCTTCTGTAAAGATTACAGCAAAAAAAAAAAAAAAAAAGCCTATGGGGTCACTGTGGGTCAGAATCAACTCAACAGTAATGAGTTCTTAGTGGGTTTCTGTGGGCCATGGGGTTCATGGATTTGATAGTCAAATGGTCAGCTCACCCTGGCCAGCAAGCCCAAGTGAACAAATGAGGAAATAAGGCCACTTCCCTGGGGAGACGGACTTGGCCGAGCCTCTCGCTATAATCTGCCAGCCCCTCAAGGAGAGAAGAAGGTCACGTTTGTTATTCTCCACGCTCTACACCCTGCTCCTGCGGGGAGCACATTTCCTGGGGGCGTTTGTGAAAGGACTGTGGTCTGCACCCGTTCCCGCCCCCCTCCCAGACCCCTCACAGGGCCCCTGGCAAAGCGAGCACCCTCCCCTCCCGCCAGCTGCCGGCACTGTGCTGGCCCTAAAGTCGCTGGCCTTCTCTCAGAGCAGGGTTCTAATGGAATGACGTCACCTTTTCTCTGGATCCTGTTTTTAATAACAAGTTTCCTGGAATATCTGCAGTTACATAACAGAAAAGTGGACCTTGGCCTCTTTAATTATGTTAAATAAACTCTCACTGAAGTTTAACTTCCATGTAGAACAGCACCGGGTCACAAGGTTATGGCTTCTTAGGTTTTTGCATAGCTGTGTCAGCACCTGGGTGGACATACCTGAGTAATCACCCCAGGTAAAGAAATCGAGCATTACGTGGGATGCAGAGTGTCTCTGGTGTCCCTTCCAGTCCCTATGCCCTCTCTCACCAGCAGTAGCCATGTATCTGTCTTTTCACACCACGTGTAAATTTTACCTAATCTGAAATTGACATGAATGGAGAGATACAGGATCTGACATCTTTTGCTCCCTCTTACGTCTGTAAGATTCATTTGTCTTGGGTGTTGTTATTGTTCGTTGCTGTCAAGTCGGCTCCAGCTCACGGCGACCCTACGTACAACATAACAAAATGCACAGTCTTCGCGAGTCCACTGTTGCCGCCATAACACAGTGCCTTCTGACAGAGAGGGTCATCTTCCAGCAATGTAAAACAAAACAAACAAAAAACCAAACCCGCTGCCTTCAAGTCAATTCCGACTCATAGTGACCCTATAGAACTGCCCGTAGGGTTTCCAAAGAGTGGTTGGTGGATTTGAACTGCCATCCTTCTGGTTAGCAGCCAAATGTTTAACCACTGCACCACGAGGTCCCCTCCAGCACTATATCAGATGATATTCTCTGTCATCCATAGGGCTTTCATTGGTTAATTTTCAGAAGTAGATTGCCAGGCCTTTCTTCCTACTCTTAGTACTCTGCTGAAATCTATCCACCATATGAGACCCTGCTGGTATTTGAAATACTGAAGGTATAGCTTCCTGCATCACAGCAACACGCAAGTCACCACAATACCACAAACTGACAGATGTTGTTGTTAGGTGCCATTGAGTGAGTTCTGACTCATAACAACCCTATGTACAACGGAATGAAACACTGCCCAGTCCTGTGCCATCTTCTCAATCTTTGCTATGCTTGAGCCCGTTGTTGCAGCCACGGTGTCAATCTATCTCATTGAGGGTCTCCCCGTTTTTCACTGACCCTCTACCTTACCAAGCATGATGTCCTTCTCCAGGAACTAGTCCCTCACAAAGTCTCACCATCCTTGCTTCTAAGGAGCATTCTGGTTGTACTTCTTCCAAGACAGGTTTGTTCTTTCTTTTGGCAGTCCGTGTTATATTCAATATGCTTCGCCAACACCATAACTCAAAGGCATCAATTCTTTTTCTGTCTTCCTTATTCATTATTTGAATTCCACATGCATGAGGCAATTGAAAACACTATGGCTTGGGTGAGGCACGCCTCAGTCCTTAAAGTAACATCTTTGCTTTTTAACACTTTAAAGAGGCCTTTTGCAGCAGGTTTGCCCAAAGCACTGTTTGATTTGTTGACTGCTGCTTCCTGGGAATCCAGGTAAAATGAAATCCTTGACAACGTCAATCTTTTCTCCGTCTACCATGATGTTGCTTATTGGTCCAGTTGTGAGGATTTTTCTTTACTTTGAGTTGTAATCCATACTGAAGGCTGTAGTCTTTGACCCTCATCAGTACATATTTCAATTCCTCTTCGCTTTCAGCAAGCAAAGTTGTGTCATCTGCATAACACAGATTGTTAATGAGTCTTCCTCTAATCCTGATGCCCGGTTCTTCTTCATAGAGTCCAGCTTCTCGGATAGTTTGCTTCACATACGGATTGAATAAGTATGGTGAAAGAATACGATCCTGATGCACACCTTTCCTGATTTTAAACCATGCAGTATCCCCTTGTTCTGTTTGAATGACTGCCTTTTGGTCTATGTACAGATTCCTCATGGGCACATTTAAGTGTTCTGGAATTCCCATTCTTTGCAATGTTATTCATAACTTGTTATGATCCACACAGTCAAACGCCGTTGCGTAGTCGATAAAACACAGGTAAACGTCGTGGTATTCTGTTTTCAGCCAGGATCCGCCCGACACCAGCAGTGACGTCCCTGGTTCCACGTCCTCTTCTGAAGCCGGCTTGAACTTCTGGCGGTTCTCTGTTGATGTATCGCTGCAGCGGCTTTTGGATCATCTTCAGCAAAACTTTACTTGCGTGTGATATTAATGATATTGTTCGATAATTTTTGCGTTCCTTTGGATCGTCTTTCTTGGGAATAGACATAAATATGGATCTCTTCCAGTCAGTTGGCCAGGAAGCTCTGTTCCGAATTTCTTGGCATAGACGAGTGAGCACTCCTGGCACTCCATCTGTTTGTTGAAACATCTCAGTTGGTATTCCATCCATTCCTGGAGCCTTGTTTTTTGTCACTCGAAAGATGGATGGTACCCGTAGTTTATTCATTTTCATTGCTGTATAGACTTTCACTAGAAGCCACAATGTACTCATTCTACTGTTAGTGGATATCTGAGCTATTTCTGACTTTGGACTATTATAGATAATGCTGCTATGATCTTTCTTTGCATTCGTTTGGCCACGTATATGTATTGATTTCTGGTGGGTATAATTTCTGGGGCGAGAAGTATGAGTGTGTTCAGCTGTAGTGTTGTTGTTAGGTACTGTCAAGTTGGTTCCAACTCATAGCAACCCTATGTACCACAGAACAAAACACTGCCCAGTCCTGTACCATCTTCACAATCATTGCTATATTTGAGCCCATTGTTTTAGCCACTGAGCCAATCCATCTCATTGAGGGTCTTCCTCTTTTTCTCTGACCCTGTACTTTACCAAGCATGATGTCCTCCAGGGACTGGTCCCTCCTGATAACATGCCCTTTGGTCTCACCAACCTCACTTCTAAGAAGCATTCTGGCTGTACATCTTCCAAGACAGAATTGTTCATTCTTCTGGCAGTCCATAACACCATAAGTTCAGCTATACTAGGTACCCCTCACAGTTTCCTAAAGTAGTTAACATCAGTTTATACTCTCACAGCAGGGAATGAGTTTATTTTCCACATCCTTGCCAACTTTGGTAAGTGTGGTCCTTTTTAGCTTTAGCCTTTCCATCGCTTTGTGATTTTTTTCTACTGCCCTGATGATTAATGAGGTTGAGCACATATCATGTTTACTGGCCATTTGGGTATTCTCTTTGTGGAGAGCCTATTCAAGTCCCTTGTGCATTTTTCTATTAGGTTTTTTGACTTTTTTTTATTAATATATGGAAGTCTTTGTATACTGTAGATATAAGCCATGGGTTATGTGTATTGCAAATATTTTCCCCATTCTCTGGCCTTTAAAACTACTATTTCACCATTTGTTTTCTATTTTTCTTCAAAGATGTTTGTATTTTTTTCTCCTTCATCACCTTACTTAGTGTTACTTTTTGTTTGTTTGTTTCACTTTTTCTTCTATCAACTCCTTAATTATACATTCCTTTACACTTCTTTTAGAATTTATCCTAGGCCTAGAAATTTTTTTAAACTTTGCTTTGCTTCAAAAATTCTAAAATAAAAGTACTTTCAATAAAATGCAAGGGCCTGAGAATACTTTAACTCCATTTACTTCCATGCTGCTCTTGTCCTGTACTTCAATTCAACATACGTTTAAGCCAACAATGAATGTCATTGTTCTACACACTCAGTGAGGAGCCCTGGTGGCACAGTAGTTAAGCGCTTGGCTGCTAACTGACAAGTCGGTGGTTTGAACCCACCAGCTGCTCCACAGGAGAAAAATGTGGCAGTCTGTTTCCGTAAAGATCACAGCCTTGGAAACCCCATGGGGCAAGTTCTACTCTGTCCTATAGGGTGGTGATGAGTTGGAATGGACTCAATGGCCATGGGTTTGGTTTTTGGTTCAAACACTCAGTATTCATTTAGACTCATCCATGTATTTACCCTTTTTGCTTATTCCTTCCTTCATTTCCATCCTTCCATCTGGGACAATTTTCTTTCTACTGGAAGAAGTTGCTTGAACATTACCTTCGGTTTGTCTGTTTTGATTGCAATTTTTCTCAAATTTTATTTTAAAATGTTTTTGTTTTAACTTTATTTTTGAGGACATTTTCACTGGGTGTAGAAATCTATGCTGGCAATTATTTCCTTTTATTGCGTGGAAGATATCATTCCATTGTCTTCTGACTTCTGCTGTTTATGTTGAGAAGACAGCTGGAAATTTCGTTTATGTTTCTTTGAAAATAATGTATCTTTCTCACTTCCAGCCCCAGTTTAAGATTTTCTTTTTGTCCTTGGTTATTAATAGTTTTACTATGATATGCTTAGCTGTGGCTTTCTTTTTATTTATTCTCTGTAGAGTTCATGACATTTCTTGATTCTGTGGAATGATATTTTACTATTTTGGAAAATATATAAATATACATACTCAGTCAACATATCTTAAAATATTTTTCTGTGCGATTCTCTTTCTCACCTTCTGGAACTCTAATGCATGTATAGTTGACTTTTTCACCATATCCCACATTTATTTTATATTCTTTTTCTATGTTTGTCGTCTTTTTGCCTGTAAGTGCCTTTTTCTGAGTATTTTCTACTGACTCATCTTCTAGTTCACTAATACTCCATTTTGTTGTGTCTGACTTACTATCAAATCCATCTAATAATTTCTGCCCCATAGGGTTTCCGAGGAGCAGCTGGTGGGTTTGAACTGCAGACCTTTTGGTTAGTAGCTGAGCTCTTAACCACTGCAGCACCAGGGCTCCATTAATTTCTTAGTTATTTTGTTTTCCAGTTCCATTTGATTATTTTTCATAATTTTCAGTGCTTTGTTGAAATGATCCATGTCATAAGCTAATTTTTTAATATGTTAATCAGAATTATTTTAAAGTCTTTGATAACTCCTGTATCTAGCTTCTTTAGTTCTATTTCTAGAACCTGTTTTTCTCTTTGTTTTGGGGTCATTAAAGTATTGTCTCTGGCATGTCTCGTAATTTTTGACTGAATAGTAAACATGATGTATGAAAAATTTTAGGCAGAATTTAAAGTTCTGGAGAGTGTTAGTTTCTTCCAAAGAGGCTTTATTTTTGTTCTGAGAGCTACCTGGAGAGAGGGAAGGTCACCTAACACCCTTTGGGATTGAGCTGACCCAGTCTTTGGGAATTCTGATCTATTTCCACTCAGCCCTTACTCCTAGTATGTAGTCCCTCACGACTCCAGCTAAATGCTGGGGGTCCCTATCAGCTTCCTCCACTCTGGTTGGTGCTAACCGCATTTTTTGCCCCCTCAGTCTCTTAAGGCTGCTGATGCTTTCAGCCAATGATAATGAATACCCCAAAGGAGGAAGAAGAGCTAAATGTTGGGTGTATTTCTCTGGATTTTCCTTCTTTCCAGGATCTTGACCCCTCAATTCCTCTTGTTTTAGCACCTCCCTATACCTTTAAACTGATTTTTAAAATATATTTTATGCAGATTTTTAGAAATGGTTCTCAGTAGAAGTTGTTAGTATAGTTTACCATTACAGGAAATGAAGGCCTCTTTGACTTTTTAATATCTATTTTGGCACAGGTGGGTGATAAAAATGAATTTCATCTCTTCTCTTTTTTTTCCAAGCAAGTGGATTAATAAACCACTAATGGTAAGTATGGTGGCGTAGTGGCTAAGAGCTACGGCTGCCAACCAAAAGGTCAGCAGTTCAGATCCACCAGGCGCTCCTTGGAAATTCTATGGGGCAGTTCTATAGGTTTGCTATGAGTCGGAATTGACTCGATGGCAATGGGTTTTTTTTTAAATGGTATTTGTTGACTATCGATAAAGAACCTATTATTTACAAGGTTCTGGAGGTGAAATATGACTCAAACACACCAACAATCAAGAAGATGGAGCAGAACCAGGCAGTTTTTTGTTCCTTTATATATAAGGTGGCCATGACTCAGAGCTGACCCGATGGCACCTGACAACAACAACAGGAGGAAAAATAAATGACTCATCTCTGGTCTTTTCCCTGTGAAGTTTTCAGAGCAGCAGGAAGAGGGGTGAATGCTTCATGACAACTTGAAGTCCTTCTCAGATTACATCTTTTTGTTGTGTTGGATGGGCTCTGGTCAAGAAAAGCACATGTTATGATCCATTAGAGGGCTGAGCCCAGTGCTGGTGCCCACTTGTGTTACTTATTATTACAGCTACTTCTTGAAGCCCCTTCTGGCCCTCCTCAGAGCTTTGTATTTCTGTCTTTCATCTTCAGAGGCTCTTCTGAAAAGTTGGGAATTGAATATATCTCGACCCATTATACAGAGAGCCACAGAAAGTTTAAACACGAGATTTAACCAAGCACAAAGAACCAGAATGCACATAACCTGAACTTTTCTTATGTATTTCCCATTTTGAAAAGTGCCCCGAGAAACCACATTTATCAAAAACCTAGGATAATTACACTAGTTCCAGACTGTCTTTCTTTGCTCCTCTCCTCAACTTTTAATATAATAATGAATATGCAAAATAAACTATGCCATGAATCTTTTTTCCACAGATAAACTATAGAGAATAAAAAATATGGAGGGGAAATGTATAAATCGAAAAAGAAAAAACATCAATCCATCGCAGTATGTGGACCTTATTTGGATTCTGAGTCAAGCAAACAAAACATGAGAGAAAAAAAAATTAACATTTCTGAGACAATTGAAAATGTGAGCAGTGACTTGATATTTGATGATATCAAGGAATTTTTAATACACCCACACAAAACCATTATCATGCCTAAACACGTGAGTCTTTATCTTTTAGAAATACTTTCTGAAATTTTTACAGAAGCTTCTCTATAATGTCTTGGATTTGCTTCTAAATAACATGGAGCAGGGGGAAGTAGGAGGGAGTTTAGATTTCAAAAAGACGAAGAAGATTGGCCAAAGGTTGATACTTGAAGCTGGATGCTGGATACTTGAGGATACGCTACAGTATTTTATATGTTTTTGTATATGTTTGAAATTTTCCGTAACAAAATGTCTAAAAGGTGACCAGAATATATTTCTAAGACTCCTGCGTTTGAATCAACCACTGCTTTGCCTCGTCTCTTCTCTTTTCGTTCTTTAAATTTCCTGAGTAAACAATTACCTTCTGTACTAACTCCGCACAGTGAGCAGTAAGTTTGCCGAGGCAGCCTCGGATAATCAAAACTCTCATTTCACTTCTCTCTTTTCCCATGGATAGAGTGAACCTCCCCTCTCAACATGTTCTTCAGTGCCTCAGAAGTCAAGGAAGAGGCAGTGGCAATTTGAATGTTTTGCCAAAGAGACAGGATTTTGTGGAGTCCCCGGACAATCCCAGTAGCAGCCCGACCATCAGGGAGACTAAACCAAGTACTGGAGTTGGCGGTGAACCCTTATTTTTGTGAGGAGTAGGGGACAAAACATAAACTCCGTGTGTAGAATTAGAATTCCTGTTGAAAAGTTACTCCCTGTGGAGAGGCTTTTACCCATCCACCCCGTGGACTGGAGACAAAATGGTGCAGAGGGCTGAGCAGGGTTCGAGCCTCCGTGTCACACGGCCCTGGGAAAGCTTGCAGCTGCCCTGAGCATCAGCCCTGAGGGTCAGCAACAGAGAGGAAGACCCTCAATGAGATGGATTGACACAGTGGCTGCAACAATGGGCTCAAGGATAGCAACGATTGTGAGGATGGTGTGGGACCGGGCAGGGTTTCATTTTGTTGGAACTGTGAGCATCGATTTCCTCATTTAGAAAATGAAGCTAATGTCTTTCACCTGTCTTTTTCCTAAAGAGAGCTAAGGTCAAACGTGTCAATGACCAGGAAAGTACAAAACTGCAAAGTGAAGCTTTATACCCACCCTGTTGGTCAATGTGCCATACTGTGGGCGCTTGTGTGTTGCTGCAATGCTGGAAGCTATGCCACCAGTATTTCAAATACCAGCAGGGTCACCCATAGTGGACAGGTTTCAGGGGAGCTTCCAGACTAAGACAGACTAGGGAGAAAGGCCTGTTGATTTACTTCCAAAAATTAGCCAAAGAAAACCTCATGAATCACAACAGAACACTGTCTGATATAGTGCTGGAATATGAGCCCCTAGGTTGGAAGGAACTCAAAATACACAGTGGCTTCAACAATGGACTTAAGCACATCACGAAACATGAAGATGGTACAGGACTGGGCAACGTTTTATTCAGTTATACCTAAGGTCTCCATGAACCGGAGCCAACTAACCAGCAACTAACAACAATACCAAAGCATTATATGAAGGGGTGGGACTATTACACATTGACATACTCTTAAAATTATTATTCGAATGATCCTTGAAGCCCTGGGTAGATGTATATTGTACATGAGAAACATGCGGTAGACTCATCAGTGGATTACTCAGAAATCAAATGTAACCCAAGTGGCATTTTGGTGTCAGGGTCTTCCTGAGTTGGACTTGGGGGCAGTATGCCCCTTACCCAAGGGAGAAAAGCCAGTCTTGGTTGCCCGCACTCCAATTTCTGTTACCATCTGAAGCAGGAATGTCACAAGTAGGACTTATCTTGCTGACCTCTGCCCCTATGCAATGACACTTCAATTCTAGTGGACCACATCATGAACTCAACTTTAGCCCAACTCATCTTAAGAAGAGACGGTGTAGAATCATACCTGGCAGGCACGTCACTCCCCCCGATACAGGAGTCTCCTCGTGGCTGACCCACTGGTTCTGCAACTGGTCCACAAGCCACCGAGCATTCATCAGATTATAGGCAGGGATGCCTCCACCAGACAATGGCCATTCCACGCCACCTGCCTTGTGAAAATGATCCACTACATGGATAGGAAAGGAGCTTAGATTTTGCTCAACCCTAATTCTTCCCATTACCTATCACCCTCTCCACTGTTAAATGCTCATGAAAAATCCCTGGAGGCTAGGATTATTGGACAGTGGTCTGGAGCCCTGGTGGTTCAGTAGTTAAGAGCTCAGCTGCTAACCAAAAAGTTGGCAGTTCGAATCCACCAGCAACTCCTTGGAAATGCTGTTGAGCAGCTCTGCTCTCTCTTATAGGGTTGCCATGAGTCGGAATCCACCTGACATTACCATCAACAAACAACAGGAAGAGGATAACTCTAAACTCTCAAATGACCTGGGAGCAAGAGGATAACTCTAAACTCTCAAATGATCTGGGAGCAAATTCTGTTCTTCACTAATAAATAGCTGAAGGGTGGGGGCTGCAATACCTCCTGGGCCTGGAAGGACACTGTTATGTGCACCAGATAAACTCCTGCTAAGGACCAGCATTGTCTTTGGGCTGAGTGTAAACCCAGCGCAGAGCTGAGCTGCAACGAAGGTTCTCACTGCGGCCAAGAGGGCAGTGCAAGGAACCAGGAAACCCACTCAGCAGGTCTGTGAGGATGGCTCCTTCAAGGATGTCTCGAGGCGAGCAAATACTCAGAGACAGTTACACTGCAGACACAAGTGAGCACATAACCCTCGAGAGATGCAGAGGAAGAGCTCACTAAATATATACACACACCCCATATATATACACACACACCCCCCCATATATGTATACACACACAGCCCTGTATATATACACACACGCACCCCTATATATGTATACACACACAGCCCTGTATATATACACACACACACCTATATATACACACACACCTATATATATACACACATACCTATATATACACATGTACTCCTATATATATACCCACACCTATATATACACACCCCTATTTTTTTTTATATTTATATATACACACAGCCCCTATATATATACACACACATACACATACACACATATACACACACATACCTATATATATACACACCTATTTTTTATATATATACACACACACCTATATTTATATATACACACAGCCCCTATATATACACACACACATATACACACACACATAACTATATATATACACACACCTATATATATACACACACCCCTGTATTTATATATACACACAGCCCCTGTGTATATATATATACACACATACCTCTATATATACACTTACCTCTATATATACACACACAGCCCCTATATATATACACACACGCACACACACACCTATATATGTACATACACCTATATATACACACACAGCCTCTATATATATACACACACACATATATACACACACACCTATATATATACACACGTATATATATACACCCACATCTATATATATACACACACACCCCATACACACACACATACACACACACCCCTATAGATATACAAACACACCTATATATATACACACACACACCTACACACACACACATATATATATACACAGACACCTATCTATATATACACACACACACCCCTACATAGCGCTGGTGGCACAGTGGTTAAGAGACCAGGTTGCTAACCAAAAGGTTGGCAGTTCAAATTCACCAGCTACTGCTCAGAAACCCTAATGGGGCAGTTCTACTCTGTCCTATAGGGCCACTATGGGTCAGAATTGACTCAATGGTGACAGGCATGGTTTTTGTTTATAGCCATGGGGGTGCAGTGGTTAAGAGCTACAGCTGTTAACTAAAATGTTGACAGTTCGAGTCCATCAGCCGTTCCTTGGAAATTCTGTGGGGCAGTTCTACTATGGCCTACAGGTTTGCTATGAGTCAGAATAGCCACAGGTTATATGTGTGTGTGTGTGTGTAAACCCGAGTAGAACTGCCCATAGGGTTTCCAAGGCTGTAGTCTTTGCGGAAGTGGGCTGCCACGTCTTTCTCCTGCATATATATAGTATAGCATCACTGCTCACGACAGGATGAAAAGCAATTTTTAGAAAGCATCTGCTCTATGTTCTCAATAAAATCCAGGCAACTCTGCAAAAAGAGATGAAGAGTGAGAAATAAGGTGACAGACTCAGATGAAAATGGAAACGGCCAGGAAGCAGGCAGAGCGAAAAGCAAGCGGGGGACGATGGGGCGGGAGTGAGAAGCCTGAAGCTGCGACCACAGACACGAATGCTACTTCGGAGAAGAAATCGGTGGGCTTGACACCACAGCGCAGAAAATGGAGTTGGGAATGGAGAGAACGAACTCCGGGACTTGTCTGAGTGTAAACTGAAAGGACAAAGGCAAAGATGAAAATTCACAACCTCGGGCATGAAAACCAGGCACCACATTGGCCACAGGGACAACCACCCCAAAGATGACACTGGATAAAGTGGAACAATTAACAAGCAGCCACTGGACAAGCGAGTACAACCGCTCTGCGCTGAAGCCACACTGGGCCTGCTCGTCAATAGTGTGACACTAAGTCCGCATGAGTCCTGCGCTCTGATGGTGAGAGGCATAAAAGTAGAGAAAAGTCCCCTGAATTGTAACCAGTTGTATTCCTGCCGCTCAGGGAGGGCCCCTCTCAGCCTGTTCGCCCTGTGACCAGTCAAGCTAACACCCCTTTGCCCATTACCCCAGCCCCACTCCCCTTCCCTGCTCGCCCAAGTGATTGCATTTATAAACAGAAGCAAACAATAAACTCCATAGTTTTAAATTTGGCTCCAGAGTTTGCACACCAAATGCACATCCCACTGTGAGCCCCACCCGTCCAGCACTGCCTCCCACCTCACCCCAGGCCCTCTGCACCGTCCTCTCCAGCAAAGTGATGCTCCAGGGAGCCCCGTGCACTTGGACCCCGCTGAGCCTCTTCTCTTCCTCACTCCTTTACCAACTCTGCTGCTGAGTGAACCCCTTCCCATCCTCCTTGGCCTCCTCCAATGCCACTTCCTCCCTGAAGCCCATCCTGATCTTCACTGGCTACCCCCCACTTTGTCTGCACGTCCACAGCCCAGCTCCCTGGAAAAACAAAAAAGTCAAACCCGTTGTGGCCAAGTTGCCCCAACTCGTAGTGACCCCGTGTGTGTCAGAGTAGAACCGCATCCCATAGGGTTTCAATGGCTAACTTTTTGGAAGCACATTGCCAGGCCTTTCTTCTGAGGTGCCCCTGGGAGGACTCAAACCTCCAACCTCTTGGTTAACAGCCAAGCACATTATCTGTTTGCACCACGTAGGGAACCCTGTAGGTAACACCCCAAACTGCACTTCAACAAGTGAACATCATCACACAAGGGCACATGACCTCTTAATGACACGTCCCTCAGCCCTGGATTCTCGGGACACCCATACCAACACCCCTCCACCGACTCACACAGCCCTTCCAGCTGAGACCAGGGCTGGGGGAGGCTTGGGGATCAACTATGCTGATGGGCAGGGGTCAGGAGTCACTGAGGTAAGTAGGAGCCCTGGTGGCCAATGCCACCCGCCAGTGGCTGTGTACGCATAGTGGTCTCTTTGAGCCCAGGGCCATCTGAGACCCCTTTCGCAGGTCCCCAGGAGCCTCCAGTGTCTCACTGAAGAGGGCGGTGGTGCTCTGGATATCTCCCCAGGCTCCAGAGGTGAAGGATGGGTGGAGGAGGGAGAAAACCACCTGGGCCAGGAGCCAGGCCTGCAGTCACCTCTGGGGACATCATGCCGAGCTCCCCAAATCCATCACTTCCTCTCCCTGTAACACAAAGAGCTGGACTTCCAAAACTCCAAGCTATGATGCTCTTTTCTGCTCATCCTGATTGTAAAACAGAGGCACAGAAGCCAGGCTTCACTCAGGTCTGGCAGGAAGGTAGCAGCGGGCTGGGGCGGGGGAAGGAGAGGGTGAGACAGAGGCGAGCCCAGGAGCCCAGGCACCACTTCTGCAAGTCTCTGGGCCCAGGCCTCCAGAGAACCTGCCTGTCCTACTTTGCCAGAAACATGGGGGCAGTGGTGGCTCAGCGGTAAAGTCCTCCCCTTCCGCGTGGGAGACCTGGGTTCGGTTCCCAGCCAAGGCACCGCAGGTGCAGCCACCACCCGTGTGTCGGTGGAGGTCTGTTTCCCTGTGACGATGAACAGGTATTAGTGGGGCTTCCAGACTGAGACGGACCAGGCAGAAAGGCCTGGAGATCTACTTCAGAAAATCAGCCCATGAAAACCCTACAGATCACAGTGGTCTGATCCACCACTGATCATGGGGTTGGTGCAGGACCAGGCAGCACTCCCCGCCATCGCGCATGGAGTCCTCATGCGTCGGGGGGCTGCCTCCACAACAGCGAACAAAAACAAGAGGCGGAAAGAGGAGGCCACAAGGCCGGGCCACCGCGCCAGTCACCAGTCGCCCTTGCAGCGAGAGGACACCTTGGGCGTGCGTCCTGCCTGGATAATAGTCTATCCTGCTTTATACATACGTACATGGAAGAGTCCCCTTCAGAATAAACAAATAAACTGTGAATACGTTACAGTCGACTACCATGACATAGAAGGAGCCCTGGAGGCGCAGTGGTTAAAGCGCTTGGCTGCTAATGTAAAGATCGGTGGTTTGATCCCACCAGCCACTCCATGGGAGAAGGATGATGTGGCAGCCTACTTCCGTAAAGATTTACAGCCTTGGAAGCCCTAGGGGCTGTTCTACTCTGTCCTACAGGGTCGTTGGGAGTTGGAATCGACTCGACGCCAACGGTTTGGTTTTTTTTGGTTACCGTGACATATTTGAAAGCGTGTACCAAGACAAAACATATCACAACGTAACTGGTTTTGCAGATAAGGCCAAAGGGGGTGTCTTGGGATTGCTGCATTTATTGTGCTCGTCTCACAAGTTACGGCAATTCTCTTACCTGTAGCATGTTGCTTTAACTTGTGGACTTGGTTGTTTGATGGCTTTTTGCCTATTAAGCCAACTTCCCCGGAGCCCTGAGTCCCCCAGAGCGAGGTAGTCTTTTATTACCACTCTGCCCTTTAGCTTAACGAGGGAAACGGCAGCTCTGCTAATACCTTGCTCCCATGCTTACCCAGCAGGCTGCGTTCTGGCCTCTAAGCCCTTGCTACTTCCCTCAGGAGAGCAGACTGGGGGGTGGCAGAGGAACCCAGTGATATTTGGGGCTTGGGCCGTCTCCTGCAGGGGCCTGAGCCCTGTGGAGGGGATATATGCTCAGAGAATGGCGAAGCAGCTCCACAGTTCAGAGCTGTCTTCATTAATCCTGACTCTCTGGGTAACTTCAGGGGAGCCACTGAGGCAGCTCTCACCTTCGATGTCTTTATCCATTCCAGGGAGATGATGGTTCCAAACTATGTTACAATGATGGTGCAAGAAGTAATTAGGCCTCATTCCCTCCAAGGGCTGTATGGGAAATGTATGACATGGCACCAAAAGCCGTGACACAAGCAATGTCTATGACCTGCTTACTGGGTAACCTCTCAAGGTGCCATTTTCACAGAACAAAAGTAAACTCAGAGATCACAGCGGGTAGCCACCCAGCCCAAAACTTTGGGCAGAGCCTGGCCAGGCCTTCCAGTGTGTACAGAAGGCATGGGTCTGGGGGTCGAGACCTGTTTTTAGCCCTAGGCTGCTGCTCAGACTCAGCCAGTCCTAATGCACCCTGAGGAATCACAGAGGGCAGGATTTTGGCTCAGCTGTTTCAAGTCAGATCTCAGTCTCGGTCATTGTATAACCAGCAGAGAAAGAACAAAGGGAAAAACGGAATGAAAGTAAGTGCTATGGACTGAATTGTGTCCCCCCAAAACGTGTGTTGGAATTCTACCCCCTATTTTTTTTTCTTTTATACCTGTGGATGGAATGGAATGGAATATAATATGATGTAATGTAATCACCTTCCATGAGGCAATCTAATGTAATGTAGTCAATCAGTTGAGGTCATGCCAGGGCAAGGTGGATCCTAAACCTAATCACTTCTGACTTACAGAAAGAGCACTACAGACACAGAAACAAAGGCCTATAAGGACCTCAAGGAACCAAGAAATCAAGGAGTGCCCAGGACTGCCGACCAGGGAAGAATTCACACAGCCAAGACCCTTATTTGGACTTTTAGCCTCCAGAAATGTGAAGGAGGTCTTTAAAGCCACCCACTGTGGCATTTCTGTTACAGCAGCACCAGGAAACCGAGACACTCAGCATGTTCCTCTGTGTCACAGTGGCAGGCAGAGTTCATCCTTCACCCTGAAAGGGGCTCAGAAAGGTGTCAGGCCCCATGCCACCTCGGGGTCAGACTGTCTCTGAGCCTAGGGCCTTACATGCCAGCACCCCTGCCCAGTGTCCATGCCTCCAAGGGGGGTTGTTGGTCTTCCCAAGAAATGCCAAGCAAGACTATGGGATCTCATTGCTACACTCCAGGTGTCCCTCAAGATCCCAAGGTGATAAAAAAAAAAAAAAAAAAAAGTGATAGCAGATGAGAAAGGCTTTGGAAGCAGCACACAAGATACAAACTGAAAAGGTCACAGACATCCCAGACTAGCAGCTCGGCACCAAACAGGCACTGTTTCCAAACCCCTCTGCTTGACAAATGTGCTGGACTTCTCAAGGCGCTGCCAAGAGATTAATGGCTCAGCCTCCCACGGAGAGCTCTGTGCTCACCTCAAACACTCATTTTTTGTTTTTGTAGAAGCGATACATGTCCAATGTGAGAAAAAAAGTCAAATGCAGAAAATGAAGAGAAAATAAAAATCCTTGAAGCTCAACAACCTAGCCACAGCGCCCTTCCTTCTATAAAATGAGATCTGGAGAAATGAAGCCCCTCCCTACCCAGAAGGAGACTGGTCATGAGTTAAATGGGGTGGGGGACACACACCTGGGGATCAAGGATCACATGGAAGAACTGGGGAAGGACATGGCACCCTCCCCTCTTTCCCAAACCTACAGGTGGAGAGGGATGGCACTTAAAGGTGAGAGGAAAGTTGACACTTGTCCATAGGGCCTATGCTTCCGACAGTATGTACACAAGATCACTTTGTTCTCCTCGCTCTGAAATCTACTTTTTTTTTTTTTTCAACAACTGATCCCTCCTGACAACATGTCCAAAGTATGTGATGTGTAGTCTCACCATCCTTGCTTCCAGTGAGCATTCTACCTGTACTTCTTCCAAGACAGATTTGTTCATTCTGTTGGCAGTACATGGTATATTCAATATTCTGATGTATTTTCCAACTACTGATCCTTCTTCTTTGTTTCCAACTTTCCCATTCCAACAACCAGTAATTATCAATACATCTTGATTGCATGTTTGATCAATTTCAGACTGCAGAAGTTGGTAAAAATCTTCAGTTTCCTCATCTTTGGCATTAGTGATTGATTCGTAAATTTGAATAATAGTTGTATTAACTGGTCTTCCTTATAAGCGTATGGATATTATCCTATAGCTGACAGAATTGTATTTCAAAATAGGTCTTGAAATGTTCTTTTTGACGATGAATGCAAGGCCGTTCCTCTTCAATTTGTCAATCCTGGCATAGTAGACCACATGATTATCTGATTCAAAATGGCCAATACCAGCCATTTCAGCTCACTAATGCCTAGGATGTCAACGTTTATGTGTTCCATTTCATTTTTGACAGTTTCTGATTTTCTTAGATTCATACTTAGTACATTCCACGTTCTGATTGTTAATGGAGGTTTGCAGCTGTTTCTTCTCATTTTGAGTCATGCCACATCAGCAAATGAAGGTCTCAAGAGCTTGACTCCATCCACGTCATTAAGGTCCACTCTACCTGGAGGAGGCAGCTCTTCCCCAGTTGTCTTTTGAGTGCCTTCCAACCTGAGGG